>NC_133931.1:5156222-5456360 GCF_031877795.1 Strix aluco | reverse complement strand
CACTTGGTCCCTTTCCTTCTCCCTTCCCTATTTGCACTCTGCATTCAATAAGCATTTCTCTCATATTGAATCCTCACAGGACATCTGTGGTACATGGTACCATTTATAAAACAGATTTTTTTTTCCTTTTCAGAAACAAACAAACAAAAAAATCCTAAAAAAAAAAAACCAATGGGAAATCAAGTGTGATCAGCATTTTGCCCAGGATAATCAAACTGAAGGATTCACTAAGCAAGGAGGAAATGCTGAAATCAAGGTAGTTCTTTATTGTTTAGGGTTTTTTTGCCACGCACAACAGACCTGTCTCTGTTGTGCCATACCACCTGTCACCTTAAGAAGATATTTTTCCTGATTCAAAAATAGCATCGAGTGTGCTGATGCTAGATACAAATTAGCATGTATGCTGAACAACATGATTAAAACCAAACCTTCAACAAATTGCTGAGGGCTGCAGCACAAAAATCTGAGTGTTCAGGACAGAGGATATCAGTGCCAGGCTCCTGACAAAACCTGGTCCTACAATGTACTCTGTGACAGAAATGACGTCAGAAGTGGGCGAGAGCCCTAAAGGACAACCAGCAATGCCAGTCAGTGATGCAAGGCAGCAAACATCCATTCAAGCCATAACACTATGAGACAGGTTTGTAAATATATTTGTCCTCACATTATAGGAGTGGGGAACATGAAACTTTGGGATCTGATGCTCAAGGTTTGCCAGCAGGAAGAGGTCCTAACACCTCTGATACCTTGCAGTCAAGCCACTTTTTGCCTCATTAAATCACAAGAAAGGCACTTCTAATCTTACCATCTCCTTAGGCTAAATCTTCTACACATTTGCAACAAATCCTTGACCAAAACCAACAAGACTGTCCGAGGGTGAGAGAAGGGAATTGTCATCTCCACTTCATGCCCAAGACACTGAGCCACCACTGAGTGATTTGGCATCTACTCCTCCCCAGTTTCCCTGTCCTCACTCCTAGGCCAATAGAGACAACAAAGCACTTTCTATGGTCAGTTTAGTGTCATTGAGGTGTGATCCAGGGGTTGCCTCCAGCCCTTACCACTGATAACAGAGAGCCCTCTGCCAGTTGCTCCCTAAGCAGAGTTATTCAGGTGCCTACAGTCAGATAGGATGAAACCAGAACCAAGGGACAAAGGGTTTGTGTCAACACTGGGACCTGGGTGTGCTCCTCCTGAGTCCCAGTCTGATGCCCTCAACAAGGGTCTGATCATCTCCCTTGAAACATGTTATTTGGCAGCTGAATGTTGCTTGATTTTGGCTGGTAATTCCTCCTCCGTTCCTTCTCTTTCTCTCTTCTTAATTACATTTGATTTTTCTTCAGAAGATAATTCTTTTCTATGGTCATATTTTTATGGGAATTTTAATGAGTCACTTGGCATGACATTAATCACTGAAGATTTAAAGTGTCTTCAAATTGTACTTTCCTTCCTCTGTGTGTGCCAGCCACACATTTTTGTTTACAGTGAAATTCTAGGGAAAAAAATCCTTCAGCCTATTTTCCTCAGTGCTAATTGGGGGTTTATTACTGCTTCATTTGCTTACAATTGAATCAAACAAAAACCTCCATCCCTTTTTCATGGTGCTGCTAATTGAATTGAGTGGGTTATAATGGTATTACTGTATATACATAAATGAACATTTTTAAAATAAATAAATGAACATTAAAAATATGCTTCTAAGGACAGAGACTAAGTAGTTGACTGCATACTTTCCTGAAGCAGATTTTGTAGCTATGCTCAAATAAATGTGAACAACTCATTTCTGCACTCAGATCAACACAGAAATCAGCCAGAGACAATACTGCTGCAAAGGTCCAAGGATGGCATTTTCCAGAGAACCAAGGAGGGTGGTGTGCCTATTTGCAAAAGAATTCTTTTGGGATTTTGGCACATAATTTCTGTGAATCCCAGGGAACACTGCAGACCTGGGTGCCTGCTGGATACAGCACTGCAGCTGACATTACAGCTGGCTGCTCTGAACAGCTACAGAAGGGACAACAGACTTTAGCTGACCAGTTCAACACTTCTCATTAGTTATAAACTTTGTATTTGTTCTGTGAAAATTGATATTTAAAACAGCCAAGGTTGCCAAAACCCATTTGCTTTATCTAGTGATCATTTGTGGAGAGTGTTTTATATGGTTCTTACCAATGTAACCCCCAAAAAACATCTTGCTTCATCCTCATCAAGATTAACCATTGATGATGATCTCCCAGGTTCCTCTCTAGAATGTGGGGTGGGTTTTTTTTTAAAATTTGTTTTGATCCGTGAAGTCTCTCTTTCAGCTAATGTGTTTTTAAAGAAAACAATCTTTCCAGATTCACGGCGATTATTTTTGTCTCATTTAATCCCTACCTAACTTTAATGTGGATCAGATTATGTTACATAGGTACTATAGAGCAGGCATCTGATAAAGACATCACCCCCTTATGACTGAGAAATTGTGCCATGTTCAGCTTCCATTTTGGAGTAAAATCATTTTGTTAACTGTAAGTGCACTGCAGCTGCTTCATGGACAGTCAGTGCCAAAGCCTGCCCTCATATCATCTCTTTTTAACTCCCAAGAACTCCAGGAATGGCAAGAGGAGTACTTGATTTATACAAGCATACACATTTAACAGAGGAGGAACCTGACACCTGAAGAAAAGTCAAGGGAGGAAAAAAATCATGAATGATTTGGAGAAAATGAACTGGAAATATTTATATATTATATATATATTTATTTTCTGTTTCTCATCATACAAGGATTAAAAACACCAACTGAAATGCTCAGGCAATAGTGAAGTGAACAAGTGAAGCTACTTTTACAGAAAGCTCGTAACCAAACTGCCAACTTATTGCCACGGGACATAACTGTACCTAAAAGTGGAAAACTGTGCATGTGGGGTTTGTACACATTTGCAGAAGATATGTGAGTCTGCTAAGTACAATGGTCTTGATGAAGTCTTTGACTCAGTCAGGTTATTGGCTGCTAGACACCGAGAGGGAAAAACTCCCTTGGCACTTGCTATGTTTGAAATATCTTTTCTTTGAACCTCCCTGGGACCACAAACCAGGCAGTCCTTTGCTGCGGTGGTTCTTATGTGCGCTCTCATGTAGTCTTTATCCTTAAACACAATAGATGAAGGGCACTCTCTTGAAGTTTATTTAAATGGAGAGGTTCTAGGTCAGTAGCTGTTTAATCCTGGCCTCATGAGATATTAAGTGTTGGGTTGTTTTTCTGGGTTGTTTAGTTTTTTATTTTTCTTTGAACGATGTAGCGTATTTGTCAAAATGCACCTTGAAGATAAATGGAAAAAATCATGTTAAATAAATTACAAGAGGATTAGCTTCATTGAGTCTGTTTGTAATTTACTATGGAATTGCTAGTAGAGCAAATCTATTGGTGACACCTTATATTTCACTGGAACAGCGATCTAAATAAGATGCAATACAGTACATTGAATTTTTATGTACTTACCTGTAGTTGCATAATAAAGCATGAGTTATGACATGAGTGTGCTTATGTATAGTAGTTAATAGTCACTCATGTCAATTTTAATAACATGCTCCATAGAAAGATGCTGCCAGAGTGTTTTTGAAAATAAAGTATGTTTAAACCAATGTTCATATATTAATCCCCTAGAAGCTTGACACTAACTTATTACTAGCCCCTTTTGCCTTGCGTACATACACAAATTGTTGTTTAGTTATTGTAGGGCTGCTCATCATAAGTGCAGTGCTGCAGGCATTAAGATATTTTTATACCTGCACTGAAACATTTATTTAAAAGCAATTATGCACATCTATATTTCAGAGCAGTTCTGAGAAGAAATGCAGTTATGCCACAGGATAAAGACTGTCGCATCCCTTGGTTCTGGTTTCATCCTATCTGACTGTAGGCACCTGAATAACTCTGCTTAGGGAGCAACTGGCAGAGGGCTCTCTGTTATCAGTGGTAAGGGCTGGAGGCAACCCCTGGATCACACCTCAATGACACTAAACTGACCATAGAAAGTGCTTTGTTGTCTCTATTGGCCTAGGAGTGAGGACAGGGAAACTGGGGAGGAGTAGATGCCACTACACCCTTCTAACTATATGCACTTTTTTCCCAAACCTACCCCTGGAAGAGACTGGTAGAAGACCAGACCTTGCCTGAAGCAGCAGGCTTGTCTGGCCTTGAACCCCCCCTCCAGGGTTTGGTTGTTGCAGTCAGTAGCATTAAAGTAAAGGCTCCTGCTTTAGAGCACCACTGACTAGTCCAGCAACTACTAACAAGCTAACCTAATGAGAACTAGGTTCTCAGCATGAGCTTTCACTGGACCATGTAGACATACCTTTAGATGAGAACATGGATAATTAAGGAAAACCAGAACAATGTCGCCCCTTTTACCAATGTCTAGATAATTTCTGCAAGGCAAAGGAGTAACATCATCTGCATGAGCAGACGAGACTGAAAAAACATGGACAGAAACTTTGTTCAGCAAAAACATGACTTTTTCAAAGGGCTACCTTTCAAAGTAGAGTCATGCTATTAAAATCTTCTGTACTCCTGCAAAAAAATAAACAATTTTGTATAAGTGAAAAAGACCTCCTGAGAAGGACATAAGAATATCCCTTGTGGTAAAGGGCATAGCGAGGTATTTTGACTGGGAGCAAGACAATGAAGTTCAAACTGGAAATATAATGCAAGGTCCAATGGTTCCATTAAGTATTTCAAGCAGTTAACTAGCATGCTGTCCAGTAAGTAAATTAATGCCATGCCTTCTTGACATTATGCAGTACGTTTAGCCACGTGTTATGAGGATGAGCTGAGGGAACCACTGAGTAAGAGTCTATGTGGTCATAATAGCCCCTCTTCT
The DNA here is from genome assembly GCF_031877795.1 of Strix aluco. Classification (NCBI taxonomy): domain Eukaryota; kingdom Metazoa; phylum Chordata; class Aves; order Strigiformes; family Strigidae; genus Strix; species Strix aluco. The sequence goes on along the minus strand of NC_133931.1, from coordinate 5,451,498 downwards.
GGCCTTAGGTGCAATTCATTCAGTTTAATGGCAAACCTCCTTGAGGTTTCAGCAGGGCTAAGATTTCATGCTGCAAATTTATTTTTCTGACCACTCATGAGCCTTGACCAAAGCATAATCTTGTCTCCAGAGCCAATCAAGACTGAACACAGCTATGAGTAAGTGCTCAAGGGCAAAAATTTAACATGTGATTGAACAAGCAACACTTAAAGCCAGGACAGATCCATCCCAGATGCTGAGATCTCTATTGCTTTGTGCTGCTGTTCACCAAATCATTGTGTTTATTCCTAAGCAGAACAAATGAGTTGTTTCTAGTGATATATAACATGGCACATACGTAGCAAAGCCTTTACATTGCTCCTGCCTACCCTCATGGTAATAGTTTCGCCCAGCAGACAAAAAACGCACAATAAGCTTTTTCACACTTTTCCTCAAATGATGTGAAATTGGAGTTGGACAAAGCCAAAGCACAGAGCTGGTGGCACAGGTGCTGCTGGCAGGAGGTCTCAGGCACCAGCTGAGTAACACTGGTGGTATCATTTTGAAGAAAAGATGCTCTCTCATTTATTTTCTCCTCCCTTTACTGAGGCTAAATGTCTTGCTTTTCAAAGGCGTCGAGCTTCCCCAGCTCCCACTGACTTCAGCTGGAATGACAACTGTGTCTCACTTCTCGGGCTGGAGGTCACTTCACCAAGCTACAAAACTAACTTCAGGCACCTGACTATACAGACCCGTTCCTTAGTCCCTCTCCAATGAAAATATCAGGCCATAACTCCTTAATGAGCTCCTTTCATTCCCATAACTCATGCAAAATTAACATGTGCATTAATCACCCCAACCTTACCATTAGAAAGACCATCATAAGCCCCCTCTGAATATTTGTTCCCTCAAGTATGCAGCTCCAAGACAGTAAGTTGACTTTTTGCTACAACCTCTGGCCTGGCCAGGGGACCCAGGCACAGCTCCTGGTCTGGTTACAGACATTTGGTGTGATCTGGATTAAATCACAGGGCACAGACACGTCTTAGCAGCTTATTTGGTATTTATTTGGAAAGGACTGTGTAAAAACTCAATGTTTATTCAGACATCAGGATCATCTACTTGGAGCTTTTGCAGGTGGCTGGCACTATGGGGTGCCAGCGCTGCTGGGCACCTCCTTTTTTTTGATTATAACTCATAGCAGAAATCCATAGCCTTGCGAGTTCCCAGGTACTAGACACCTGCACGCAGACGTATCTGCCTTGATTTATTTAATTATACAGTAGACAGAGAATAATTCCTCCATGGTGCACTGTAAACAGTATATGAGGTTCAATGTGATCGCATCAAGTCCCTCTGCTAAATATTACTTCCAGAAAAACAATCCCCAGCCCTCCAAGACCAAATCGAAGATGCCATTAGTGTAATCAAAACTGTAACCACCAGCTCACTGCAGCTTAGGGCCTTGTCACATTGAGCAACACAAAGCAGATAGATTAGGTGCTATGTTTAAATACAAGAAGCTATATATGAATACAAGAAAATCATTAGTAGCCAAGGCAACTAATTGTGGTGGAACTTTTTGTTCATAACAAATACCAAAATAAGCAAAAGGAGGGAAGAGACAAAAAAAAAAAAACAAAAAACAAAAAACAAACCACCACAAAAAAACCCCAAAAAACCCCAAAACCAAACCCACAGCCTCAAACTGCACTATTTAATAAAAGCTACTCTTTTAATAGTACTTGGAGCATCACAATCAAACTACGCACAGAAACACTAGCAAATCTAAGGACATATGGACAGCCACACTGTTCATGACAAGGGCCCAGCCAGCAGTGGCAGGACAGACACACGGACCACAAAGGCTGTGTGTCCAGGTTATTCCCTGCACACTACTGTCCTGGTTCCCCCCAGTTCCCCAATGTGGGGAGTTCATCTGCATTGAAAATAATGTCCATTAGTAGATGCCTAGGGAATGTATACCCTGTCCCCTTAACACTAACAGCCTTTGATCCTTCTCAACTAAAGGATTTCTTCTTTTTGACCCTTTCCTTTCCTTTCCTTTCCTTTCCTTTCCTTTCCTTTCCTTTCCTTTCCTTTCCTTTCCTTTCCTTTCCTTTCCTTTCCTTTCCTTTCCTTTCCTTTCCTTTCCTTTCCTTTCCTTTCCTTTCCTTTCCTTTCCTTTCCTTTCCTTTCCTTTCCTTTCCTTTCCTTTCCTTTCCTTTCCTTTCCTTTCCTTTCCTTTCCTTTCCTTTCCTTTCCTTTCCTTTCCTTTCCTTTCCTTTCCTTTCCTTCTTTCCTCTCCTCTCCTCTCCTCTCCTCTCCTCTCCTCTCCTCTCCTCTCCTCTCCTCTCCTCTCCTCTCCTCTCCTCTCCTCTCCTCTCCTCTCCTCTCCTCTCCTCTCCTCTCCTCTCCTCTCCTCTCCTCTCCTCTCCTCTCCTCTCCTCTCCTCTCCTCTCCTCTCCTCTCCTCTCCTCTCCCTCTTTTCATCTTCCAAATATTTTCCCCTTGAACGCCTGCAGATTTCTACCCAAGCATCCTTTGCAGGGAATTCTGCAGATCTCTTATCCTTCCATGAAGAATCATTTCCTCTTGGTTTCACTGTCTCCCATGATTCTCACCCATTGTTCCTCATTCTTGTATGGGAAGAGATAGTGAGGCATCAATCCCTCTGTTATATACTCTTTATCACAAATTCTCTGCACTTTCATACATTTAAACCACTTACTGAGAATATGCGGGTGTGAATAGGATTAACACATGGGTGATATAAAGAAGGTTATAGTGCATATTGCACAGAGTCACGAAACCATCAGCACTTGCTCACTGCCCTTAGCAAAGTACAGGCATGATATGTCATCTCTGAATCAGAACAAAGTGCCAAAGGCTGAGTGATGGGAAGGATGGTTTGCATCTCTGAAAGGGTCCTGCTTCTGTGCAATCACATCCAAATGCGATAACACATGGTTAGGAGACTGGGGTGAAGGGCTTGTGGTACTGAAAACTCTGCAGCTGCCCAGAATGGGGATCTGATATGAAAGAATTGTGAGCAATGTACATGCTTGAAGTAATCTCTTTTTTTTTCACCTGTCTTAAAATGTCTGCACCCAGACACAACCATGGCTGAGAGTACAAGGCTTCCTCAAAAGCAAAAATACCACAGGGAAATGTCATCCCTGTTTGCAACCATCAGAAGGGGTTCAATTTTCCTATGGGAAAAGGAGTAGGAAACTTCAGGTTACTGAACTGAACCTGCCTACCATTTACAGCTTAAAAGAAGGAGAAGATTGCTCTATGAGTGATTACTGTCCTGGGACTTATGTGATTCTTTCAGACCCCAGCCTCATTGTTTACTGACCCCTACCTGCCTTCCCATATAGTATTTCCTTTTATTCCTACACTATTTCTGCTCTGAACATGTGTTTCTTCAAATTTGGTGAAGACAGTTGTACACACTATTTTCAGACACCATTTCACCAGTGTTTGAAGTGATAGGGTTAGGATTTGGTTATGGTCAATTAAAAAAACCCCTCTGACTAATATGTCTTACCGTATTTGCCTTCCTATGGCCACATCAGACTGCTGGCCAGTAGCCTAGCTTCACTAGCCCAAGCCTTTTTCCCCTCAACAGGCACTCTTACTGTCTGTTTCCTTTCTTGATTCTACCTCTCACTTTTTCTCCTTAAAATCTATACTGTATCTATAAATGCAGCTCCAAAGGTGAACCTGAAGAAAACAAACCACACTCAAAGCAAGTGCATTTCTATATTTAGCAACAAACGCTTCTGTTCTGCTGCTGCAGTCTTTTTAAAGAGCTGCACCTTCAAAGAGGTCTTCACAGAGCCACTGAGCTGAAAAGTATTGAAGGGGGGTTGTCTACAATTCAGTGTTGTTAAGCTTGTAACTCTTAAGCTTATAGCTGGAGGCAGAGCAGAGGGACATTTGCATGGTTAACTCTGTTTCTTTTCTTCCTAGAAATTGAAGAGAAGGAACACAGGGTGAAAAATTAATGCCAGAGCTAAAAAAAACCCCAGCGTCTGCCTGTAATAGCACTCTCCCTCTTTCCCCATATATCCTTGTTCAAACAAGCACCGAGACACATAGCATGTCCATTGCAATGACTGATAGCTTAACACCCCTGTCTGAGTCTTTTTTTCCCAGAATAGACGTGAATATCCATATCCACCCTACTTACAGCACTATAACTGTGTTCAATTGCATTGTGCTTACCTAAACATGCCCCTGACACTTCTACTGGCAAGACCAGACCTCATATACACTCCTGATTGATCTCACTGGCTAGATGAGCCCAGCCAAACCCTCTCAGGAGAGACTATAGATGTTGGAAGAGGTCTTCTTAATCCATGCACCAGAGGGGACACTGTTTGCTGCTGTACGACCAGGATCCTAAATCCTGCCCTTCACAGTTTATGAATTTAAATGTTTTATCAATTTTATGGTCATCTATGGGGTGGGCTCTGTGAAGATATCTCATTTGATGTGAGTCCATGAAATTCTGCTTTCACTATTCTGCAGAATATTTGCAGGACACTTCTAAACCAATATTAAAAATATGTGACTGACTCAGCATACTCCACATTGCATAAAATGGAGGAAGAAAGTGAGAATTACAAATATTGTTAGTTCTAGAGAAAAGCATTGTGTAGAAGTTTTCAATTCTCTGGTGATTTTAATGTGGATGAACATCTGTATGCTGCTGTTCTTTGCATACAGTTATATGTATGGGGCACAAAGATCATAAACTGACTATCTAAACCCTCTGAAACTTATAGCATTTTAAACTTATTAGTTAACAGTTAAAGAGAAGAAAAAAAATATTTTCAAGCAAGCGTTCGCTGAGTCTTCTTTTAAAGATAGACATTTGTTCTTCAAATATCAGTTATATTTTCTTTCTTCTAATTTTATTCTGCCATTTGATATCTACACCATTTTTATTCCTCTTTCCCCTGTCACCCCAAAGGTGACTGGATTTGAGCAGAATAAAGATACTTGTGCTTCTCCCATACGCCAGTGAAGCATCATCTTTGGTTAAGTGGCCTTTGCTTGGGTAAGGATTTCATGGGCATCCCAGGACTTGTTTCACAGCTGGCAAGGCACTCCAGGGGCTTTGCAGGAAAGAACTGCATCTGCAAAGCCAGAGTTATTGGCTCAAACACCCCTTTCTCAAGGAAAAGAGTGTTTCCCTGGGTGTAAGAGCTTTGGGGAGATTTCAGGATTCTCTGTCTCGTTTTCAGTTTTTGCCATAGTTAAGGTAAGGATCTTACAACTCATGTCTGCAGAGAGGTCAGCACTGCTGCAAGAGCAGCATGGGGCTGTCAGGAGGTAATAATGAGAATTAAGCTGCCAGGAGCAGCCTTCTCCCAGCAGAACAATGGCATATTTTGGGGGCAGATGCCAGCAACCCAGCCCAATCATGCCAATATCCCAGCCCACTTCCAGTTGCTTGTCAGAAGAGATGGATCATTCCAGTGGCAATGGAGAATGGGGGCATGCCAGCTGGGTAAGTTACATGGTACTTGCTTTGAAGAACCCTATTAGGACCCAGGTATTTTTCATTTTCCTGCCCTGTTTTGAGATGTAAGTCAATGGGTAGAGAAGGCAGGAAGGAATTTCCTTGTTGTCATATGGGATGATTTGTTGCTCTTTCCTTTAAAAGCTAGGCTTGACCCCTAAAACAGAGAGAATATTAAGCTTGATGGGCAAATGCTCTAAGCTGTCATGTCATGTTGTTCAAAGATAGGAATTTGCTAGTACTTTCAAGCACCGAAACATCTGCAGAAGTGGGTGGACGGGAAGTGCTTTGGGTGCACAGATAATTATTGGGATTGTTACACGATAGATGATGTTATTTTCTCAGTTCTGTGCATGCAGTTCATAATGACTCTATCCCCATGAAGCGATGCAACATCCAGTCACTTCAAGTAAAAGGAAAGACCATTGCCGCCTGTCTGTCAGACAGAAGATTCAACGGCCTTTTCACTCTGGAGGGGAAAACAACTCAATATTAATTCAGTTTTCCATGGCCTGTAAAAGATAAGGATCAAGACCTACAATTCCTAGTCATAACGTAAAGTAAGTGCTGGATAGGATTTAAGAGGCTACACACCTTTGTGATTCCAGTTGTCGCTCTTCACATCAGCCCATACATACTTCAATTACAAGGAGGGTTTTTTTTCCTTTTTTCAAGACCTGTTTTGATTTGGATGCTGAATCTCATATATTTTAAAAAGTGATTTGACAGGAATATAAAATGTTTTAATTGATTTGGTGCTAAATAGAAGGACACACATATACAGTGTTGTCCAAGCCCATAACAAGAGAGGGAAAAACTGGGAGAATTTTTTCCCAGTCATATATCAACATTTTGAGTTCATTGTCCTTGACTTTGTTAAAACACTTTTTATCTTCTGTTACTTTACTTTTATGCTTGGAATGAGGCCATATTTCTGAAATTCATGTAGATGAAGTTATTGCATATACTCAGTGTGAGTGGAGAGCGTAATAGCAAACTATAAAAGTAGAAGGTCTGTTTATATGAGTTATGTCACTGTACTCATTCTGGAGGATACTGCCTGCTCTAGAGTATATTACACCACTGAATGTACTTGGACCCACTCAAGGTTATGGTGTGCTTGTTCTCCTCCATCTTAAAGGCCTTCCAGAACTTGAAAGGGGCTTACAGGAAAGATGGGGAGGGACCCTTTATCAGGGACTGTAGGGACAGGATGAGGGTAATGGTTTTAAACTGAAAGAGTGTACTTTTAGATTAGATATAAGGAAGACATTCTTTGCTGTGAGGGTGGTGAGACACTGGCACAGAAGCTGTGGCTGCCCCCTCCATGGAAGAGTTCAAGGCCAGGTTGGACAGGGCTTTGAACAACCTGGTCTAGTGGAAGGTGTCCCTGCCCATGTCATGGGGGTTGGAACTAGATGATCTTTAAGGTCCCTTACAACCCAACCCGTTCTATGTTTCTGTGATTCTGTGATCTTGTGTTACTACTCTGTTGGGCTGGATAGTGGCTGTTCTAATCTAAGAGAAAGGGAACATAGCTTTTCAGAGAACAGGGTTTAATGCATAAATATGCCAGTACACCAACATTTCATGTTGAGTACCAACTCATTTGGCTCACAAGCCAAAGGAAGCAGGTGTTTTGGAAAACCCAACACATTTACCAAGGGCAAATCATGGCAGACTAACCTGATCACCTTCTACAATAAAATAACATTCTCTGTCAACATGGGGAAAGCAATGGGTATTGTTTACCTGGTCTTCAGCAAGGTGTTTGACACTGCTTCCCACAGCCCTCTCCTGAACAAACTGGCAAGATACAGACTGGTTGGGTGGTCTGCAAGAGGAGTAGGAAATTAGCTAACAGGCTTCACTCAGACAGTGGTAATCAATGGTTTTTCTCAGACTGGCAGCCTGTCTCTGGGTCCCCCAGGGATTGGTACTGGGCCTTACACTGTTCAACATCTCTATAAATGATCTGGATGATAGGACTGAAAGCACCCTCACCAAGTCTGCTGATGACACCAAGCTGGATGGTGAGGAGACATCAGAAGGGAGAGCCATCTTACAGAGAGACCTGGACAGGCTGAAAGAGTGGGCAAGCAACAACTGCATGAAGTTTAACAAAGACAAGTGCAAAGTCCTGTAACTGCTATGACATGATGAAGGAGACCAGTGCAGGCTGGGACCTGTGCAACTGAGGAGCAGCTTTGTTGAAAGGGACCTGGGGGTCCTGGTGGACAACCAGCTGAACAGGAGTCAGATGTGTGTGGCTGCACTGTCAAAGGCAAATCAGATCCTGGGCTGCATTTACAGGGGCATTACTAGCAGAGACAGACATATGATCATTGCACTCTACACAGCGATTCCCAGGCTGTACCTTGAGCACCATGTCTAGTTGTGGTCCCCACAACTCAAAAGTGTAGACAGACTGGAGAGGGTCCAAGGGTGGACCACGAAACTGATCAAAGGGCTGGAGAATCTGCCCTGTGAGGAAAGACTCAGAAGGAGTTAGGTCTTTTCTCCCTGGAAAAGAGAAGGCTCAGGGGGGATCTCATCACAGTATTCCAGTACTTAAAGGGTGACTACAAAGAGGACAGAGGCTCTTCTCCACAAGAAGCCACATGGAGAACACAAGGGGCAACAGGTACAAGTTGCACAAGGAGAGGTTTCATCTCAGTGTAAGAAATAAATATTTTACTGTGAGAACAATCATTCACCGAACAAACTCCCCAGGGATGTGGTGGAGTCCCCATCATTGGAGTTTTTCAAGAAGTGACTGGGCAGGCTGCTAGATAATCTCATTTTGTCTCCCTTTCCCATGAAATGTTGGACCAGATGATCTTCTGAGGTTACTTCCAACCTGGGCTATTCTATGTTTCTATGTCCTGTCATTCTTTGAAATTTAACAGGAAGATAGAGTCTAGCACATTAATAACAACATTCATCAGCTTCACAGAAAAGTCAACTAAATTAACATCTGTTGCACCAAGTTTCATAATCAGCTTCAACTCCTGTACAGCGGTTTTCATCTCCAGGTCATTAATGCTGTTAGAAACTGCTTTAGAATACCAAAAAATCCTTGTTTGCTGCAGAACTCCCACATCTTCTTGACTTAGAACCCATGCCCTCTCTTGCCACTTTTCCTATTTAAGTTACATCATTTTGACTAGGAACCAGTTACATATAATGCATAGAGATATAACATTGCCAAGAAATCAGGCTGTTGGCACTGGAAACAAAAACCCCACAAACCTCTTGTGAAACACTAAGAAAATCACTTCTCCCCTATTTCTTCACTGAGCCTAGCAGACCTTGCCTGGTACTCTGTATCGCTGTAGCATCCAGTTCTACCTTCAGCTCTATTTTCTAAATGCTTTTGTAATACAATCTTTTGTATCATAATATCACTTGATCACCTTTCTTGTACTTTGAACAACTCTGAATCCTTCCACAGTTTGTGCAAATCCTCCCTTGCCCTTATGCAGGAGAGGAATGAGTTGATTCAGTGTCTATCAGAGGGCGTTCATCCATTCGACACAGTGAGGCTGCCTCAGCATAACCAACTGTGCAGTGAGTACTGCTTTATATATTTTTATCTTATTGAAGGCCTATTGCTGGATGGTGGCTACTGATGTCTAACCTGGGACTTTAAAACATTATCCATGTATTTCACACAGATATTACTTCAATTCTTCATGGGACTATTTGTCGATGTTGTCCACAGTTGTACCAGATTACAGCCTCTGGGAAGCATTTTCAGCATACCTTGTAAATCATAAGCATTTTCTAGTTATTCCTGGAGAGAAATCTTTCAGATTTGAAAAACTTTCATACGTTTCTTCCTGTAAGAGGACACAAGGCATCATTGTTTAATGCACCAGGATGGATCAGGAATCCTAGTGCAGTTTTGACTTTGCCAGTGTGTAACTGTCACTGAACCTTGGTTACTTCCACCCCTTTGAACAGACAACACAAACAAAAGAAACAGCTCATCTATGACTGATTGTTGTTCAGATCTGCCTTTACACAAATTAACAGAAAGAGTGGGTTTATATCACATTCATCATTATCTCTTGACTCTTAAGGTCCAGAAGAACAAGGTTTTTATGTTTTCTCTCACTGGTATTGCTAATCTCTGAATTTTAGCAGATCAGAGATAGATTAAACTCACTACACATTCAGTTAGGATGTCCTTGAATGTACAGTTCTTAGCCTGTCCCTACCAGGATACCCATAAGTGCAAAATAGCCTCCTCCACTTTGGAAAGTGAGTGCTTGGAATTAACTAAAAGCCAGATATAAGGAATTTAGCTAGGAATACTCATGATTTAAATTCATGTCCTGTTTGCATTCATATATGAATAAATCATAAATTTCCGAGCAAAATAAGTCCTAGATGGAAGCACGATATGCCTTTTTAAATCTATGGGCATCCTTTTGTATCAGAGGAAGATCTGCCTGCAGAAAAGTTTGCCTGAAACCTGCATGGCTCAAAAGCTCTTACTTGCTATGCACCTCATGCACAGAATTGCCTTCTGCTGAGAAGTACAAGGAGCACAGACTGTATCTGTTTTAAATCGTTTGATATCGCTTGCACTGTTCAAAAAGATTTTATGACATGTCCTTTTGCTCTAGTAATGATTTGTTGTTCTATTGTGTTTCATTAAGCTATTATTTGTAAAGTGTTTTGTGATGCATTGCATGAAAGCTGCTATATAAGCAATTTTACAGGCTGGAGTGACAACTCAGGTATCAATAGGCAAGGATTAATGATACTAATTATTCAATAAAATTGTTCCTTTTTTAAAGTCCTTTGTTTAGAGGGAGGGGTGAGTTAAAAAGAGTGAGTGGATGTTGTATATAATAGGTGTAAGCTTTTCTGCTGATGGAAGATATAAGAGGAGATCGAAGAACATGAAAAATAACTCCAAATACTGTCTATTTGAATGTGGCTACTATATGTCACGTAAATTACTCACTAAAATAGGACTGTACAAGCTACAGAGCAAAACTAATAACACATCAAATAATCCATTTGCCAAATATGGAAAAAAAGGTTAAAAATGCATCCTTTATCATCTTCACCACCAACTCTTACGTACAGCAGATTTGCAGAAATAGACTGCATTATTCCAAAATTTTCAGTAGGAGGCACATGTCTACTGAACCCAGCTCTGTTCAGAGCAGTCTGCTGGAAGAAGTGTTACATCAGTGAAGAAAACAGCTACTGGGTTAGAAATGTTCAAGAGGTTTTCTGTCTCTGGGACAGGAACAGTCTCTCTAGGATCAACACGACATTTTAATGCATAATCCTAGACAAACCTTGTGTTTCCTGCTTTGCAGCCTTGATCATCTTGGCTTGGCTTCTGTAACATCTGCTAGTTAGTCCAGATCTTAGGTCTCTTTCTGGAAGCCTCTACTAGTCCTGAGCAAGTGATCACTTACTGGTCTAAAACCAACATGGTACCTGCATGTTAAGTAACATCTATAATAACTACAAGTATCAAAAGCTACTCAAATGTAAGATGAAATATATTTTTTTTACTTCTGCTCTGTTTTGGGGTAAAGAATGCTCCAACCCCAAAGTGCTATTGTTCATCCTTGATGGAAGAAGATTCAATTTCTATCAAATCATCTCTTCCTAGAGAGTATGATTTTTAAATATTTATTAATAATAGATGTATTTGTTTGTTTCATTGGCTTGCTCTCTGTAAGTACATGTCCCTTGTTTCACGCAAAATAGTGCCCATCTAGCCACAGGCACCTGACAGAGCAAATGACTTCCACTTACCACATTAGAAACAATTTACAAGATTAGGACTAAAATAAGCAGCCCTCCAGTAGTACTGGAATCTCTTTTTACTGATCTACATGGTTTTTGCTCTATGATTTCCCCTAAGAATCCAACTTCATGTCAGAGAAGTTAATACAGAAAGAAAGTACACATTGGAAACTTTTTCACTGTGAGGGCAGTCAAACACTGGAGCAGGTTGCCTGGAGAGATTGTGGAGTCTTCATCTCTGGGCATATTCAAAACCAACCAGACACAGTCCTGTGCAACTTGCTGTATCTGACCCTGCTTCAGCAGGGGAGGTGGCCTAGAAGTTCTCAAGAGGTTCCTTCCAATCTCAACCATTCTGTGATTCTGTGAAATATCGCTTGAAGAATCACAGTCTTCAATGACCTGAAATCAGTGATGGGCTGTGGGGTGCCCAGGATTCTCACAGGTCAGACATTTAGATTACCTAATGTAGTGGTTTAACCCCAGAACGCAGCTAAGCATCACACAGACACTTGCTCACCCCTCTGCCAGTGGGATGGGGGAGAGAATTGGAAGCATAAAAGTGTGAAAACTTGTGGGTTGACATTAAGACAGCTAAATGTAAAGACATAATTAAAAAAAAAAAAAAAAGGAGGGGAAAAAAATTACAAAGAGGAAAGCAAAACAAAACAGAAAAACGAAGTGATGCAAAAAACCCCAGTTGCTCACCATGAATCAGCTGATGCCCAGCCATTCACCGAGCAAAGGCAGCCCTGGCTAACCTTTACCTCACACCCCATTTTATTGCTGAGAACAATGTCATATAGTATGGGATATCCCTTTGGTTAGTTGGGGTCAGCTGTCCAACTGTGTCCCCTCCCAAATTTTTGTACACCCCCAGTCTACACACTGGTGGGCAGTGTGAGGAGCAGAAAAGGCCTTGATGCTGTGTAAGGACTGCTCAGCAATAACTGAAGTATCGTTGTATCATCAGCAATGTTTTCATCACAGCTCCGAAACATAGCCACATACAAGCTACTATGAAGAAACTTAACTCTGTCTCAGCCCAAACCAGTACAATAGTGCAGATTTCTTTAAACATTGAGATGATGTGGATTTAGGATCCCAAAGTCTGGCATTTCATTTTAAAAAGACTTGCCAGGAGAATTAACTTCTTTTTTCCTTCTTTTCAGCCTGGAATGAGTTCTACATATATTGTTTCTTTACGTGAGAAAGTAAACGTGGCTCCCACGCTGAATCAACAACCTCCCTTGGGTTCCCATTCCCCTACAGCGGGGTTTTCCCCATGGCAATCTCTTTTAAGGCAGGTGAATCTACTCTATACCAGGATAAAGTACAAAAAAAATCCAGAAACAAGTGGAAGTCACCATTCCTGCTAGTGTTTTACCTTACCCCACTAAGGTCCTCCACCGAAGGGAAATGTTTGCATGGAAGGTCCCAGTTGCACTGACTGCTGTACCATGTCCCAGACTGTCACTAGGATTAGGCGGGTGTAGGAAAACATGAAACAGTCTCTGTTAAAGTATGGACTGTGGCTTTACAAAGCCAAAAACTGTTTAAGTAAAGTGCTTTCTCCTTATGGCTTTTTTTTGTTACCTGCATTAACTAGGTTTGGCGAGACAGATCGGAGAGGTAAGGACAAACTTTTTCTACATCAGCCTTATATCACTTATAGTTTTCCTCTCTCCCACTAGGTTCCCTAGGCAGTGTCTGATACACCTGGAGATTTTTGTTTACTGGTAACTGTAACTAGGAGCATCAGCCTGCAGGAAATGTCAATCTTCTTTACATAAGAAAATGCCTTCAGCAGAGACACACATGTTTCCATGCAGCTTGACTTCCAGCTTTGCCTGTTGTTTACCCCCTGCTTCTTAGCATGAATAAGAGTGTCTGTATTTCAGTGCTGTCATTAGAGTGATTTATTCACATCGCTGTACTGACTAAATCCTAGACAAAACAGAACAACTTGTAGAGCTGACAAATCCAGCAAGAACACAAAGTGAAACTCCTGCTTCCTTTCTATAGGCTTCAGATGGGAAAAGAAGATGCTGCTTCGTAAGGTAACCAGTCTAAAGCACGACCTCTGTGTCTGCCAAGTTCCACGTTTCTTGCCTCCTACTCTGGCAGAAAAAAATAATAGTTGAGCTGAGGGATGTACATAGGGATGACACTAATAGTTAATTGCCAGCCCTGCTCTTCCCAGCAGCTGTGAGCTTGACTTGGGTATCTCTGAAGTATTGCTGCTCTCTGGAAACCAACACAAGTCATATCTTGCAGCGGCAGGGCCATGGACCAAAGCATGACCTGGTTACTAATACAACCAGATAATTATTCCCTGATGGTTAGTGTGTATTCATTTTAATGTGAACCTAATGCAAATTATTCACTTTAATTGTGTTCTCTCCTCCCTACACACACTTAACTCCCATTGACAGCAAGATCAGAACAGACCCCCTCTGCTTTCACTTATTAGCAAATGTTACAAGGATTATTCTGGTAGGGGAAGGTTTTGGGTGCTCTGCGATGATGTGTCTGACTCATCCCCTATTGTAGCAAGTAGGGAGGGTTATTTTCGCAGTGTTAATACGAAAAAGCATGTGGAAAATGTAATGCTTCAAAGAGGTGCCGTCTGTGGAAAGTCACTGCTAATTAGGTGGTATGTGGGTGTCATCTGGGTCTCTGTAAACTATAGGTCATGCCAATATTTGAATCCTCTGAAGATTTTAGCGTAATTAGGGGGAAATAATTAGCATTTCACCTTTCATTTGGTAATTGTGATTAACTATGAACTAACCCTTTTTAATGATTTCAGCTTTTCTAGAATTTCTAAGTTCCTTGCTGCTTTGAAAGCTGTGTGCTTAATGACAAACAGAGGGCATGTGGAAGTCTTATTGACTATCACAAAGGGTCTCTATGTTTCTGATCCAGACAATTACTGTCATCACCTCTTTATGCTTAAACACTGTCTCTACCAACCTGAGATCTGGACCGTATTGCTCTAAGTTCTGCATCTCAATACAGAAGGACATGGTGCCCTGTCTAACCTAAACAAAAACTGTTAAGGAAATCAGAAACATTAACTCTTATGTAAAGAGGTGCTTCACATGGGACTACAGAACTGAAGCTCTCAGATTGACACCACTGGTTGTCCTGGCCAGAAATGACTAGAGAATCTATCTTACCCTCTTCCTGGTGGGTTTTAGAGAGATGAATGCCAGCATGTCACACTGCTTCTTTCCAATGGAGATACCCAGTCCACATAGAGGTGGTGAGTACAGCAGAAGACAAGCATGTGGCTATACTCTAAGCCAGATAACAGAAGTACTAATTACAGCATAGTCATAACACAATCACCCTGGGACTCTGGAGACATCTTGTGCTAAGCTTCTTGATGCTATTTAATTAAAAGCCATTTCAGGTGTGTGCCTGAGAGCTGCAGCCACAATTCTGGTTGACATGAGGCCTTATCCATAATATGAAGCATTTCTGCTCTTGTTATTGATCAGGTATGTGCAATATGAACCAGCCTCAGCAGAGATGTTCTTTAAGTCTACTACTCCCTTGCACCAGTATCTATCCCTGTGCTTGTGTTATGACCATTGGTGTCTTGTGAACAGCTGTGGAATTCATGTCTGAAATCAAAATTCCCTAAATTTGACAGGTCTCCTCTTCCTGTGGGAAGAGTACAGAGTCGGATCATTTTCACAAAGGAACAAAATCTTCCTTTTTTGCCCTCCACCCAAATGGACAGAAGTTTAATCTCCAAGAACATCTGTCAAGCCATGCAATGGGGCCCATCCAAGATCCAGACAAGAGGCCAGGACTCTCTACTCTCACTGATAGACCCTAGAATACAAATTCCATTAGAGCCACAGTACCAAATCTCCCCACATATTAAATGGGATTCCTATAACACAGTCAAGAGTATCTTAACACTATCGCAGAGTAAGGATCTACTCCTGGTGCTCCAAAGCATTGCTGTGTTTGTGGGAAGTATGCATTGTAGACCCCTGTAGCAGTACCCTTGCACCCTAATGTGACAGAGAGTTTTGTCTTCTGATTTTATGTGTAAAGCTGACAGACCCCCAAGAGTTATATTTATCCCAGAGTAGTATGTGAGCTGTTAATTTAGATCATTCTGCAGCTTAGATCATTCTGTAAGAAAATGACATTGCTCTGTCCATGCTGTAGCATGGTTTTCCTCTTCTCAGCTACAGGTAGAGTAAGTACATAATCCTCAAGTGTCACGTTTTCATTAGAAATATGTGCAGCCCTGTTCCCACAAGCCTTTGGTGGAATGTGGTTCAGTAGGACAGAGCACAGCCTCAGTATTTTTGATTCACTGATGTCTTCACTGCTTTTCTGACTGACTATGGGATGACCTCTTAAGAGTCCTCCAAGACACTTTGCTGTGTGGCATTTCGCCTGCTGCCAGCCAGCAGAATAAGGCATGCCCTGATTCACAGTGGGGGACTTGCAGCCATCTCCTGTCCAACTCTCTCTGTGGGTACTGTGGACCATATGTTGTCCCTGGCAGGTTGCAACCGGCAACACTAAATGTAGGAGCTGGCAGTGCTCCTCCCGTTCTCCCTGAAACACCAGATATATCAGAGGAGTTGCCAGCCATTGACAGGCAGGAGGTTCGGCCGAGAGCCATCTGTCCGTGCTTACTTTCTGCCACTGCTGTTGCTGATGCCCAGCAAGTTCCCGCAAGCTTGCAGAATGAACTGCATTTGGCCTCATGTAAAAAACTGGTGCTGAGAGTGGAATGTGACAAGAAGCCTGTAACTTTCACCTTTAAAAAAAGAGGTATGTATGCGAGAGGGAATTAGGGAGAAGAGGAAGAACAGCATGACCACCTACCTTGCTGGAACAAAGCGGTGTGTCACCATATGTGCACGCTTCAGGGCCTCAGGGATACTGTGCTTGGAAGAGAGGCAACATCTTCATCCAACAAATTAATAATAGTGGTGCAAATAAAGACTGTGGTTTAATTACTCACATTAAAATCTCAGCAGAAAAGGCGAGTGGTGAAGGTGACGTGACAGATTGTGCCAGCCTACCTAGTTTAGACATGATATTGCCTAAAACGCATCATTAGACTTCATATCTGTGTGAATATACACCCATGTGTATGCCACAAGCTGGGATAATGCTGTGGGAAGTTTGCAGGTTATGCTGGGGAGCAGCAGGCAGTTCCATACACTAAATCCCCCCTTGAAGATAGATGCATACAGGTAAGGGGGTGCCCCAGCAGCCTGAAACCCTATCTTCCATATCAGCTTGATGAAGCAACTCCAAATGATTGGATGTGAGAAAACAAAAGTTTCAAAAGGGTGAGCACCATTGAAGGAAAAATGGAAGAGCAAAATTTACATGTGCTCCAGGAAGAGCAAATTTTACATGTGTTCCATGATGGCGGGACAAAGCAAATCACCCCCAAATACCAGAGAAGCAGCCAATGGCTGGACGCACTCACAGAGGTGGCTGCAGCCCAGGTCAGGTCCATGGAGCATCCTTCCAGAATCCATCTTTTTTCTCTCTGCTTAAATTTTCTGTGAGTTTATGAGGAAACCTCTGAGCTATATGGGAGCAAAAGTGGGATATTGGGACCAAGCTGGCTGCAATTGTTGCCCAGGAACACTAGATGGAGAAACGCCTTTAAGGATAAACAGTAGGTGAGGGGCTGTGTCTTACAGGAAAAAACAGAAGGAGTAAGTGCCCTCAGCTCACTGTTATTGATGCTGTTGGCTTTAAGTTTTGCTTAAAAGCTTTCTGTTTTCGGACCCCATTACAGCTCTATACAGGCCATTAGTTAATTAAGTTATTCCACCAGAGTCTGTCAAAGCTTTGATATGTTGTTACTTACTGCCAGCTCTCTCAGGCTGCCCCTCACCTCCCTTCCCTTCACCCCTCACCACTGGTAGATTTGGAAAATACAGTAAAAAACAAGACCCTGAGTGGATAAAAGAAGTTGGTTTATCCTTCATGAGGTTGAGCCAACACAACTTCCCTGTGCTAAGTACATCAAATCACTGTTTCCACACAACTGTGGAATCCACAGCTTTCAGATACCAAAAGCATCATCAGAAACCATTTCTTTCTTTTTGTCCCCACAAGTATGCCTCTGCCACCACCAAGACACACCTCCTAGGAGTTTACCTATAAGAAGAGGAACCCTCAAAATGGAGCAGTCAAGATATCTCTGCCTTCTAGATGAAGGCGGTGTGTGTCCTCCAAGACACAAAGAAGAAGAAACAAATTGGCAAAGCCAAAAAAATTACTACCCCTGACTCTGTTTGCCTCAACTCGTGTACCAACACCAGTGGTTTCTGCTGGAAAGCAACCTCTTATAGTGCCCATAGCCATAATTTCTTGCTTGAGCTCTGGGGTGTCTCATGGTGTCTGAGCTAGCAGAGCTCAGAATAACTCCAAAAATGGAAGCAATGGACCCGTGTTGACAGTCTCTGCACCTAATGAACAGAGCATTTTAGCATAGTGCCATACTAATATGGTTCCCAAGACCTTTATCATATTTGTGTTCAAACTGTACTGTGTAGTTGTACCAGTCTGGCTCCACACTTGATTTCTGTACATCACACTGCCCAGCACCATATCAGTTTTATGGCCCTAACCTGCTTATTGCTAATGCTATAGATCATATTATCTTACTGATTCTCCCAGTAACAGCCTATTAATTAAAATCGAAGTGTGAAAGAGAATTATCTTTATGAGTTGGTATCTATATGTAAAACATGCAGGTGGTACTGGAAGTCTCTGTCTGAGGGCTTTCTGGATGCATCCCTCAATAGAAGGGACTCAAAGTGCTCTGATGTACTTGCTGCTGTGTGGGACAGTGTGACGGGCTGGAGGTTCAAGGCACGAACAAAGAAATCAGGACTGATTATCATCACCCTGAGCTGCCCTCAAACAGTTGTTTTTCTGGTAAGTCAGCTGCAGAGAGTTATCAATATCAAATCAGTCTTAGAACAAGACCCAAGTTACTTTGAGCAAGTAATAGTTGTTACTACAGAGAAGAGTGGAGTCAATGCAATTGATGAATCTTGTATCAGGCATAGGCAAAATTTTACTTTTAGTGTCAAGGGCTTGAGGGTGATCACAACATCCTTTCAATTCTTGTACAAGGTTCTTCTGCCAAGAGCTCTATCTGAGGATGGACACATTCAAGTAATGGTAAAGCATGGAATCTTATTCAAGATAAACAGTGAAAACCTATCCAGCCCCTGCACAAGTTCAGTAAGCAGACATGGTACAAACTCTGCTGCCTTTGGAAGACTAGACTTTTAACAAAAAAATATTAGGATTCTGGGGAAAAAAAAGTAAAAAAAACCAGCAAACATTGATTGAGAGCAAAGTACGGAGCAAAGCCATACAGATATTCACCTTGTTCTTGATAACTGGAAATTTTACAAGCCTGGAACACAACTGATAAAACTGGTAAACCTGAAGCTGATGTACTTTTCTCTTAGCAGGGGGCTGGTTTATTCTTCAGTAGAAAGGAAACCGTACAGTCATCACTAGATGATCTAGGTTGCACTTTACTCAGTGCAAAAGCAGAACCCAAAGGTTACTCAGCAAAGGGAAGAAGCAAACTGCTTTTGACAAGTGACAATGTGTTGCATTCAGACTGTTTCTTATCAGAACATGTAACAATTCAGGAATTTGCTTCTTACATTTTCTAAGAGTGTATTTTTAACCTCACTGACTAAATTAGCTATCTTTTCTCCTTTCTTAATGTCTTTATTGTAAGCCATTAACAGCAAGGATACAGAATATTCCAGCACTTTTCCTTTATCAAATGCAACTCAGGGTCTTTGTCATCAAACACGAGCTGAGGTGTGGAGACTTTATCAGATAACTGACCTTACAAACTCATGAAACTCATAACTTTTGGCTGTAGTGTTGTTCCTCCTAAGGCTGAAAAAATATTGTGTGTGGGTGTGTTTGAGCAGCAAGAGAGAGTTGGGAATGTCGACAGGCTAAGACACAATTTGCTTGCTTTTCTCAAAGCCAAGAATTTTTTTTATTATCAGATATGGGGACTACGTCAAGTAAACTCAACTATAGATATATCAATGGAAAAGGTGTGAACTTAACTGACATAAGGGAGGGAATGAGATGAAAGTTGAAAATTACAATAAGGACTCTAAACCCAGCTGCATTAAAACTCAATGGATTCTACAGTTTGTATTATCTGAGTGCTATGTTCAAACTCTCCCTATATTTTTAAAGTAAAGCTGATCAGACCTAATTCATTGCTGCCTTTTCTTGTTGCCTCGCCTTGCAATGTCAGCTTGCTAGAGCACAGTCCCTCAAAGTGCCTGATTTTGCCCCAACACAGAAGACATAATTCCATCAGCATGAGAAGATGTAGCAGAGTGACCACATCATGGGCCTGAAAACAGGGGAACTGGGTGCTGATAACTCACCACCGTTTCAGGACACTGAGTTTGGGATGGCAGTCTCCACCACATCAGAAGCAAGAACTAGCAAAGCATGGCAACTTTATTACACCGTAAATTAATTTGCAGAAAATACTGTATCCAAGTGAAAAGCGAACATAGAATTATAGAATAGTTTGGGTTGGAAGGGACCTTTAAAGGTCATCTAGTCTAACCCCCTGCAATGAGCAGGGGCACCTTCCACTAGATCAGGTTGCTCAGAGCCCTGTCACAGAATCACAGAATCACAGAATCAACTAGGTTGGAAAGGACCTTGAAGATCATCTAGTCCAACCATTAACCTAACACTGCCAGTTCCCATCTACACCATATCTCTCAGCGCTATATCGACCCTACTCTTAAACACCTCCAGGGATGGGGACTCCACCACCTCCCTGGGCAATCCATTCCACTACCTAATAACCCGTTCTGTAAAGAAATACTTCCTGACATCTAGTCTAAACCTTCCCTGGCGCAGCTTGAGGCCATTCCCTCTTGTCCTATCGCTTGTTACTTGGTTAAAGAGACTCATCCCCAGCTCTCTGTAACCTCCTTTCAGACAGCTCTAGAGGGCGATGAGGTCTCCCCTCAGCCTCCTCTTCTCCAGACTAAACAACCCCAGTTCCCTCAGCCACTCCTCGTACGACATGTGCTCCAGACCCTGCACCAGCTTTGTTGCCCTTTTCTGGACACGCTCGAGTCATTCAATGTCCTTTTTGTAGTGAGGGGCCCAAAACTGAACACAGTAATTGAGGTGCAGCCTCACCAGTGCTGAGTACAGGGGTAAGATCCCTTCCCTGTCCCTGCTGGCCACGCTATTGCTGATGAAAGCCAGGATGCCGTTGGCCTTCTTGGCCACCTGGACACACTACTGGCTCATGTTCAGCCGGCTGTCAATCAACACCCCCAGGTCCCTCTCTGACTGGCAGCTCTCCAGCCACTCCTCCCCAAGCCTGTAGCGCTGCTGGGGGTTGTTGTGGCCCAAGTGCAGCACCCGGCATTTGGCCTTATTGAAGCTCATACAGTTGGCCTCAGCCCATCGCTCCAGCCTGTACAGGTCTCTCTGCAGAGCCTCCCTACCCTCCAGCAGATCAACACTCCCACCCAGCTTGGTGTCTTCTGCAAACTTACTGAGGGTGCATTTGATCCCTTCGTCTAGATCATCAATAAAGATGTTAAACAGGAGAGGCCCCAAAACCGAGCCCTGGGGGACACCACTTGTGACCGGCCTCCAACTGGATTTAACTCCGTTCACCACCACTCTTTGGGCCCAGCCATCCAGCCAGTTTTTTACCCAGCAAAGCGTGCAATCATCTAAACCTTGAGCAGCCAGTTTCACCAGGAGAATGCTGTGGGAAACGGTGTCAAAGGCCTTGCTAAAGTCAAGGTAAACTACATCCACAGCCTTTCCCTCATCCAATAAGCAGGTCACTCAGTCGTAGAAGGAGATCAGGTTTGTCAAGCAGGACCTGCCTTTCATAAACCCATGCTGACTGGGCCTGATCCCCTGGTTGTCCTGCATGTGTTGTGTGATGGTACTCTGGATGAGCTGCTCCATCAGCTTCCTGGGTACCGAAGTCAAGCTGACAGGGCTGTAATTTCCTGGATCATCCTTCCAACCCTTCTCATATATAGGCATCACATTGGCCAATTTCCAATCTGTCGGGACCTCCCCGGTCAGCCAGGACTGCTGGTAAATGATGGAAAGCGGCTTGGCGAGCACCCCAGCCAGCTCCTTCAGCACCCTCGGGTGTATCCCATCCGGTCCCATAGACTTGTGTGTGTCTATGTGATGCAGTAGGTCACTGACTATCTCCTCCTGGAATACAGGGGGGTTGTTCTCCCAGTCTCTGTCCTCTGGCTGAGGGGGCTGGATTCCCTCAATACAACTAGTCTTGTTATTAAAGACTGAGGCAAAGAAGGCATTAAGTACCTCAGCCTTCCCCTCATCACTTGCTACCAAGTTTCCTTCAGCATCTAACAGGGGATGGAGACTCTCCCTGGTCTTTCTTTTGCTATTGACATACTTATAGAAACAAGGTCCAACAAGGTCCAACCTGACCTTGAATGTTTCCAGGGATGGAGCATCTACCACCTCTCTGAGCAACCTCTGCCAGTGTCTCACCACCCTCACAGTAAAAAATGTCTTCCTTAATCTAGGCTAAATCTACCCTCTTTTACTTTAAAACCATTACTTGTCCTATCATAACAGGCTTTACTAAAAAGTTTGTCCCATCTTTCTCATAAGTCCCCTTTAAGCACTGAAAGGCCTCAATAATTTCCCCCCAGACCCTTCTCTTCTCCAGGCTGAACAACTGCTCTCTTTCAGTCTGTCCTTACAGGAGAGTTGTTCCAGCCATCTCATCATTTTTGTGGCTTCCTCTGGACCAGATCCAACAGGTCCATGTCTTTCTTGTGCTGAGAACCCCAGAGCTGGACACAGTGCTCCAGGTGGCATCTCATGAGAGCGGAGTAGAGGGGCAGAACTATCTCCCTCAACCTGTTGGTCACATTTCTTTTGATAAAGCCCAGGATACAGTTGGCTTTCTGGGATGAGAGCGCACGTTGTCAGCTTATGTCCAGTTTTTGCTCCACTAGTAACCCCCATATCCTTCTCTGCACGGCTGCTCTCAATCCACTCATCTCCCAGCCTGTATTGATACCAGGGCTTGCCCTGACCCGTGTGCAGGACCTTGTACTTGACCTTGTTGAAGTTCATGATGTTCACATAGACCCACTTCTCAAGCTTGTCCAGGTCCCTCTGGATGGCATCCCATCCCTCAGGTGTGTCAACAGCACTACTCAGCTTGGTGTCATCTGCCAACTTGCTGAGGGTGCACTCAGTCCCACTCTCTATGCCATTAATAAAGATTCTGAACAGTACAATCTCAATACAGACCCCTGAGGGACACGACCTGTCACTGATCTCCATCTGGACACTGAACCTTTGACCACTACCCTTTGGATGTGACCAGCCAACCAATTCCTCATCCACTGAACAGTCCATCCATCAAACCCAATCTCTCCAATTTAGAGAGATGGATGTTGTGGGGGACCATGTCAAAAGCCTTACAGCAGTCCAGATAGATGACATGTGTAGCTTTTCCCTTGTCCACTGATGTAGTCACTCCATCATAGAAGTCCACTAGATTGATCAGACATAAGACTTTCCCTTGGTGAAGCCATGCTGGCTGTTTTGAATCACCTCCCTGTCCTCCATGTTCCTTACTATATGTTCTAGAAGGTTCTGTTCTGTGATCTTCCCAGGCACAGAGGTGAGACTGACAAGTTGGTAGTTCCCAAGATCCTCCTTTCTACCCTTTTTAAAAATTGGTGCAATGTTTCCCTTTTTTCCAGTCACCAGGGACTTCACCTGATTGCCATGACTTTTTAAATATCTTGGAGAGTGGCTTGGCAACTACATCAGCCAATTCTCTCAGGACTCTGGGATACATCTTGCCAGGTCCCATAGACTTATGTATGTTCAGGTTCCTCAGGTGGTCGTGAACCTGGCAGTGGAAAGTGGGGTGAGTGCTTATCTCAAGACAAGTCTGGACCCTTAATCAATAAGCAGTTTTAAAACTGCCAAATCAGTAGTGGCCAGACCCACAAAGAGATATAGGCACCTCAATTTCCAGTGGGCTGATGAAATTTAGTATCTAAACATGCTTGTGAATGCTGGCCCAGGTGCCTACTGGTATCTCTCAGTGTCAAATGTGTTCAGGATCCCATAGGACCCTGGAATTCCTCAAGAGTTGACCATGAAGCTGAGAGCAGCCATTGCTGCAGTCATGAATAGTTAACTGAGCTAGTGCTACCTTGTGTGTAAAGGGTTAGGGAAAAGTAAAACAGTTTAGAATTGACTCTTAAATAAAGATCTAGTACTTGCAGTGCTTTAGACAGATTCTTCTTATATGAAACTACTGAGTGTTACGGAGGCTTCCAAATAAGCAACCCACCACCAATTTAAAAAAATAAATAGATTTATTTTTTCCATAAAACCACCAGTCAGCTCTCCGTAGATTACAGATCCGGATGTCCACAAGAGGAGAACAGAATAACTTTCTGGGGTTTGACAGTAACCCGAAATACTTTACAAAGCCCCACTCCCCAGGGGTTTAACGACAACCCCAAACGAAAACTTCACTTCCTAGGGTTTAACGGGAACCCGAAACGTAAAACAAAGCCTCACACCCCAGGGGTTTAACGACAACCCCAAACGAAAACTTCACTTCGTGGGTTTAACGAGAACCCAAAACGAAAAACAAAGCTTCACAGCCTAGGGGTTTAACGGGAACCCCAAACGTAAACTTCACTTCGTGGGTTTAACGAGAACCCAAAACGAAAAACAAAGCTTCACAGCCTAGGGTTTAACGACAACCCAAAACGCTCTATCACTCACCTAGAAAGTGAGGGCTCTCAACCTCGAGGACCTGCTCAGGGCAGCGTCCCGACCCAAAGTACCTCGAGGAGTTTCCTTGGGCAGCGTCCTGACCCAAGGGGAGAGTCCTCTGACCGCAGCGTGCAGCTCCAGGGGACGAGCTCAAAATGGCTCCCCCAGGGGACTCCATTTATACCCAGGCCGAATCTGACCTGTAGTCAATAGCGGCTCCCATTGGTCAAAGGTCTCAGCTACCGCGAGACCCTGAAAACAAAGACAGCCAAAAGCTGCCACGTTTCAACAGCCAGGAAGCTCTGTTTTCACTGGGCGGATGCACCTGCCACACTGAGCCTTATCATGGTCTCTCTAGTTAGGAAATAGGGTTAAAATTCAGAAGGTCATGTAGTCTATCCCCCTGCCCCAAGACAGTATAAACTCTGCCTGAAATAACATTTCAGGTAATGGCCTCAAGTTGCGCCAGGGAAGGTTTAGACTAGATATTAGGAAGTATTTCTTTACAGAACGGGTTGTTAGGCGTTGGAATGGGCTGCCCAGGGAGGTGATGGAGTCCCCATCCCTGGAGGTGTTCAAGAGGCGGGTTGACATGGCGCTTGGGTATATGGTGTAGTTGGGATCTGTCAGTGCTAGGTTAACGGTTGGACTAGACGATCTTCAAGGTCCTTTCCAACCTAGATGATTCCGTGATTCTGTGACCATCAGACTCACTTGCAAGAGGGAAGAACCTGAAAAGCAAAGTCTAAAACTCTGAAACCCGGGGACTTAAAATTAGGCACTGTATTCAATACATAGACTCCACATCTTAGAGCTGTCAGACTTCAGTGGTATGTGATGCATAGCTATGGGCAACTGCACTTCAACTTACGACTCGAAGCATCTTCTGTGGGAAATGAAGTGTTTGGACAAAGTAGCCCCTGGCATGGACTCCATCCTCAGTTCCTCGTTGTGAGAAGCTGGAGCTCTAAGCGTGGGTTTTTCACCCTCGAGGGCAGGGGTTACCAGCTGAAATACTAATGGGAAAAAGTTAGGCACCAGGCAGGAGTGCTTCATCAAGACACATGTCTGACAGCACTGCACTGAAAACATGTCCGGGAAGAGGCAAGTTGATGAAATTAAGCCCAAAGGACTGAACTTGTAGCAAGAGAAAGTAGAAGCAGAAGCACCCAAGTCCCAGCACCACAAACAGACAGCAGCATTTTGGGAGCTATTCAGGACCACTGCATATTTTCTCTCCCTGTTAGTTTGGCCCCATCTACGCTAATATGAGTACAATCAATCACCAATTACAATGTGGCATCAGCACAGCAATGAATCTGCAGACATGATGACATCCATCCACATGACCACCCCAATGACCACAGCAGGTCAGGCCCACTTCTGGGGTATGGTTCATTGTGGTACCTATGTGAGAAGGCCACAGACCCCGTGAATCAGTCTGGAATCAATTCTCCTGCCCCTGCACAGAAAGAATAAGTGTATTTTTAAACCTACAACGTGGTGGCAGGTTCCACTCATGAGTGGATCAATGTGATAGACTGAACTGAGATGGAGAAGACTCAACTTCTGTTTCTCACTCTGCCAGGAAATCAACTCCACCTCAGCGCCTCTATTTCTCTTTCCAATTTTTGTCAACTTAAAATGTTAATCTTCTGGAGCGGGAGTTGTTTTTCAGGACAGTGCCACTAGTGCAATCTGCTTGTCACCACTCCTGGTGTGTCCCATTTCCTCCCTGCAGGGAACAGCATGTCTATCCCAGTACTTCCCCATTTTTGTCCTGATGCCACCCTTTAGCTGTACCAGTACAGCAAAGGGGGAATGATGAAGCTGAGCTGTGCCAAAAAATCTCTTACCCTTTCCCTTTTGTTGTTGCATGAGTTTTGACACCCTCTCACTGTGAAACCCCAGAAACAGCTGTAGGGACAGGGCACTGGTGACCCAAAAGGCCAGGCCCAGGAGAGGCAGAAAGAAGAGAGATAGTTGGGAGGCTCTGCTGCATGGATACAAATATGCCCCCACCATGTCTGCAGCGTGGTCCCAGGACCAGGCTGCAGTCTAATCTGGGACTTCTTCTAATTATTACCGTGAAGTGATGAGTTATGACAGATATCAAGCGCACAAGCACCTTGATGCTCAGCATGCAAAACCTTTCTCCATGAGATGGGTTTTCTCGGGCCACTGTGAAAAAAAGCCTGACTGATCTCAGAGTGCTCTGACGTCACCCCAGCCAACCTGACCCCAAATGCTCGCTAAACAAGCACCAAGTGCCCTATTTTGCATTGCTTGTAACATCCCAAAACAGTGTCTGACTTCTCAATTAGTCCAAGAGAGGACTGTAAACTTGAAATCTAAACTGATGGACTGTGAAATCCATATCACGTTGTCACCCACAGCACACTCTCCCTGCTCTGCACTGAGCTATAAATAGACTTTCATTATTAGCAAGCAGACAAAGGCAGCCTGGAAGATGTTCCACGCTGACACTACTCCTGGCTTACTGATTTCTTGTTTTCACCTTGATATAGGAGTGAAGATGGGGACAAGCAGGGACGGGCAGCTCAACAGCAAAGAGCTGAAATTACTTCTTACCCTAACCAGGATTATTTCTGGGTTTTGTTTTGGGTTTTGGTTGGCTTTTCGTTTTTTTTACATTCTCTCTCCCCTGGAGCCAAGAGACTCAGAACACATTACCCAGTGCAACAGAATGCGTTACACCCACCTCCTCTTAGGTCATCTGTTTAAGCTCCTGGAGTCTGACTACCAAGTCCCAAACAATGCAGTCATTAAAACCCTAATGTTTTCTCTCTCCCTGTTTTATTTCTGTTACCAATTAAAAAAAAAAAAAAAAAGATAAAGAAAAAGGAAGTTAATCTTTGCTTTAACCATTTAAATGTCTGATGGGAGTTATTAAGTTGGAAAAAATTGAAAGGATTTGAATCTTCTGGGAGGAAGCAAACCCTGACATGTCAGTCTCCTTTACAAACTCCATCTTTGCAAAGAATGAGCTTCTACATGCCTTTCTGAAAAAAATAAATCCACAACAAAAGTGTCTGATCAAAGCCACTGATGAGAAGCAGAAGCTGTGACCCTGAGGCACAAACCTGAAGATTTGTGTCCTTTAGCCGCACGACACAGACACCCTTGGTGCACCTCTTTTTCAGTGGTCCTGTCATCCTTTAACAAAAAAGAAACTCACATTAGGAGCTGAGGTGAGCAAAACGGTTAACTTTTCCTGCTCATTCATACTTTGAGTCTAAATGCCAGCTCTGCTTTTGCCATGCACTGGTCCCCTATGACATGCAGCAGCTATGTTTCTGCCTGGTTCCTTGGCATTTACATCAAGGTCAATTAAACAAGACATTGGCTGGCCATTATTTGTACAGTAGAAGTTTATTCCTCAATCAACAGAAGTTAAACTGCTTGGCAGAAAACCCAGGAGGTTTTAGTTTTGGATCAAATAGCAGACTGAAGTTTTGAGATAGTGGTAGTGTTCATTTGCTCTGCAAGCTGCTCTTTCGTATCTCAGCTTTCTTTGAAAATGAAGCAAACACCCAAATGCCCGTAACTCATGCATGCTGTGTCTGTGAAGAAAATCTTACTCACAGAGCTGTGTCTGAGGGTGTTGTTCCATTAATGTTTCTTTCCCACAGCAGATAAGTTCACATCTTTCCAGCCCCCTTTTGAGCCCCACTGGCCATTTCTTCCCCATGACAGTTTTCAACTCCACAGCTTCTGCTGAACTACTAAAATGGTCTGTGAGGTTTTACTGGAAATTATTTCTTTGGGCAAGAGAAGGAGTGGAGTACGTTGAACCCAAATCACTGTAACCTACCTCTGTAAAATTACTCAGCTTTTAAAAGTTTGGGTTTCAGTGATTCAGTCTAATGCGTGGCCCATAAATGGTAGCATAGGTAAAGCAAAGGGACAGCACATTGCAGCTTGGGAGTGTCCAACCACCCTGAAGTGGTTGGAAAGAAATTGTGAAATACTGCTAGAGCCACAGCCCTAAACAGGCTTGGGACAGCAGCTTTGAGAGAAGTAACTTGTCCAGTCATCTTCATGAAGTGTTATGTTACCTGAGTGGTTAGTAAACATACAGTCAAGTTAACTCTGATTCTTCCTGCCAGAGTGAGGCAAGGTTCACTTATCTGTTGATGACATCTCCTGTAGGGTGCCTCAGTGAGTAGTACAGAGAAATGAAGCTAAGAAGCTATGCACTTACTCAAATGTTTCCCCACAAAATCTAAGTTCAAGGACCATAACAAACCCCAGCAATATACCATCTAAACCTGCATTTCATTTTTGCTTATTTTGTGGTTGGAACGAGGGCTGTAGATGGAGTATTTCCTATGCTACTATTCCTGCCTTCCTACAGGTGATGAAAACAGGTTTCCTAATTTCTGAAGGTGTACAATGCCATGATCAGTCATAATAATTTTCATTTACCTAACCCTTTTTAGAAAACCTCAAGACTAATTAAAGTTCATATGATGCAAAGACACTTTGGAACTCCATAGTGCACACCCATTGACTAATGAAATTAATATCAGGACAATAAGGAATATTACCAGAATAACAAATAGTCCTGAGTCATAATAACAGCTGGAAAAAAAGGGCAGATACTAGATGTTTTAAATCTATTAAGAGCTTCTGCTTTGTGTATTGACACAGGTAATGAGTTCTACGGAAGGAACGCTACACTTGAAAGCCTTTAACACTAAAAGCTTAATTTAGTGTACAATGAATAATACAGGGAGCCTATTCATGGGTCGATCAGAATGGGATGAGAGAGCATCAAAGAAGCAGACAGATCATGTTAATAGGAAGCTTGAGGCTTATTTAAAAATCTATACTGTAGTTAAAATTAGAACGCAAATTGGAACTTGGCATTCTGTTGCTCAGGAAATTGGTAATGGGATACTAAAACCTTGCACTTCTGTCTGTCTGGTCCTAGTTAGAAGAGGACAAAGGCGATGACTGTCACAATGTCGTATACCACAGGGAGCCACTAAAGAAAGTGATGACATAAAGAAATCAGCATTTTCCAGCTATTCACAGAGTGTGGTGTGTGCTGTATTCCTTTATTATTCCAAGTGTAGAAAAATATCGGTCAAAATGTAGAAGGAGAGATTGTTATTATCTTCATCATGACTATTCCAAGGGTAGGTGATAATTTTAACTTTTGGTCTTTTTCTTTAGGTGTGCATTCACAAATACCATTCAGCCCTCTGTAGATAGTACTATCATCTGGATTAGATAAATTATCAAGTCTTCTGGACTAAATAGGTTTTGGATGGGCATGAGTGATGTCCAGTGGCCTTACTGATCAGAGAAAAAGGGCTCAGGGGGTTTTGTCTCTTTCCCAGGGGAAAACTGTTCTTATATCAAAGTTCATCCTTACAGTTAGGTAACATTTATCAGGACAGATCCTGAAAGCAAAGGTGAGAGAGGGAGAACACTACAATCATTTTGAAGGATGATGCCTCTGAGTCAGGGCAGAGCCACCTGCCAGGGATGTTACTTCACTGCTATGTTTTCCATGGTCTTCTAATCAGGCTCTACAACCCTAGTCCAGTGCCACCCATTTCGCTGTAGATAAGTATGTTTCTACATGAATCACAAACTGGGCAGCAGAAAGCAGGAAAAAGACCCTGGAAAAATCCAAGATCCAAAATCCTAGAACAAAAGTAGCAGGGATAGCCATCCATGTCCTGCTGCAAAAGGACCAGACCAGCTGGGTGACTTCTCCCCATAATAGAGACCTGATCTGAGAGCCTGGAGAATAAACCCACAGGGAGAGTTCAGAAGAAGCAGACCATCATGTGGATTTACATCTTCAAGGAAATGGTGCTGAAAATTCTAGAAAATACACCTGGAGTTCATTTTAGAAATAAACCACAGTAAAATATTATCAATTATTATTAGGATAATTGTTTCCCAGACTTACAGGAACAATGGAGAGTGGTTAAATAACTTCTTGTTATTTTAAAACATATAAAAAGTATTAAAAAAACATTTAAAATGTGTGTTCTGAGAAATGTCTTATGCAAACATAATGACTAAGATAAAAAAATATAGACTTAACTGGAGGAATAGTCACAATTTTTTTACCACTGTTTGATTCCAGTTTTGTTTTTTTTTTTTCTATTAAAGCCTGACATCCCTGGCTGACAGTTTAATTATTAGTGTAATGTGATGGATAAAGGGACTTGCTCTGTAGTGCCTCCCACTTACTAAACCCTTGCTTGCAACCGCAGCTGCAAAAAATGTCACAGTTCCTCCAAGCGAGGATAATAATTTCCTTGTTGTCAATGGCCTTAACATTTGTTATATGAACTCTTAAAGGAAAACCACCTTTTCATCCCTAAAGGTAGCTTATGGAAGTCAGAGCTATATCAGGTTCCAGATCACCGAAAGACTATAAACT
This sequence comes from Strix aluco, assembly GCF_031877795.1. Classification (NCBI taxonomy): domain Eukaryota; kingdom Metazoa; phylum Chordata; class Aves; order Strigiformes; family Strigidae; genus Strix; species Strix aluco. The sequence continues at coordinate 5,420,917 of NC_133931.1, read as the reverse complement.
ACCATACTTGAGCTGCTCTTGATGAGCCACACATTAAAACAAACTCTTCTACTTCATTGGGATTATTTGAGGGCATCTAGAAAAGCACTTCAAGAATTTTGAATGTAGGTCTACAGTGCTTACAAAAAGGGTCTATTTCCAATAATTTTTTTAGACTGATTTAAAAAAAAATTAAAATTAAAAAAATGCATCAATGTGAGAGTCCAGAATAACTGCGTAATCAATAGAGACAACACCTGAATAGAGACAGAAAATCTTGACTAATAAGACAACAAAGTTTACTGCAGATGTGATATTACACACTGTCATAAAAAATACAAAACATTTCAGAATGGTCTTCAGATGCTGGAAGAGAAACTGGAGTATGAAATTCTGTGTCAATAAATACAAAGAATTGTATGGTGGGGCAAGAAAAAAACCACACAAACTTAGCTGTACCTGCATAACAGTGGACTCTAACTTTTGAAATATACCTCCAGAATTAGATGTTGGTTCAATGCATACAGGTCCATGGAAATGTCAACACAACGTCAGAGGGAGGCCAGTAGTCAAGTAGGTTTAGGGTTTATCAGTAAAAGAATTGAGAACAAGCCAGAACATTTTCTTCCAGTTCGCTGTACGCTACTACTGTTCCCAGTGCAGCATGTGCATTTCTGGTTATCCCATCTAACAAAGGTGCAGAAGAACCTGAAAGACTACAGTGAAAGACAAGAGAGGGGATCAAAGAAAGCTCTGAGCAAGGACAGAGTCTTTAGCCCTGAAAAGGAAGAGATGTGGAGAGGCTGTAACAGAATTTTGCACAGCATGGAGTCATTACACAAGAACTAGTGAGTACCAGATGAAATGATCAACCAGAAGATTTACACAAAGAAGTGTTTGTTCATGCAGTGCATAATTATATCATGGAATTTGTTGCAATAAGATGCTCTAGAAGTTATAAATAGGTTCAAAAAGCAATTAGGCACTGCATGGAAGAAAAGACTATCAGGGCCTGTTAAACTCAAAGCAGAGATACAACCTGCAGCACAGAAAAACCCCAGGCTGGAGTCTGCCCAAAGGTGGGAGAGTATGCCACAGAAGTGGGACAATATCAGTATATGCCGTCTCTGTTTTGATACTCTTTCCCTAGGCATCTTCTATGACCATGGACAGATAACAGGTTATTGAGATAAAAGGACTGTCATCTGATGTAAGATGACTCTTTGGTGTTTTAATTCCACCCTGGAGGATCAAATATACCTGCATATGAGGTGTCACCTCAAGAAATGCCTCTTTCAGCCCTCCCACTATAGCCGAATTAACCAGAACTGAGACCTGCATGCATCCAGACAGAGAAGTAAGCCAGAGTCTATTCTTGCAGACTGGCAGTGTGGACACTCATCTTGATGTTGGTCTTTCCTCCCAGATGGTTCCAGACTTTTAAAATTATGGCAACATTAGATTAAAAACAAAGAAAAAAAATCATGAAGAAATTGTGAAGGAACTCAATTCTTCACATATGTTCCTACTAAGAAGGATTATCCCACCTTAACAGTGGGATAAGCAGGAAAACTTTAGTATCTCTACAAGGGAGACAGCTTGTTCTGGAAGAACAGAAAGGAAAGAGGGTGTTGTGGTTTACGTCAAGAGCATGTGCATTTTCCATGAAGTTCAGAAGTGATGCACATTTGCTACTGTGTCTACATGAGTATGAGAAGGAGTAATGAGAGGAGATGGGTCTTCTGTAGACCATGGACACGTGAAGGACAGGTTGTAATGTCAACAAGGAACAACAAGTGCTCAAATATTTGTTGGGTTCAAACTATCAACATATTTGGTGGGTTCAAACTATCTATAAAGTCCTTGAAATGAATCAGGGACATATCAAATGGTGGAGGAACTTATAAGGAGAGAAAGTGTTTTGAATTTGATTCTCTCTATTAGAGAGGAACCGGTGAAGAATCTAAAAAGGGAAGGTGACAGGTGAAAGGACTGTGAATCACTATCATAAGAAAAAGGAAGGACTCAGAGGAAAAAAGTAAGGATAATGGACTTTCCCCCCCCCCCCCCAAAAAAAAGCAGATTTCAGGGAACTCATCTGTAGGGTCTCTTAGGAAGGTAATTTAAGGGATAAAGGAGGGCAGAAGAGCTGGCAGTTACAGCAAGAGAGTGTATTAAATGCACAATAGCAGCCTATCTTGATACAGGGGAAGGACAGAGAGCACAGTGAGAAGCCGTTATGACTGCATTAGAGCTATCTAAGGGCCTGAAAATAAACTAAGAAAAAAAAAAAATTACACAAAAGGCAAAAAAAAGTGCGTCATTAAGGACGAGGGATAAAAACCTCAGGGAGGGTTTGGGATAAAATGGGTTACAGGTTGAAAGGAACATAAAGAGTGATAGCAAAAGGTTTTATAAATGCATTAAAAGTAGGAAAAAACATAGGAAAGTACTGGTCCATTACTTAACGGGGAAGGAGAATAAATAGCACATGATCTAGAGAAGACTGAAGAATTCAATAGTCTCTTTGCTGCAGATTACGCTGAAAAATTAATTATGAACAGCTACATAAGGCAATTAATTTTAACAAGAGAATGAGAGGACAAGCTCAAACAGAAAATGAATAGGTTAAAGAATATGTAGATAAGATAGAGCTATTCAACTTTGTAAGGTATAATGGAATTCACCAAAGGATTTTGAATGAGTTTACCAAAATAATCTGTGAACCATTTGCACTTACCTCTGAGGATTTGTGGAAGACATGAGAAGTGCCAGAGGACTGAAGCAGAGCAAGGAGAGTACATAAAGAAAGGGGGACCAAAAACCATGAGGCCAGTCAGCCTCACCTTTATCCATAGGCTGACTCTGGAAAGAATTATTGAGAAATTTATAGGCACCATGGTAAAAAACAGGTGATAGGAAACAGCCAACAGAGATTTGCAAAGAATATATCATGTCAGATTGACCAAGTTTCCTTCTTGACAAGGTAGCACAAGTGTTGGATAAGAAGGCAGTGGTGGATGTAATTTAATCTGGCTTCTCTGAGGCTTTCTCACAGTCTCGCATAACATCTATAAGCAACTGAGAGGAAGGTGGTATAGAGGATATATCTAAAATGTGTGTTCATCACTGCAAACGTATTTATTCACACTTAGGATGCTATTTTCTCTGCCCATTCAAATTGCATTTAGCCAAACTATCTCAGCTACCTCAGGGAAAAACAACAGGGCAAGAAACTGCCATGCATTAGCCGTGTCACAAGAACTGGCTTATTCAGCCACTTTCCCATTGATGAATGTGAGGCAGCTGGAGGTGTCTTGCCCCTCTGTTAAAGAAGGATAATTTATCATCTTTTGCCTTGGATGAGAACATATAACTTGTTTCTTCCCAGTGACAGTTCAGGAGATGCAAAAAACACCAACCACCCTTGTCTGCCACTGTATATAGGAAGTTGCCATTGCCCTGGTGAAGTTAATGAGTGGTGTTCATGCATTAAAACCTTTCTCTTTAATGAACCCTGTGCACAGGGGTGAAGTTTAGGTTACAGACATGTCTTGAATTCAGGTAAATCCAGCATTTCAACTGCTAAATGGAGCTTGCTATCAAAGGGCATTACGAGGGGTCCTGTGAGGGTCTTTCATGCATGTGGCTCATTCAGTATTATCTTTAATACCTTGGATGAAAGTATAGAAAAGGCCATAAAATTTACTGATGAAGTCAAGCTGAGAGGTGTTGCAGGGACCCTAGGGGACAGGATCACAAACCAAAAGGATCTTGACATATTGAGGAGTTGCTCTGATAAAAACAAAATCAGTAAATAAGTGCTCTGCTTAGGAAGGAGAATTCCAATGAAAAATGGGAAATAACTGGCTAAGCAGTAATACTGCAGAAAAGAAGTTCGGTGAAAGCTGACCACTAAATAAGACTCAACAATACTCTGCTGTTGCGGAAAAGGCACATCTCATTCGTAACTGAATTAACATATGGAAGACATAGGAGGCAACTAGAATTATTCTCCTTTATCTTGGTGGTAAAGCCTCAGCTGGAGTATTGTGTCTAGTGTTGGGCATATGTGGTGGTGCAGACCCCCTAGGCCACATTGCGATGTAAGGACCAGCCAACGTTGTGTTCTTGTTTTGGCTACAAGTGCAGTGAGTTGGGATGATCTGGTACTTTCTTGTCCTGGTTACAGTACAGTGAGTTAGGACAATTAGGTGCTCCCTAACCATACCTGAAACTCCTGAAAAGTTCCAGAATTACCTGACAAGAACTGTGGCCAGAACGGAGATATACTGACCAAAGTCAATCACCTTGTGATCCTATAAACAGCGATCCTAAGTGAGACCCTTTGACCTCTCTGGAATCGCAGTAGACTGTGGCAGAGGATCTCCCTTAAGTTGGGACACCCCTCGGGGTAGATTTTTCAGGGATTTCGAAGAATAGTTTTTGCAAGGATTTCCAAGATCATCTGCTGATAGATGCTGACAAAGAAGGGGTCAAAGATTATCTGCTGACAAATGTTGGTGAAGGAGAATAGTGACTAATTCATTACAATTAGATTTCGTGAAGTTTCAAAGAAGATTTGATACCAATAATTTACTACAACTGGCAAAGAGAGAAAAATCTTGATCATAGGCTAACCTCTATATCTCTGTGTGGGGGTTTGTGTGTGTTCAATTAATTTAGGAAACTTTGTAGTGTTGATTATAGCAAATTTTATTAAATCTCTCTGATAATTGACTGATGATTAAGTATTGTTAAAAATCATATAACATAATCTTGTGATTTACAGCAGTAGTCCTAATAAATCCTAAATTGCTGCTACCTCAAAGTTGTGTAGGATCCATAATCACTTATTCTCTGACAAATTGGCATAGTAACTCAGGGGGAGGTTTTCCTTACCCTTTACATTTATTCCGTTAGACATGAACCGTTGACCAAGTCTGGGACTAAAGTCTGCATCCAGCCACACCTAGATTCCTCTCTGAGGAGTTTAGAAAGCAAGGGCATCCATTCTGGACCTTGCAACTCAACAAGGGGGCCTCTCTTACCCTTTTGAGTCTTTGGTCTCTGTGTAAATCATTTTAAATTGATTCTAACTTGATATTCCTTTGCATGTTTCTTCCATGTAGTAAGCAACAGAGCAAAACTTGCCATCAAACTTTGTTAAGTTACACTTTTACAAATTCATATTAAAATCACTTTTTGCTAATACCTTTGACAGTGATTCTTTAAGTCATCAAAACACTGTCATCCGTGACAGCATTCCACTAAGATGTAGTAAGATTGGAGAGAATCCAGAGGATAATAGCAAGGATAGCAGGTTTAAAAATGGCCTGTGGGGAAAGTGGCTTTCTTTTGTTCAGGAAACGATGATATGAGGAGGGATATATCAATGGTCTTCCAGCCCATACAAGGTTTGTTATGAAAGAGACCTGTGGGGAAAGAGAAATTTGCAGAATAGATGTTTCATATCAGACTGTTAGAGGATGCTAATGAAGAAGGGCAGCAGACAGACCTCAGACAATTTGGAGAGCTGCTCCTACAGAGCTTTTAAAGAACAGGTTAGACAGATATTTATCACTGATGAGATAAAGATATGATTAATCCTGCCCTGCACAGGAATAAATACCCTTCCAGCCCCACACCCCTGAGTAAAGAAAGGTCCTTTACGTTCCTTCTCCCTCATGTCTGAAAATTCTATTTCTACACTTGGGAGGGAGCCCTGTAAATCAAACAGAGAAGCCAGAAAGATCTCATCTGGCTGGACACAATGTAGAGTTAGGAAGAAGCTATGACACTTTCAAGGGATGGCTGAAGGCTGAATTCAGAGGAAATAGAGGCGCCTCTCTGCAGCTCTTATTCAAGCATGGACAGCCAAGATTTTAACATCCCTGTCGTCAGCATCTTCTGCTGGCTTGCTCTGGACAGCTGTGTGCCGAGCAAGGGATGACAGACCCTTCTTCAACCAGCTTGCTGAAAGCTTTGGATACTTTTCTAATCTTTTGGATACTGTATTGTATATGGCCTTGAGAAACTTGTTCAAGGGAAAGCAAGGAGTCAATGGTGAGGCCAAGAATGGGTAATTTCTGCTTCACACTCATCCTTTATTCCTTGAATTTAAGTCTTGGCACTTTTTTCCTACCCTGTGGGTCAAAGGATTAGTTAAGTGGGGAGAAGATAAGGAAGTTTTCACTCAGAAAATTGTCAGAAAAAAAATAAACAAAAATAAGCATTCAGAGGATATTATCTAGAAATGTCATTTTTACTCAGAAAGTAAAGAATTGTTTATTTCTGAATGCCTAGTGAACATATTTTTTATGAAATTTGTCTGTCTTTGTCACCATCACAACTGCTGTTCCTGTCAAATTCTCTCATTTCACAGTTTCCCCCCCCCCCCAATTATCTACTTAAAGAGCAAGTAAAACCCATTTCCTAGTAGATTTCAGCTTGTCAGCAGAACGGCATGATTTAAATCATGTGCATGAATGGTTCTTGCAGTATTTTAAAGCTGTCCCAGTTACTTCCTTGTAAGAGTAAACCAGGGGTTACCATAATGCCTGTTTTCTGAACAGTGAGAGGCAACTTCTGACTTGAGATGTCTGCACTTGTGTCTTATCCCAGGCAACAGACATTATAAAGAAATATCCTAGGGTAAAATTTAGCTTTAAATACATTTCTTCCCTGAAAAGCACATCTCTCAGTCTGGAGTATACTTAGAAAGCAAAACGTAACCAAAGAAAAGATGCCTTGAAAAGACTGTTCCAAACACACTTTGCTGAAATCAAATTCCCTCAAATTTCTCAGACCTTGGGACATGTTGGTTTATTCCTTTATAGAATCAAACATTAGGAAAAGATAAAAACAATTGTATCATCTAACGTAGCTCCCCTCCTGAGTAGTTCTTATACTGTGTTTTGTTAGCCATGCAAGGAAGAGAGGAGGGGCCTGGTTAGAAGACTGATCCAGGACTCCTGTCTAGAGGTGTTTTGCATTGCTGTTACTGAATCAACACTTGCATTTGCAGCTTCATGCTCTATGCTGTTGGTGGTTTACTACTACCATGGTTGCTCAGCTGGACCCACAAAATTGTCAGGGTGATCCCGGTTTCACAGAATCACAGAATCAGAGAATCATCTAGGTTGGAAAAGACCTTGAAGATCATCCAGTCCAACCATCAACCCAACATTAACAGTTCCCAACTACACTCAGGTTTCCCAGGACTTCTGCAGCTGAGGCTGGAGTACTCCATCAGCAGGGGATGGAAATTGCCCAGCAGATGGAAAGTATCTGCCAACATCCAGGAGTGTCTCAGTCATTCAGGAACAGTGAGACATTTCCATCTCAACATCAAAGTCTGTATGGCCCAGAGTAAGGCAAGGCTTATGTCTACCTGCTGTGGTTTAACTCCAGCTGGCAACTAAGCACCATGCAGCCACTTGCTCACTCCCCCCACCCAGTGGGATGGGGAAGAAAATGGAAGAAAACCCCAAACCTGTGGGTTGAGATAAAGACATTTTAATAGGACAGAAAAGGAAGAAAAAAATAATAATTATAATAGTAATGCTAATAATAAAATTACAATAATAATAACAATAATAAAGAATTACAATAAAACAAGTGATGCACAACACAGTTTTTCACCACTTGCTGACTGATTCCCCGTCAGTTCCTCAACAGCAATCCACCCCTCATGGTAGACTCTCCCCAGTTTATATACTGGGCATGATGTCACATGGTATGGAATATTCCTTTATCCAGTTTGGGTCAGCTGTACTGGTTGTGTTCCCTCCCAGTTTCTTGTGCCCCTCCAGCCTTCTTGCTGGCAGTCCATGAGAAGCTGAAAAATCCTTGTCTTAATATAAACACTACCTAGCAACACCTAAATACATCAGTGTGTTATCAACATTATTTTCATACTAAATCCAAAGCACAGCACTATACCAGCTACTAGGAAGAAAATTAACTCTATCTCAGCAGAAACCAGGACACTACCATGGCTTCTCCCTGATCTGTCCTGATTGTCCCATCAGGCACTCCCATGGGAGTGCCCAGGGGTGCTCAAGGGTGCTGGATGTACAATGGAGGCTGGTGCGTTGTCCACTGCTCTATGACCATTGAGGTTTAGCCCTAGGACAACTGGAGATGTTATGGTCGATTCTTCTATAGTACTGAAAAGAGTAATCTAATAACAAGCTTACAAAAAACCCAACAGATGAAATAACTGAGACTCACATAGCAGACTTGCAGGCTGCACTTGAGTGAAACAAAAGCCTTGGCCAGGGTAATGAACTCTTCATAAAACAATGCACAGTTCAAAACGGTGCCTGGCGAGAGTCGCATTCAATGTGGAAGAAATAGTTGCACTTCCCAGTCAACAAATCCCTTCAGTAAACACTGCCAACCACATAGTTTACTCAGAGAGAGCAACCAGATTCCAAAGAAACACTTGCTCAGGCAGAGTCAGGCCCCAGAGCTCAAAGGAAACAAATAAATCAGAGGAGAGGAGCTGTTTCACTCCTTATACATCACACCAGTGCAACAACACTGCAGAAACTGGGAAAGTGCTTGTAAGCAGGAGATGAGCACATTGGGTTCATGAGAAAACAAGTCAGGGGCTCTGAAACAGAGGAGGAATCCAATCTTAAATAATTAGTTCAGGGCATCATTTTCCTTCAAAGCAGGTTTTATATTAATAAGTTGGGTTTTTATTTTTTCAATACGATTAACTCATTGCCATACAAAGAACATGCAAAGAGAGGAGAGGGACAGGCACTCTCCAAAGCCAGAAAAAGCTCTTTTTCAGTGGGGTACTGGGTTAAACTGAGGTAGCAGATAGACCTTTAGAGTACCTCCAATTTTCTTTTATTCAGATATTCTGCATGGGAGATAACCGGTGTGGTAGTTGATGCTGCCTGGTGTTTGGATGAATGCACTGAATTGCATAAAAGATAAATATGCATATATTTCTCACACAGCTGGACAACTTTCATAGGACATGATGGGGAAACTTCAATTACTATTTAATAAGGAATAAATCAGATCAATAGCTGTGTGAATTTTTGCTGGTGCATTTACTGTTCGATGGATTAAATTTATACAGAAACAATATTACAGTACTTACCCAATACCAGATGAGTTATACAGAAGCTTATATTCCCCGATCCAATATTTTGATCTGCTTAAGTAACATCAATGACTTTATTGAGCAAAGATATGCAGTTGCAAAGGCAAAGGCCAAAGAGATCCAGAAATTAACAATATTTTCTGGAATACTGGCTTCTGGACACTCAATGTGAGGTGTTTTAAAAAGGGCTTGAGTTTCCCCAGTGTACTGAGTCAGCTCACGTCTGAGAACAAATCAGGACTCCCCACTCCAAACATGGTTTCAACCCATAAACTGAGGCACCCAAATTCATCAGCCGTTTTAGAAATCACCTGGACCTAAAACAAATAGGCTTTAAAATGAGAAGATGGAAGTAAAAAAAAAATATTACCAAAAAAAAGAAAAGCCTAGCAAAGACAGCTGCAGTCAACTGTTGTCTTTTTTCCAAGTGTATGTCTGCATGGAAGTTTCTCTTTGGAGATGGGAGGCTTTTTTCTTCCTCTGATCTGATTCCCAGCACTTAGGAAAGCTGCCAGCAGCTGAGGAGCAGCCACGTTTCACATGCTTACCTTGAACTTTATTTGATGGAGCCTAAACCATTAGGTTATTTGATTGGATTAGGAGGAGTGCACTGCAGCATTGCATCATTGCCTGAATTTACTTGACCTATGGGAAAATGTACTACTGACATCTCCATCTATCCGGCCTTGTGTTTTTAGCTCCATCAGGAAAGATGCTGAGGGAAGATCCAACACAGAAACCTAAGCCAAGCTCCCGTGCAGGATCCATCCCCTGAGAGCAGACAGCCCAGGCACTGACATGCTTGCGTGACTTCTGCAGCCACTTGACTTTGTACAAGGTGACTGGTCCCAGCAGAGGAGAGGGGAGCTGAACCGGGAATAATGCAGCTAGGCAAGGTGCTGAGAAGCACAGGAGGAGGGTGGAGGAGGGAGAGGAGGTTGTTGGTCTGTGAAGTAATTTTTCAAAGACGTGAGATGCTTCTTTTAAAATTTTTTTTTCCCTTAGATTCTCAAACAACCTTCATTTATCAATGTATGAAGAAATACCCAGTGCAAAAAAAGATGGGGATGATGCCACTGCAGGCTCTCAAAACATACAAGGACAGCTTGGTTTTCCACAGTTTACAGCCTTGATCTCATGATCGAGGACCCCAGTAAGAGGTGTTGATCCCTGCTCCTTCTATGTAACCATACCAGCTTAGGGGCTCAGCATGAGAGAAACCTTTTGGGATACAGATGAAGAGAGATAAAGCAATTGCTGGCAAAACTTACTGTCCTTTTCCCACAGGTGTGTGCTGAAATCCCTCTCTGAATGTAAGCGAGGGGATGAACTTAGCATTGCTGCTAAATAAAGTCTTTGTCAATCAAAGACTTTGTGGCAGAAGGGTTCTTGGGATAGACCTGTAGTTGGGTTTAGTCTGGGTTCCTCATTCAAGACAGGCTTCTTTTTTTTCCTCCTGTGATCTAATTCTTTTCACTTGTTTTGTTGTCACAAGATTTTTGTTTATTTAGGACAAGATCCCAGGTTTCACAGGGAAGCATGACTTGGTGGAGCTGGTTGCAGTGAGCCGAGCACAGATGGGGTAAAGGATTGTTTCAGTTTCTCATTGCCTGAGTGGTGCAGGGCCATGGGAACACCACGGCCGTTCCTCTTTCTCCAGACCAAGACTTCAACTGTGTCACTCCCAGAACCTCCACAGGACTCATGACTCCAAAGAGCTACAATGCAAAGTTTCACAGCACTCCCAGTTCCACTGCAGATCAGAACTCATACAACTAGCTTTGATCTGAAACTGTCTCCAAATCAGCTCCATCACAGGTGTTTTCACAGTCAGACAGAGAACTAGCCTGGAGCAATGGCCCAAACCCCCTGTAATGCTCATTTTGAAAAGAAATGTGGTCAAATATTCCTTGAAGTTTACCTGTAAAGGGTTAATTTAGAACTGATCATTAAATAAGCATTCTGAAATTAGTTTTTAGAAAGCCCAGAAGCCCAACAGGTTGCCCACACCACAGTTTTTCATAATTAAAAAAGCCTCTTATCCAGGTGCTTGTGTCTGTAAGATGCTTATAGGAGCAATTAATTATTTACTAAACCTTTAGCTGTTTATAATGAAAAATTCATAGAAAGTGTGACCATAAACAGACTAAGCTAGGAAACGCTTCAGCAGATGAAGAAAAAAGAAAACTAAAAGCATTTCATTTCAGGCAGTGTAAGTGCCTTTTCACCCACCAGATCATGATGCAGAATAGAAAAGGTCCTTTATCCTGAACCAATATATAGGATGCTGCTTGTCATTTAAGAGAGAAGCACCTCATCTGACAGCACTTTCTTGCTTGGATTAGGTAATTTTGCATGAAGCAGTCAGCTCTAGACAATGTTTAAAACAATCTGCAAAGCATGACATATTGTCAGCAAGAAAAACTTTGTCTTGCAAAGCAACTTCCCATCTTCACACAGCACTCCCCAGTATCCTCGCTTTTGGAGGGTGTAAAGCTGTTTCACTCTTCCCCTATGACACCATTTAACCATCTGATTTTTGTAACTCCCCAGCATTCCCATGTAATGGGCTTAGGGAGATTGTTTTGTTGGGTATCATGTATTTAAAGTCACCAGCAAGTATCAAATGCATAAAATCACAGGGTTTGGCTACCTTTTATTTTTTCCTGAGAAAAGCCTCCTTTTATCTTAAAACATGGGTGTGCTATCAATTCCTCTGTATCATAACTGAGAAGTAACAAGCTACTGCTAAAGATTTGCTTGACTGCCTTCATCATCAAATCTCATTTTTTTCACTGGCAGTATCTGAAAAACGCATCCACACCACATGGGGCGGCCCTAAATGAATAAAGCAATAGAAGGCTGATGAAAGCGTTGTAAGGCTGTTATGAAAAACAGAAAACAAAGATGTAGGATGTATTTGCAACAGCAAATACATTTAAAAAATAAAGGTAACCTCCTGGAAAATATTCTTTTTCTACCCTGATCATCATGCAAGAGGGATCCAAATACCAATATGAACTTGGTCCATGGCTTTGATAGGATATGTGCCACATATTCATCAAAGTCTGCAAAATCAAACCTGACCTGACAACAAACATTCAGCATCTCCCAATTTCACCCAGGAAAAGAAGAGAAGAGAAAGGCACAGGAATGTGACAGACCTCAAGTTACTACAGGTACATACAACTGATACCATCTTGACCTCTTTAAGGTCTTTGACATGGTCCCATACAACATCCTTGTCTCTAAATTGGAGAGATAAGGATTTGACAGATGCACTATTTTATGTATAAGGAATCAGTTGCATGACTGCATCCAAAGAGTTGCAATCAATGGTTCAATACCCAAATGGAGATCAGTGACAAATGGTGTCCCTCAGGGGTCCGTACTGGCATCAGTAGTGTTTAATATCTTCATCAATTACATGGACGGTGGGATTGAGTACACCCTCAGCAAGTTTGCTGATGACACCAAGCAGAGTGGTGGAGTTGATATGCTTGAGGGATGGGATGCCATCCAGAGGGACCTTGACAGGTTTGACAGGCAGGCCTATGAGAACCTCATGAACTTCAACAATGCCAAGTGCAAGGTCCTGCACATGGGTCGGGGAAACCCCTAGTATCAATACAGGCAGGGGGATTAATGGATTGAGAGCAGCCCTGCAGAGAAGGATTTGGGTGTACTGGTGGATGAAAGACTGGGCATGAGCCAGCAATGTGCGCTCTCAGCCCAGAAAGCCAATTGTATTCTAGGCTGCATCAAGAGAAGTGTGGCCAGCAGGTTGAGGGAGGTGATTCTCTCCCTCTACTCTGGTGTCATGAGACCCCCCTGAAGCACTGTGTCCAGCTCTGGGGTCTTCAGCACAGGAAAGACATGGACCTGTTGGAACAGGTCCAGAGGAGTCCACAAAAATGATCCAATGGCTGGAGCACGTCTCCTGTGATGACAGGCTGAGAGAGTCGGGGTTGTTCAGCCTGGAGAAGAGAAGGCTCCAGGGAGACCTTATAGCAGCTTTTCAATATATAGAGGGGGCTTATAAGAAAGAGAGAGAGATACTTTTTGTCAAGGCCTGTAGTGACAGGACAAGGGGCAATGGTTTTAAACTGAAAGAGAGTAGATTTAGATTAGATATAAGGAAGAAGTTCTTCACTCTGAGGGGGTTGAGATGCTGGACCAAGTTGCCCAGAGAAGTTGTGGATGCCCCACCACTGAGAATGTTCAAGGTCAGGTTGAATGGGGCTTTGAGCCACCTGATTTATTGGAGGATGTCCTTGCTCATGGCATGGGTATTGGAACTAGGTCACCTTCAAAGATCCCTTCCAACTCAAACCATTCTATGATTCTATGCTTCTAAAAGTCTGTGGCAAATATTTTCCATTCTTCCTCCTCTTGGTATGGAAAATTTCTCAGAGTGATCAGGTATAGGTGAACTTTACAGTCCTGGCACCAAACCTGTTCCCTGCACTTCTCCTCCTGATGATCTTCCCCCACCTTCCTCTCTGCACTGCACAGATAATGCCATAGCAGCCTTTCCGTATGGAGAACGATGTGTCTTTTCAATCAACGTTTATAGTGAGGAAGTCCCCAACAGAGGCTGGAGGAGATGATGGGGTCATTGCAGCTGTGCTGTCTAATAGATACAGCCTGTAAAGATGTCTCAGTGACTCATGCTCCCAAAGACCTGGCTTTCACAGAAATAGTGATATTACATCTGATTTTCCTCAAAATGCTCATCAATTGCTGCATGTTGATATAAGTTATACATGACCATATTTCATTGACTAGCCTAATTGGGAAAATTACCTGATTTGTTTTACCCTTTGGCCTACCTTTTGCAAAGATGTTCCATAGTGTACAATGTAAGCAGTGTACAAAGGCACAAGGAGGTACAGTAGGCACATGAAACACCCATATTTAAAACAGTATCATTCTGAGTCACTCATGTCCTGCTGTTTTGTTTCTCTTTTCAACCTGCAATCTTAATTTGTGAAAAAGAGTCAACAGACAAAAGTTGTTGATATCCCTTCAGGTAGGGGATTAGAAAGCCTCCATGCATTATGTTTTCTCTCTCTTTTTCTTAGAAATTCTTCTTTAAGAATGAGAGACTTAAGTTCTGTGACAAAAGGCAGCCCTTCACACAGACATTTTTATTTTTTATGGATGAGTAAATCTTTAATTTAACCAATTGACGCCCCAGGTGTAAACAAAAGACTTCAGCCAAAGAAAACTCTATACTCATGTGGCTACATCCTCCTAAGTGTTCAAAGCTCTGCTTCAAATGAAGTACACTGAGAGCTTGAAAATAGATTTTTCACCTTCTTTGGAGATGCCCTCCTCAGTACATTGTATGGTTATTTGGGACAGAGCCATTTCATTTACTTCTGTTGACATTGCTCTGATTTGCATAGCTGTATTAAGACCTAATGAGCAAGAGAAAATGGAAATTTCTCCATAATACACTAGTTTGGGCATTCACCTGGGATACAGGACACTTTCTCCTAGTTTCTCTCCAATTAATAATTATTTATGCTAAAAAAGAACTGCTTCAATGTGTGTAAATGAGAGAGACACATCTTCATTACTGGAGAGGCTGAAGTAGCTGCTGGTGAAGGCTGTAAGAAAATGCAAGCGAGGCACATTCACAGCAGTTTGCCAGGAATCTGTGATAATCTGCCAGCTGCAGTTTGGCTGGATCTTCCTTTTCTGCTTTTGTTTTGGACTTCAGTCCAAGAAATATAACAACTAGAGGCAGGAGGACAACATCCCATCTCTACAAAAAATCTCTAATGGTACAAGACTTTTTTTCTTCCTTTATTGAATATTCCCTCCATGCCTTAGTCTTTCTCTTTTTCTGTGCTTTTAGCAGCATTGTTTTTCTATGTCTCTTGGAAGATTATTGTATAAGGACAGAGTTAAGATTTCTTTTGTTGCTGTTTCTGCATGTCTGATTGCCAGATTTCTTCAGCATTAACAGCCGTTCCTCTTAGATTCTTTTCTTTTTATTATTTTCACTTTCAAGGACTTTTCAGCCACTTCTCTTGCTTCAGAGACAACCCTCCCTATCCCCCCTCCCCCCAGTGGCTTCTCTTCCACAGCCCTTGTTTAGTGTCCCATTACACTTCCCCTTTTTCTTGGTGACATCTGCAATCTTGGTTCACATTTCACACTGCCCTACCTCTTGGGCACATCTTCTGCAACAGGCTTAAATCAGTATGGTCATCAGTGATGGTTAGTTCAACATGATATATCACAACTCTCCTTAGACCTTTCTTTGGACACCCAGCCCTCTTTGAAGTTGGAAAATATTTGTCTTTCTTTCTTTTCTGCCTAAAATCCTGCCATATTGTGAAGAGATAGCACTGCTCTCCCAGTCAGTCAGGTTGAGCTCCACATCTTCACCAGAACAGGTTTCCTGTCCTTCTCCCCACAATTCTCTCTTCTATGATTCTATGAAAATTGCTGTCCATTGACAAGATAGATTTTGTTCTATCTCTTTTCAGACTCCTTTCTTACCTGACTCCAAAACCCTCAGAACTTGTCCAAACACTCAGATATTTCCTCCTCTCTTAAAAGCTTTCTGGACCATCCTCTTCCCTCTTTTGCCATTTTCTCTCCCCCTATTCATTAGGAGTGACAATAAAACCAAATGGAAACTCACAGCTCAGTTGGTTTTTGACAGTCAAATGTTTGCAGAAGACCAGATGAGGCTCTTTCTGCAATCTGGTTCCCCATTCAAATTCAGGATTGTTTCTCCTTCCATGGCACTGAGCCGGTCTGCAGATGCTGCCTTTTATTCCTTATCTCCTCTGTGACTTTGGCACTCAGATTCCATGTTCTGGCAGTTTTGTGCCCCTTATTCATGCAGCATTCTCATTTACAGGATCTAAAAATGATATTTCTTTCACATACCTGAAAAATACTTGCTTCTCCCTGCCCCTGATTTAAAAAAATCTAATGCTAAACACCTTTCCTGAAATTCTCAAGAGGTTTGTTTGGGTGTTTTAGCTTGTTTTTTGTTTGGTTTTTTGTTTTCTTTTTTTTCTGTTTTGTTTTTCTTTTGGACATGCTTCTTCTTCCTATTAATACTTCATATGTCTCTGAAGATGAAAAATATTCAGCCATTTTTTCAAGGTTCACTAAGGAAAATACTGTTTGAAATGAAAAACTATAAAAATCTGAAGAGATTTAAAAAAAAAAAAATATTAGCATAACAGGCCATAAGCAGTACAGTCATAATTGAAACATTAATCAGAAAATATACTGAAAAATCAAAGGGCATAAACCCACTTTTCTCTTTCCTTATTTTTTGATGTCATTTGACTACTTCCAGGAAATGCTTTTCTTACCCTTTCCTCTTTTTATATCACAAAGGAGAAAATATGTAGGCTTGACTGCAGTCCTGCAGCCCATGCTTTTCACCACCATCTTCCACTGTACTCAGATAAAGATCGGTAGGAATAATAGGTGAGAGCAGCAACCTAGGTGTGGAAATACATAGTCTCCATTAAAACAGGACCTAATCATGCATTCATTTTCTCCTCAGGTGAAGACAATTTGGTCAATGTTGACCTGCTCTACATTTGAACAAATGCTCTGGAAAAGGAAACGTGATGGAGCTTATGGGCCATCCACTCAGCCATCTGCCTTTGAAATTGAAAAATGAGTTGACTAGTTAGTTCCCTTTTGAGCCTGCTGCTTGCTTAATTCCCTGCGAGTCTGGTTGAGGAAGGTGCATACAAGGACAAGCTAGAGCAATCCAGACACCCTTACACACAAGCATATGGGCCTGCACGTACCTTCTTGTCTCAACCCCTTACCTCATGACATCTGTCAAAAACACACCATTCCTCAAGCATATCCTGACATGGTGAATGAACCAACACAACTTTCTTTTTAGAGGGTGATTCCTTGTTCTTCTCACCCACTGAGCAAAGGATTGAGTCAATACCAGGCACCTTTGGAACCTCCTGCTGAGATGGATATCTCACACCATACACACATGTTGAGACAGTTGACCTTTCTGTCATTACCAAGCGGCAACATAAGCTCAGAGGTTTTTTCATGCTTGTGCTGCAGGTCAGAACATAGATCTGGAAAGAAACCTTGCTTTTCTTCCTTCTAAATCAGTGCTTTCCCCATTGCATGTCCTGAGGGAAAGAATTCACTTTCACAGGTCTGGCAATCAAGTCTGATGTGCAACTTGTGTGCCACATGTTATATCTGTGTCAGCACACACTATTGTATGTTTTTGTATGTGTGTTCATGTCCACATTCCCCATTGGTACACACTTACATAGACATCTTACATGCAAAAACCCAGAGTGTTACAAAATCAAGCACTCAAAAATGAGCAAGCATCAGAAGTGAGGGTTTCTATGCAACTATAATTTCATACAAAATCACACAGATTAGTTGAAGTTGGAAGGTGAAAGGATTGTCTGGAATCATTTAGTCCAACCAATCTGCTCAGAGTGGGGACAGATAGAACAGGTTGCTCAGGCCCATGTCCAGTTGGGGTTTGAATATCTCCAAAGATGGAGACTCAACAACTTCTTTGGGCAAACAGTTTCAGTACTCGACAACCCTCACAGTAAAGTTTCATTCTTCTTTCCAGTTTCAGTGTTTTTCCTCCCATCTCCATCTAGTTGCTTCTAAATACTTGAATTTGGTTGGTTTTACCAATTTATTCTATACCAGGATATTTAGTTGTTACAGTTGTTTTGCCAACTTTCACAACCAGCATGCAGTTATTTCACCAGTATCACAAATGACACCAGCAACGTTGCCTGTCGTATATGCAGTCTGTGCAGCAGATTAATATTGCTATCAAAACATTTTTGTTGTATCTATGAACTGTGTGAAAAAAAATTAATTAAGTTACCTTAATTCACTAAAACTTAATTAAAAATTTGGGTGCTCATTGCCCAGAGCAAGTTAGCATGAAATTCAATTTGTGCTCATCTGCTTAAGACTTGCAGAGTGTAAGACAGTGCTTGAAACACCCCATTCTGCTAAAGTCTACTGGTGCATGCCGTTGTTTGTATTATGGTTATTCTTTGTGTCCCAACAGTATCTGAAGGATCCAGTGCCCCCTTGTAATAATATGCATGTTCAGCACTTACTACAACATTAAAATACCTAAGTGTTCGTGTTCTTGCTCTATCTGTGCTGAGTGCTTTTGCACCTACTCTGGTAATACCTCTGGGACACACCCTTCTTCTGAGTCGACACAACTAACAGATGGCCAGGCATAGATGTGTCCCTTGTGTCAGAAAAGTTTTCTCTGGCTTTGTCTACTACTACCTCAGCTACACGGTTGCATTTGAGATGCTATTATTGAAGTTTTATTCCTGCTCTGTGACTCTGAATAGGTCACCTCTTTCCCCCCCTCCACAAGAAGACAGGCCTGGAAAGAATCTCTTCAGTCTCCAGATCCGCAAGCCTCCTCCATTAGGACAGACACATCATCTAATTTATTCTGGAAATGGATAAAGTTCCTTTCTGAAGCAAGTTAGTTCTCCTTTTCATACAATCCACATTCATTCCCATCTTATCCAGTTACTTCCACATTTTACAATGTATGTGCTAATTCCCAGTCTTTCTTGCATCATTAGAAAAGTTTGACACCACATCATTTCAAACACTCTACTGAAATCCCAAAGCAGGAAATATACTGTGTTTCTTTTATCAAGAAAGTAACCAGCTGGGTCTGGCATGCTCTAGGTGCTGATAAAGCCACTCGGCAATCATATTTTTCACTGACATCCTTGTCTAATTATTCTTTCCTTTGAATTTTAGAGTGTGATTAATCAGGTAAAGAGTTATTCTTCCATTAGCACTTTCATATTCCATTCATCAAAACACCCAAGTACAAGCCCATGTAACATGTGGAAAATTGCCAGAAATAGAAGAAAACAAAGATTTCAAGATCAAGAGATTGATGCTTAGTGATGTTGAGAACATAAACAAATGAATGAAAAGATGAATAAATGAATGAGTAAATGACTACAGTAAGATGTTTAGGTAAAGCGATGAGAGAAATGGCATAACTTTAAACTCATTAATTCTCTTCCTAACCAGATGCTGCTATACAGAGTGACCAATTATAGTTATTTCCGAGTTCTTAATAGATGATTAATTACATTTTAGCCTGCCTATGAAGTTATTATACCATTATAGACTCCCCTGGTATAATACAGTCATGCTCTTTAGCTGGCAAATGCAGCCTGAGGCGACAATTTCTAGCTGTGTTAGGTCTGGTAGGCCTAAAATGTTATTGAAAAATAAGGTCATAGAGCAAATAAAACACTGAATTGTGAAAGACAACATAACACTTTTCATTCTTTCAAATTTTATGGTTCCATTCCAGCAATTCCAAGCATGACGAATGATTTGAATAGGTGTGGCAAATAAAGACTTACACATCACCCTTTTAACTTTATTATTTGAAATTACTCTTTTTATGAAACTTTCCAGACCTGGTGGGGCAAAGAGCCCCATCAAGCATTACTGGGGCCAGCTGGGAGGTGCTGCAGTTAGTCATTCACAAAATGTATTAAGAACAAAAACACGACAGCTCTAATTATTATAAATGGGTCATTAAATCCCTTTCAATTGCAATGTGAAATACAATCTCTGAATAGCAAGCATCTCCTGGAAAAAATCTCTTCTCTGAAGTTAAAATAAGATCAGTTCTGATCTGAATGTGATAGAAGGTGAAATGCATTTTCCTAATGAATGTTAGTGTTATTAAGACATTAATAGCTACTAATGGGGGGGAGGTCTGGGATGAGAGAAGTAGTATTTATAGGAAAGGTAATCTGCAAAAAGGAAAGACAGTCTTGGATTGTCATATTTCAGACCTAGATTTTACAGCTTTAAAGCTCTTGTGGGCAAGGATGAATAAGGTGACCTCAGAGAAATTTCCAGTAACTTTCTGAAAGTCACTGCTTGGAGAGAAGAAGGACTCCTCTTATACATTGCCAAGGGAGCTGGTGGAAGTCCCTTTCCTGAGTACATTTGAGAAGACATGACATTGTGCGTACACAGCAGCCCTTTCAAAACAACAAAGGAAAAACAGCGCAAAAGGAGAACAGCCCAAGGGAAGTACTGAAGATACAGCAAGCAGTAATAATTCCCAAAATGCCATAATAGACCTTTTGTTGCAGCTATTCTGTTCTGAACTTCAAGCACTACACTAAGACATATTGCACAAGGGGAAGACAGAGAATGCATACTAGGGGTGAGAGCACAAGCCAGAGCTCCTGTTTTAGTATGCAGCTTACACAACATACCCAGGACAACACACTTAATGTGGACTAAGGAATCGGTTACACATTGGTACACATGAGCTAATAATACACAACACCATTAAATAGATTTTTCTATAATAGGGAATATTTCAGGCCAAAATCTAGACCTCCTGATCTGTAACAGCAAGGTAAAAGAAATGAACAAATTATAATGTAGACATCAGTGAGAAGTAACAACCAAAATCTTGTATCCAGACCATTTTGAATGCAGACACTAGTCACAACAAGCCATCTAAATCCACATCAAATAAATTTCTTGGATTTACATGGGCCCACAAATATGGGGACATATTCTTCTTCCATGCATGGCTCTCTTCTGGACTGTTTGATTCCCTTAATAGGGATGGAACAGAAACAGAAGAGCTATAGGTAATTAATTCAGAGTGAGAGACATGGTGAAATGTTTCCTAAACCTCTAAGTGGAGGTCTGATGCAGCAATAACTACCTATTACTAGTTCTGGTTATATATATGCACTTATAGTTATTGAATGCCTATGCCTATGGTAAGTGGTGGTCAAAGAAAGCAGGAGCTTTGCAGCATACACATTTGATATTGGATAAAGAATAACACACATGACACATGGTGCCCCCATGCCCAGTTCTGCCTTCCTGAGAAAAGCCAAAGTCCTTCACCACTGGCCTTGTGATCACATCAGAAGAAGCACAATGTGAATTAGGGGACTTGTCACTAAAAGCAGTGGCTGAAGCATGCGTTACTTATCTTCTCTCCCATCAGAGATGATCATAAGTAATAAATCCACCAGTAAGTCTAAAGTCAATTCACAAATGCCTTTTAAAAAGACAAAGGGAGAAATTCAATAAACGGTCTGTATACTAATTGTATACAAATAAATAGAGGACTTCATGAGAAGTCCCAGCCAGCCAGTCTGCTGGCACTACAGAAACCAATGCATGGTTAAAAATCTATGTGAAACAATTTTTTATTACCTTGGAATAAAAACATTGTTTTATGTCAGCAAGTCCAGCTCCCTTATACTCAGAGCTACAATGTACCACCCTCATTAAACAAATCAGATTGATTCTTCCCCATTTCTCATTCTGAAAAGCTTTCATTCCATTTGCTCTCTTGACAACATTGTTGCCTATAAATACACTGAAAGGCTAAACACCTGGGTGGTGGAAGAACTATTGAAGCTAAACAACAACCTCACCTCCAGTCGGACTGTGTTCTACTTGTCTGAGCCAGCCAAGCTCTTTCAGTCCCTCCAGTTAAAAAAGGCTCTTCACTCCAATCAACACTGAAGTAACTCTTCTCTGTAAATTCCAGTTGGAGTTCATTTGCATTCAGCAGAAGGATAACATAATTTCCGTGCTCTCTAATTCCCTGTATCTACTAGACTGGCTCAGCAGATATACCCTGAGACACATGTACCCTTTAATACCCTTTCCATGGTTTTGCCACCTTGGTATTTCATTGTTAACCTGCAAACAACCATGTTTTTCTCCTCCTCAGTCATTTCCAGCTGGTAAGCTCTGCCACATTGCCAGAGTCCATCTTCAGTCCCACATGAGCTGATTGTATTTGATTTCTTCTGATTGTATTTGATTTTATTTCTCATACTGCAGTATTCTCAGTCATCCAACACCTACATCACTCATCATGGACCCAACTACGTTTTCATGGAAGATGCATCGTTACTATTGTAAAATAATGTTATTTTCAAACCCCCAATTCGATGCCAAGTTATAAAAGAAAATATTAAACATGACTAGTCTCAAAATGTATCTTTGAGGAGCTCTGTAGTTACTTGTCTGCAAGCTCTTTAAGTACTGCACTAAGTACTGCACCCATCTCCCTTTTTCCAGTTATAGGGCTAATTTACATTGAAGAACTGTAGAAAATACTCTACATTGTTGATATCTAGTTCTTTCCCTTTTTATGGGAAAGAACTGGGTAATTTAACACAATCCTAACTGTAAGTCCAGCTTGCCTTCTATCCCATTTATCACTCTTTAGTCACCCTTTCCTTTGAAATTTATTTAGAACTTGATATTCCATGAGATTAGACCATGTTCCTCTTGTTTTTTCTTCTTTATTGCTGCTCTTCAGATACTTAATTCAAGAAGAAACATATGTTGTGAAGAAATAGGACAACTGTGAATGCAAAACATGAAGTCTGCACTTTTTGTAAGAGAGCTTATAGATAAGGTAGGGAATTCAGCCATTCAAATGACTAACAGGTAAAGTACACAGGAGATGAATAAAATTGTGAGGACTAGAAAAAATAGTGGGTTTTTTTTGACATTTTCTGTCTGGTTTCTCAAGAAAACCAGGCTGAAGCCATTATGCTGTGTGAGTGCCTATGAGTATGAATCTGTGTGCATCTCAACTGCCTGTCTTCCTAGAAAGACTTTGAATGAGAGAGATCCTACCAGTCACTTCAACCTGGCTTTACTCTTAATAGAAGTTAGAGAACCCACTTCCCCTTATGAATTCATAGAAAACTAGGCTTTATTGTTCATATGCTCATTAAACTCATTATTTTGAGAAGTGATGAAGTTACAATGCCATTACATTGCTGTGAGTGAGGTCACACTGAAAGATGCGCTGAAACACCCCATTTAAGTGGAAAATTATATTCTTCAGCTAAATCTAAATTTACTCCTGAGTGTCTTTGAGCTATGAGTTCATACCTCAGTGCCATGAAGGACATCAGAAAAAGCCAGGCTGGCAATTACTTCCAAGTGAATAATTTATTTAACAAATTTAGACACTTCCCTTTCGTGAATTGTGCCCTGTGAGTACAGGAGAACACCATTTTCTTTATTCATTATGTTAAAAATTCTGCTGAATATTTTCTGCAAATAGTTTCTGATGTGAAAAATTAGGACATTCTTTCAACAGTCCAGTAACCACACCGACCATGGTTATCTCACAATCACCAGGTAACATTCCTCCTCTCTTTGTTGCATCCTTCGCTTGCCTTATTCCCATATGCAAAAACCAGAGATCTCCTCTTGTTTTATCTTCATGCACGGTTTAACACAATGAAGCTAAGCACTCTACATCTCACTGTAATATGAATAATAATTCAGCCTATGATCTCTGTTGTCAACACACATCAATCTCAGCTATTATACAGCTCCTCTAAGACAGGCAGCAAAGCACCTTACGATATCCTAATAACACTTCCATTAGACACAGGAATTCTAAAATCCCCACTTATTGCTCTGAAAGAAAGGGCCACGTATAGAGTGATTACTTTGGACATCTGTTATAATGCTTAACAAGAGCAGCATGCTTCCAACCATCTAACTGAGGTAATAACCAAGCCAATGCAGGACAATATTGAAGATTAAATACCTCAGAAGAGCAGTATGAAAAATACTCCCTTCCCTTCCTCCCTGCCCCAATCCACAGAGTTAAGAAGGGTGAGCTGGGGGGAACAAATAAACTAAACAGCTGTCACAGGAAACCTCACGGTAAACCAGAAAGAAAGTGGAAATTCAGTAGGAAGCTTCATTTTCCTGCACTCTTCGCTGTACATTTCACTACATCTAGCAGGCATGCTAGGTCAGGGATAGTACTTGCAGTTGGACTAGATGATCTTTGTAGGTCCCTTCCGACTGAAGGATCTATTCTGATCTATGAAGGCTTACAAATTATGGGAGAGAAGGAAATGTGTTTCTGGAAGCAAACTCTAAGTTGTTGGTAAGAATTATAGAGCAGGACTCCACAGGAACATCCTCTGAAGCATTTCCAGTGCCATCCCCAGCCCTGACTAGAAGCAGAAGCTGTGGGAAGAAGGATAGACATTTATTAGGAAATCCTGGAAGGGATGAAGCACACCCAACACCAAAACAGAATCAACATGCAGACACCATAGGGAGGTCTTCATCTAGAGATGGGATAAAGCAACAGACACAGAAAAGATGCAGCTGGAGATCATGAACCTTCAATTTGAAGAGCAATTGAAGACACAAAACCTTCCTTTCCTTAACAAGATACAGCATAGAAAGGAATAAAATTTAGGTAGTAAGCAACAAATATCAGACAACAAATACAGACCCATTTAAGGAGCAGGCAGGAAAACTGACATTCAGGCCCAGGGTAAATATGTTTGTAATTCTTTGCAAATGTGAGAAATTTAACAAATAACTTAGGACAACTACAGTGCCTCTTTTCAATGACAATATTGAGTTAAAAGAAACTTGGGGGAGAAATGTAATCCATGTAGCAATGTGCAATACACTTATTCACTAGAAGGTCTGCCAAAGCAATCACAAAAAGGGAATTATTACAAAGGAAGTGAATTCATCATTTTTTTTCCCAGTAAATATGTTGAATTCAGCTCCCACAAGTAGTTAGTAGTATTAATCCTTCTGAAGCTCCAGCAGTGCCTTTGGAAAGATGTAAGAAGCTGCTAATGAAACACTCTCCTTGGTCTTCCCACTGCATAAACATGGGTACTCATATTGCATGTCCAAGTCCTGCCTGTTTTCTCCAGATATTCCCAAACCAGGTCCTGTCTCCAGCACTCATAAACAGCAGTGGTAAGACAAAATGATTTCTTGCTCTCCGGAACATGTATAAGTCTGTTTTCACCAGAATGTACCAGATGAAGGCTCCAAAAAGTGCAATTTAGGGCTTTTGTAATTTGCTTTTTAACACAGAATAAAGCCCTCTTTCCTCTTTTTCTGCAGAAAGAGTCATTTTGCTAGTTGGCCCTGGCAGCTCCAGTCAGAACCACCTACATGGCTCTGTTCTATCCCACATAATTTCACGAGCCATCAACAGAGTGCTTCTCCCCACTTTGTATCAGCATAGTGACAGTGTTAATTGCAGCCAGGCCACCACATTCTGCTACAACGGCATGGAGAAGAGCATGCAGAGGTTTGAGGACTGATTCAGAGAAGGGGGGACAGAGTTACTTTTATCTTCCCTTGAGGAGGATTATCATTGTAACCAGTTTCAGCCCATAAGAACATCTTCCCTGCACTTCATGCAAGCTGGTCGACCTGCCCAACACTGAATACACTGCTAATGGCTACATGAAGCACATCAGAAAGCCTAAAGACATGGTTGTTGCTGTGTGAGTCCAAAGAGCACATTGTAGCTATTTCTTCCCTGCTTGATGAAAAGCAAGCTTGGAAACAATCTTAGGCAACCTCACCCTCTTTCTTCCAAGCTTCTCATACATTCTTCTGACTTTGGCTCAGTACCGAAACTCCCTTAAAGCTCTGCACACAGCTTGGGGGCCCACCCAAGGACAAGCAGATTGCATGAGTATAAAACCCAGCTCAAACTGATCTACAGGTTGGTTGGTTTTTCTTTTTTTTTCTATGTGAACAAAGCTTGGTAAGAGAAAATACAATAGTTCTACCTCCAGCTAATGCTGTACCAGAGACAAACACTACATGAGATGTCTTCATCCTTTCGCATGTAATAAATATTCAAGCCACAAGTCTTTAAGGCACTAGGTTAACATTTGAGTACACATCATTGAAATTTAGTACTAACTCATCTCTATTTTTAGTCTTAGCACAGCTATAACATCCCCAGAAGCCTGACCACCCTGCTGTGATTAAATATCATACTGGTACAGTGAACTGCTGCCTAGATTTTAGAACAGGTACACTTATTTTAAATCTCTGATCAGCATAGTAAACCCTTATTTTCAGTCTAGGCTATTAAAAGAGAAGAGCCATTCTTCTCCTTTTTCATATTTAACCATGCAAAGGAATTGTTAATGGTAATTTACATTTTTATTGGAATTAGTGGAAGAACTTATATAAAGTTAATTGGGAGTTGTCATGCCTGTCACATCATTGAAAGTTGCTGGGACAATGA
Organism: Strix aluco; assembly: GCF_031877795.1. Taxonomy (NCBI): domain Eukaryota; kingdom Metazoa; phylum Chordata; class Aves; order Strigiformes; family Strigidae; genus Strix; species Strix aluco. Next base: position 5,394,683 of record NC_133931.1, on the reverse strand, counting down.
GGAAAAATAATTCTGAAGTGCTAAAATATTGTCAGAGGGCAAAGAGGAGTCTTCTAAAGATTTAAGTTCTGAAATAGCCAGTCACAACAGACAGGTGATGAGCACTGGAAGGGGAACAGGGAATTAGAAAAGTATGCTCATGGCACTACCTGAAGTATTTTTATTTCTGAATATCTTTATAAATGTTTTAAGTATTAAATTACTTATTTATTATTTGTATTAAAGTCATTTATAGAAACCTCTGCAGAAAACAAAGGCTGTTTGCAAATACATAGCAGGAGATGGGCTGGTCAGAAAGAACATAATCCAGCTAGGCAGGACAGAATGTTTTGACAGAAATAAGTATTGTTAGATACATTTTATAAGTGGGGGAAATGAAACAGTGAAAGACTGGATGGGGCAGACCTCCAGACTAAGGCTCTTAAACTGAGGTGTTAGGATGGAGGTTACTAAATGTTCGAAGGTACTCAAGCTCCCATTCCGGTTAATGAGTTCTAGACAATGTAGTCAGTGGGAACTAGGTGCAACTCAGGTTTGTTGTGTGCCCAGGATTGTTCTCTAAGTTGCATTGACCAGATCTCACCCTATTCTGTTGCCTAGGCACAGTAATCCAATTTAGATGCTCTTAGGTATCCTGTCTGTTCTTCACCTTCCTCTCAAGGAGGTAAACAACTTCTACTGATGTCCGAGATGCACCTGAAATATGTCTCAGGAGGTACCAGATAACCGTGGTTAGACAAATGAGTTCCACTCCTCCTGTGACTATCATGGAGGTTTCAACACACATGTCATCCATGTATAGATATCTTAATCTGGAAATAAATTCAACCATTAGGGTTTCATTTGCGGTTTTACATTTTGAAACTTGGTGTTTGTCACATTAAATATTATCATGTACAGATCTCCAGATTCACATGTCCCACCATGTTCTGGCTATTCTCTAACCATCACCAGACAATCAAAAGTCTCCTATCGATATCATCCAACCCCGCACAGAAGTCTTACATGCTCTGGGGTGCTAAAAGCAAGCAAAGGAATTATGCTGTGACCCAGTTATTTTGGGAATAAAATTCAGCTGCCCAAACACAGCCTCTGGAGTCACTCTGGGTTCTGTGGGTTATCCTGCTGCTCCTGAATAGTGCAGTTCCTCTGCCAGTCAGATTTGGTACAACACATGTTTCCTGCCTGTAGTAACACTCTGCCCATGCTCTTACCCCACAGTCATTTAACCAAACCTGAATTTTACTGAAGACAAAATGTAATTAATTAAGAGGATACACACAGGCAGCTACCACAGCTCCAATGACTTGCAACAATTCATTATGTAGTGCTAAGCCTGACCATCTCCATCTCCTCCAACACAATGATGTGGTCCAGCTCAAATAGCTGGATCTCCTCAGCCTCTGCATTGAGTCTGGTCCCATCCACTCTCCAGTTTGGCAGAAATCCTACAAAATGGCAGGCTGTGAGAAAAAATTCTGTGTGGCTGGAAAATTCATGGCTATTGCATCAGAGACTGTCTATGCAGTAAGCTGGGACTGGTGTGTTTTCTGCTACTGGGGCTGGTGTGTTTTCTGCTACCAATGGACTAAAAACTGAGCACACAGCTGGTGTGTATTATTGCAGCATGACACAGCCAAAAGCTTTTCCTTTTCTCTTCCATCTGGTCCTCTTGTTTTTTTCAGCCACCTTTTATGTCTCATCCATCGAGAAAAGGGCATCTCAGAGTAGGCACAACCATTTACTTTCTATTTGTACAACTGTCATGACTGCACATGAGAAGTCTGAACATTAATTCTCTTTATAAGTTACTACTGGTGGTTCCTCCAGGCACTGTCCAACCATGAGTATCTATATACTGATGCACACTGAGCAAAGTTTTAGGACAGGAAAAATGACTTTAAACACCAGTTTGCCTTTTTGTAGTTGCTCCACCTAGTCTGTCCTCCTTTGTTCTGAAACATTAAAAATACAAGGCAGCTCCAGTGCAGGAGGGAAGATGACATCTGCGAAGGGAGTCCTCTCCTTTCCTCACTCTATTGCAGATGTTCAGGTCAAATGTATAACCCAGAATGTTAGGGGGAGTTGGGAGGCCAAAAACAATCCATAAAGCAGTAAAAACCTTTGATTTTTCACTTGCAGGATAGAAATCACAGTAAAACACTGTCCCAGTCATACTCGCTTGGCAGAAGCTTTTCCCCTAGTGTGTCTGTGTTACAAGCAAATGGTTGGTAATGATTTGTGTGCATGCAACACTTCTAAGTAATTAAAACAAACCTCTGCCTGCTGCAGAATGCAAATGTGTCAACAAACTAACCCAACCAAGCCAACTTTTTATAAGGGATGTTAGCTATAGGACAAGGGGTAATGGCTTTAAACTGAAAGATTTAGATTAGATATAAGTTCTTCACTGTGAGGGTGGTGAGACACTGGCACAGGTTGCCCAGAGAAGCTGTGGCTGCCCCCTCCCTGGAAGTGTTCAAGGCCAGGTTGGACGGGGCTTTGGGCAACCTGGACTAGTGGAAGGTGTCCCTGCCCATGGCAGAGGAGTGGGAACTAGATGATTGTAAAGGTACCTTCTAACCCAAACCATTCTATGATTCTATGGTTCTATGAGCTTTGTCTAGACTCAGTAAATTCATATGAGTGAATATTCCCTTAGAATGGCCAATTACAAGGCAACAGCTCTAGGAAGCCAGCTGGACATCTACTTCTTTAAAGACAAGTAATTGTGCTGCTGAGGTAGCACTGTGTGTTGCTTACTGTAACTTGAGTGCTTGAAACATGTGTCATACTAAGAAGTATTACACTAATTTTATACGTCAACTATTTCTTGCAGGGAAAACGGAAATAGTGGCATGAGTGGATGTGGCAGCAGAACTTCATACATTGCTATTCAACTTTATCTCTGAAATGACAAAATACTAAAATTTTCTCCACTGAAAGAAACAGTGACATAGTTGAGATATCAATTGCAATGATCAGAACATGAAGTTTGTGATTTTTCACCTTCTTGGTGAGAAGACCTCACTTCCACCATGAGGGATCGTATCACTTCAGCTGGGACTACGTATAGCTTGTCACAAGGTGAGGACAACAGTGGAAGGCGATGACAGAAGTTTTCTTTGTTGGCTTCTGCCACCTGACATGAGGCAAACCACTGCTATTAGCATCTGCCTTGGGGGAGGGTAACAGCTGATATCAGTATTTCAGCCATTGCCTAGAGATATCAGTAGTTCTTCCATTTGAGTAGTTTGGATAAGCTCAGTGTGGGAGGTGGGAAGACTTGTGAAGAGTATGACCCCTAGAAGAAGTGAAAGGACAAAGGGTGTGCATGTGTGTGCTTGTGTGACAGGTATTTTCAAAGTAACTTTGAACTAGCTTTTTGGTCGTAGCTAAGAAAAGAACCCTCACAGAAAAACAACTCCCTACAGAAATTAAATAGAAAGCTTTCAACTGCATGGCATGGCAGGAACAATGTCTAATGATCTTTGCTAAGAATCACTGTTTCTTTACATAAGAAAGAAGTGTTTTCCTTTTCCTTGGTATTTGTTATTGATCTTGCCCCTTGTCTTTTTGCCCAATTTGGCATGCATTTGAAATTGTTCATTCATGTGTCTTACAAGCTTTGATGTCTGTATGGTTTTGAGGAAATTGCAAATTGCTGTTGTAAGTGCCTTTTCTGTATTATGGTAATTGCCTATAATATACCAAAGGACAGTATTAAAGCAAAATATCCTGTGCACAGTTGCAGAATTGTGCAGAACTCAGCACTCAAATTAGCATTAAAAAAATGTGGTTTTATAGTAAATGTGATAAAGGACAGTTAGTTGGTCCAAAAATTAATTTCTTAAAATATGTGTATAAATTTCTATTTCTCCTAAGATTAAATGCAATGAAAAATTAGGTACCAACAGCTTTGTAGCTTTAAGAGACATTGAGAGAAAATGAGAAGAGAATGATTTTCTTAACCTTAGATGAAATGTTCACCTTTAAACTCTTCCAACACACATCTCTAACAGGCATTCTCTGATGAACATGCTGTCATTGTCAACTCACTTCTATTGCCAAGGAAATCACTTGCAAAAGTAATTTAAATGCTGAATAGTTATCAAGGTTATTATAAAACTACAGGAATTAAGCTAAATCACTGTCCTTATTTTCGTCTCTGCAGCAGAATTTCTCACATGTCCCTCTATAGCTCCCCATATATTCACACATTTTCCCTTGGATACAGCAAGATTTATTTCAACTAACTACAGCCATCGAAAAGCTAGGCTTGGCTATCTAAGATTGCCTTTTAAGCTCATGCTATTTTCAACAGAGAAAGACTTTTAAAAGATAACTCCAGAAGATAATTCATCCCCTGGTTTTATATGCTTCTGTTTTGGTGGGATGAATTGCCCTTTGAAATTGCCGATTCCTCTGTATTGTCTACAGGGTGAAGACAGAAATCTCTCTTAAACCATAAATGGTTAAATGAAATCTGATCTCTGGCTTTCTTTCTATTCAGGTCCCAACACTATGTGCTGCTTGGCTTATTCCTTCATCTCTCCACCAATTATCTATCCACTTAGGACCTGTTCTCCTGGGTAATCAGTTCCAGTCATCATAGGAAGTCATGTCATATCACCCCAGTCATGCATTTATCAATCTCCCTCTTAAAAGTAGTTATGTGATCTGTATCCACTACTCCAAGTGAACAGCTGATCTGCATTAATCTTCTTCCTCTAAGGCTTCTTCTAATTCCCTGCCTAACCATATTTATGATCAGTTTATACCCCATTTGTCCTTTAGCTTCTATCTCTTCCTGGAATTTACCTGCTTGTAGATATTTATAAGCAATAATTACATCCTCTGCTAGCTTTCATTTTGTTAGTCAGAAGAAAGTCAGCTTTTAATTTTTTTTTTTTTAAGGTAGTTACTCTATTCTTCCATTCTAGTAACCCTGTTCTAATTTTAATACCTCTCTTGAATAATGTTGGTGAGAGGTGTACATTGTGTTCAAGGTCTGTTACAACGGCATTAAAATTTCCCTCTTTATATGGAGAAATCCCACCTAAACATCCCAGTGTGCTTTCTTCTGACAGCTTTGCTCTGGTGAGTCACAGCCATTGTGAGCCAGCTAATATGTCTGTATCTTTCCTCTTTTTTGTTTTTTGATGAGAAGACTTCATCTTATAACAGACTTTCAAAACTTCTAAACCTTTCCCCAAATTTAATCCTACGGGAGTTTTTCCAACCTTCGTGGCCAGAAATTCCTTTTGGATGTTAATCCAATATTCCTCTATCTTGATAATTGATTCCAAATTTTTCGTCACCACTTACTTCTGCTGATACAGTCTTATTTTTGTGCCAATATCCATAGTGAAAACAATAGATGACATGAGCTGCAAGAATTATCTTTGAATACCTACAGAAATAATCTTCCTAATCTTATGATTCTCTTCTAATTATAAACAGTTCTCAAATTCCACTGCAGTCATTTCCTAGGCTTTTTAGTTCCTTTGCAAATCTTTATCTCCTCCATCTTCATAGTTTTCTATGCAGAATTACCAAATGTCTTACTGAGGAATGAAGAGGTTAACTTCTGGAAAGAGTGTGGCCTTTAACAGTACCAAACCATGTTCACTTTAAAGATAAATTCATAAAAATGTTTTTACAAAATTCTAAGTCAATTATATACTGAATTTTTAGGATGCAAACTTTAATGTGAAGCCTATAGCCACTTAGAAAGCGTACCTGGGTTTTTTAAATGACATGCAAGAGGAAAGACTTCATATATACAACATACAAACTCTGATTTTTCCAGTGTGTGACATATCTCAATTCATTTAATTGAGAAGAAGATTTTTGTTGAAATGTTGCTGTGTTCTGGCAACTAGACCAAGACAGAATGAAAAAATTATTCACTGGGCACCTAAAAGAAGATTGGATATATCTGTTTTGGAGGCAAATAAGAAGAGTCTGCTAACCTAGGTCACACTTGCCCTCACACTTCCTTTAATTTCACCAAAAGACTTCCTGAACAAAATGAACTACCTTCACTTTATTTATTCATAATCCTACTATTGCCTCATTTTATCATCAATCAGTTGTCTCTGAATTCCGCTCATTTTTCATATCTCTTGAGCAATTTAAACCTCATAATTCTCTTATTAATTTTAAATTATAAGAACTGAGACAATCCACTCAGTTTTTTTCTATAGAAGAGCTGACTGCCTTTCTTTGGGTTTTGGACAAATGTTGCTGAGTTCTTTCCTTCCAAAATAAGCCATATAGGGAATCTAGTCTTGTTAACAACTTTATACTAGCACTAAATCTGTCCCAGCTGGCCTACAGAAAATAAAATATAACAGAATCACAGGGTAATTTGTGTTGGAAGGGACCTCTGGGGGTCCCTAATCCAACCTTCTGCTCAAAGGTGATTAGACTAGATCAGGTTTCTCAGAGCCATGTCTCTGTCAAGTTTTGAATGTCCCTGAGGATCTTTTGCCTATCGTGGCCATGGGATCTGTGAGATGCCCTATTCCCTGGATCTCAAATAAAAGCATTTCTATTAACTAAAAAAAAAAAAACCCAAAACCAAAAAACAACACCCCCCCCACCCCGTATTTGTAGAAATTTAAAGAATGCTAACACAGAGAATGTTCTGTCAAGCTGTCTACCTGAATATGACAAATATATTTGTACATCTTATTGTACATCTCACACACATCATGTATATATGTATATAAAACTTAAAGAAAGAGAGATAATTCGTGCAAAACATGAGGAAGAAAAAACAGAATCAGTGCTACTCTGCATCTAAAACATATTTTGCAAACTCAACTGTGTTCAAGCAGATATGCCAGCTTCCTAAATGTGCATGCACCAGAAACATGAATCTCTCTCCCTTGTGCTCCATTAAGTATGGGCTTTTTTATGATCTATCCTTTTTTTAAGTCTTCATTTTACCTTTCATTAAACATTACAAAATGTGTCTCATCAGAAAGCATTGTTTTTTATGGCAACATTTCAAGCTCAGTAACTGAGGAGACTTTATTCTGCATCTGAATATGATCTCTATTTTTCTTTTAATGAACTATTTTTATAGTGCAAGTGTATAAACAAATAAGAAAGTGAGTGGGCATAGATGCTTAAGGTACTTTCATAGGAACAAGCTTAATTAATATCCAGTTTTCAAGAGGAGCAATTTGGAATCTGTATAACTGTTTTATTCGCAGACATTAAGAAGAAGCTATAGGGCAATTAGCAAGACCTTGGTTCTGGAAAGCTAGTTTGAAGTCTACTGCATCAGTTTGAAATTGAGCCTTACATCAAATACTTCTAACATGCAGCTGTTCAAGGGAAAGTTCATCAAAATTTTAGCAGTAAGAGAAACATGGCTATACAACTCAAGCCAGAAAATGTGTGGTTCACTAAACAGTTTTGGCTGACCCTTGGGAGTTATTAAACCGTAGTATCTCTGAGTGTTGGACTTGGGACTCAAGTCTTACCCCTATATCAGACAGTCATAAAATTACCCAGTTTTGCAACAGCAACAATGAAGAAAAACCACTTCAAACCCAGCTACAAAATCTGTCTACTTAGCTTAAAGCTGGTAATTCCACATACCCCTGCTCTTCTAGATGTACTGTCTTTCAAGCTAGTGTCTTCCTCATGGGAGCAGACAGAGTAAGGACGAGGGGGTCTACAGTTTCTGTCATCATTATAATCTTGACTGAAACTGAGCTGAGTCTCGCTGTGACTAACAAAACCTTCTGTGGCTTTCTCACAGAATCACAGAATCGTCTAGGTTGGAAAAGACCTTGAAGATCACCCAGTCCAACCATCAACCCAACATTAACAGTTCCCAACTACACCAGATCCCTAAGCGCTATGTCGACCCTACTCTTAAACACCTCCAGGGATGGGGACTCCACCACCTCCCTGGGCAGCCCATTCCAACGCCTAACCACCCATTCTGTAAAGAAATGCTTCCTAATATCCAGTCTAAACCTTCCCTGGCGCAATTTGAGGCCATTCCCTCTTGTCCTATCACTTGTTACTTGGTTAAAGAGACTCATCCCCAGCTCTCTGCACCCTCCTTTCAGGTAGCTGTAGAGGGCGATGAGGTCTCCCCTCAGCCTCCTCTTCTCCAAACTAAACAACCCCAGTTCCCTCAGCCGCTCCCCATCAGACCTGTGCTCCAGACCCTGCACCAGCTTCGTTGCCCTTCTCTGGACATGCTTGAGTAATTCAATGTCCTTTTTGTAGTGAGGGGCCCAAAACTGAACACAGTAATTGAGGTGCAGCCTCACCAGTGCTGAGTACAGGGGTAAGATCCCTTCCCTGTCCCTGCTGGCCACCCTATTGCTGATGAAAGCCAGGATGCCGTTGGCCTTCTTGGCCACCTGGGCACACTACTGGCTCATGTTCAGCTGGCTGTCAATCAACACCCCCAGGTCCCTCTCTGACTGGCAGCTCTCCAGCCACTCCTCCCCAAGCCTGTAGCGCTGCTGGGGGTTGTTGTGGCCGAAGTGCAGCACCCGGCATTTGGCCTTATTGAACCTCATAAAGTTGGCCTTAGCCCATTGCTCCAGCCTGTCCAAATCCCTCTGCAGAGCCTCCCTGCCCTCGAGCAGATATCCCAACCTGACTGTTTGTTGACAGCCCTACAGACCTATATAATTTCTAGTCCAAAGAAACTAGTTTGAAAAGGAGGCATTTTTTTCTTTGTTTTGCAGAATTTCTCTGCCGTCAACATCTGATTCAACTGTAACACATTCCTCTGTCTTAATAGGAAGGGTTTCTCTGAGTAACATCAAGTCCCATTTGTTTCATTATACTATGGTGAAGGAGACTCATCAGTACTCCAAAGAGCAGTTTTGACAGTGTTGTGGTCCTTAGCTTTTCTCTCCAAGCACTGTTCATCATCAAGAACAGTCATTCCACTGAATTATTAGTTTCTGTTATACATAAGCTATTTCTACTTGGCATCAGAATATCTATTTTTTGTTGTCAGTGACTAAAAATTTAACTGATCAAATGAAAACACTAAGATATTTCAATTATTTGAAAAGAATAGCCAAAGATGCCTATAAAATCTGGGCTGTACCAGTCAAATCATGATGCATGATAACTTCAAATATATGACTGCATTAGCTTATATAGAAAGAAAATATTTTCAAGCTTCATTACTGACACTTTTTAACAAACTTGGCAGTAAATCCAATTTTAACAATAACTAACTGCACAGTCATTAATCCTGGAATTTAAGCCAAATGTAGTCTTCCATACTGAGGACATCTGTGATTGTCTCCTTTGGAATTTGTTCTCTGTGCATCTTATGTAAGTGTAGCAGAAATCTTCCAACTCTGATTCTTTTGTTTTATTTACAGCACATGAGAAAGCAGGCTTGGAAACTTGACAACTAAAGTTTAGAGGGAACAGAAAAGGGGAAAAAATAAATTTTAAAAATAGTTCTGATTAATTTGTTTCACTGAAAAAAAAAGGAATAAAAAAAAGAATAATCATTGTAGTCTTCATTTGTACATGCATAAAAGAGAAGACAGAAACATGCAGAATGTCACGAGGAAAATAAAAAAACACCTAACAAGTATTTGGTTATTGCTGGATGCTGGGGTTTTCTCAAAGCAATGGGACTCTCCATTCTCTGCTCCTTGCAGTTAAAAGAAGCCCTTTCCCAAAATCTTGTTTCTTCCTCCGAGTTACACAAATCTTCTTCCACTTCCAAGGAAATCACCCCCAGCTCACAGCTCCCTTGAACATGACCCAGATTCTCTGTTATGTATGTCAGTACATATGATTTATTTGGATATTCTAGTTCTGAAATAGAAGACCATCCTCTGATTTCATGCTGGCTCACCTTGCCCTCATCACGCTTGGCTTAATGGTGAAGCAAAGGAATATTTTTAGGTACTGAGGAAATGAATAGTGAAGGGATACGCAAGATTTCCACACTATTCCTTCATGAGTTAATGCCTAAATGCTTCTCTCTCAGGAGCATGCATAGATCAAGGTTTCCCACTTACACTTCTGCTTTTATATCTTCTATTTACTAGAGTATATATAGTTATTGCCACTGAAAAAATTGCGAGGCGTCTGACTTCAAACAGTACCTTTAAATGGCGCTGACAGTGTACTTTACTTGCAAAAACCACAAAGCGGAACAAATAAAAAGAGCTGTTGTAAGACTAGCTAAAGATGTTCAGGTACTTGCCATAATCATTTTGCAGCTGGAGATAAGCCTGAAAGAACATTAAAGTTTCACAACAGAGATATGATGTGGAGTTGATCATGTCAAAAGACTAAAAAAGTTTTTTTGCTTATGCTTCTAGGGAGTAGATTGTGAGATATGTATAAATCATTCATATTCTATTAAAATAGAGCCCTGCTTCACTTTTTGAGAATTTCAACAGATTACCATAGCAAAGTGCACTTTCTGTCCAGCTTCCACTCTTCAGCTATCCATCTTCTTTACTCTATTTCATCCTCTTCAATATGATTTCCACAACATTTTTGAGAGCTCAGCATTTTGAAACTCTCATTTTCTGGAACTGTCATTTCTTTCTTCTTTTCAAATAACTGTCAAAACATACTTCTTTGTTTCTGAAAGCCTTCTCCTTTTTTGTGTAGATAAAAATTCTACACAAACTGGTTTCGGTAAAAGTGTGCAAAAGTACTGCATAAATCACATTCTTTTAATAATTGAATAATTTTCAAAATCTTGAAACAAACGTATGTTTGATGTTCCAGATTACTGCCACTATGAAATTTTAACATCAAAAACATTCATGTAATTTATGAATGAAAATTGACAAAACTAGATGATAAGTCTTTAAAAAAAAAAAAAGATAATTTGGAATATTAAAAAACCCCATATTTTAGGTTGAGTTAGACTGGGAATTGATAACCTTGAGAAGGTACAATTTTAAAGAAATTCAGAGCATGATGTTGAAAAGTCAGGAACCTGGTTCCAGTTCTGGTATTCTGGGAAATAGTTCTTTGGGAAAAGTTGGAACTGGTCAGGCTAATCTTTATGTTATGTTAATCCTACTTAAGTCATCTGAGTAAAAATGCCCACATGTTTTATTGCTGTTGGACCTTGGGTCTTCAAGCACATTCGCTTGTAAGGATTATACATTTCTGTGGTGTCACATATTACAGTAATGAAAAATGCTAGTATTGTACATAGACATAATATGAATGCAAAGAGAAATTCTATTGCATAAAGTGTCTGTCATTATTCATACTGAACATTGAAGTTATTTCTAGCATGGGTCAGGCCTACCTTTTTAAATATTTTACTGCGTACGTTTGACTAAGTAAAATATTCATGAATATATTTCAGAATAATCGAATCTAATTTAGATTCTAATTTAGAGCTCTTCTATTCAACAGGTCGCACTCTTCATATTCTGCATACTTGTGAATTGGAGAATGGTTTCCCGCTTGGGAAGACATTTCTGAATGTTAAACAGATTGTACTGAAGAAGAACTCCTCATTATTTTCCTATGAATGTATCTCAGGCATCCAAGCAGGATGCAAAAAAAACAGGCCACGTGAGCTAACACATATGATGAATAGTGATAATTTGAAGTGAGCAGTTTGCAAACAGTGCACAGATTGAAAAGTTTCATCAACGGTATTTAGAAAAAGCTTATAAATAACACAGATATTCATGAAAGTCAGGAAACATTTATGAATTAAAATGAGACTTAAACACATGAAGGTTTTGGGCTGGCATATCCTCCTTAATTAGATGTACCTTTAACTCTGCTGGTTCTCTGTTTTTCAAGATGATGCTCAGTGTAGTGATTACATGTAATAAATTCATGCCAAAGGTTGTATTTCTTTTTATGTATAATATGTGGGAAGTGAGAGTGATTGTACAATGCAGGATACCCCCGCATCTGGTATCTAACATCACATTTCTTCTAATGGAAAGCACGTGGACTTTCTAAGCCTCAGCAAAAGGAAACAGAGGAATGACCAGTATGCATTACAGTTTTGTGTAGCCTGGCTTTCCTCAGGCTACATGAATTGGAGGCAATGCCATGTGCCAGCCATGATAACACTGCTACTGGCAGCAATTCTGCGTACATACAAGGCTCCTCTAATTTTAAGGATTGCTCCAGTGCTTGAAACAGACCACTGAGATTGAAAAAGAGATGAAAGAAGGCAAGCAGCAACCTGAGATACCACAGGACATAAGTGGTGGTATCTCTTTCAGGTTTTAATTCTGCTGTGCTCCCCCGCAAGACCCAGTGCTGAGGAGGAAAGATCAGGCCAATGCGCCAACTCTACCATCACGGACACACCGGGAAGCCACCAGGCACTGTCCGAAAGCTGCAAGAAACAGCTCATTTCAGCAGTTTGCCAGCTTGACTTTCATTTCAAGGTGAAAGCAATGAATTGGACTCTCTCAGAACTGACTACAGTTTGGTCTTACAACGATGTGGGGACTGATGTGGCAATGGGAACAGTAGCAGTAAAACTGGTAAAGCGTTCAAGGACTTCTAAGGTTGTCAGAGCTTGCATCTAGAGCCCCAATATTTCTTACTGTAAAGCTGATCAGAAAATCTTCCATTTCTTACATAGATTTTGATGATGTTACAAACTGTAAATGTGTACTATCAATTGTGCATACCTAAGCATTTGTTATGGTTCTTCTTTTTTTGTTGTTTTGGGGGTTTTTTTTTAGTTTTTTTAAAGTCTGATTCATCTCTGAGTCTGACACAGTATTTGAGTTGGATGAAATGAAGGAGTTCCCCAGGAAGATATGAATAACACCCCTGCCTTCTCTCATTGTACAAAATCAGCAAATATTTCTGCTGCTCCTCACTCAAAATGATGCCAAGAAATGACAATTCAACCATCCATCCTCTGCAACAGGCATTTTGAAGAAATAGAAAATGGGGTTCTCCTCAAACTTTACAGTAAAATAGATTAGGTTGCCAGTATGTATATCTGGAATGGGATGATCCTGTCAACCACAACAAAACAGACATATTCAGCATCCTAATCTGCCTCCTAAATTTCTGATACATTTTCACCTGATAAAATATCTCTGCTATGTGAGAAGGAACAAAGAGCAAAGTCCCATCTTAAGGTTATGTCTCAAATCCAGTCAGCAGGAAAGTTTTTGACCTCACATGTGATGAACAGTACCTTATCACTCAAAATTTCTTCACAAAGGCAGCAAACCAACTCTAGAAGAGCTCAAAGCTTTAATCAACGTATGGAATTTGCCGAAGGTAACAGCAGGAGTTAGTGTCGAAGCTGGGATAAGAGCAAGGAAGCATATCTGTGAAAAAAATGACTAGAATCTTCTTAACACAAATTTGCCATAAAAATTCTTCAAGCACTCAACAGGAAACTTTGAATGGATTCATTTCTCTGCAGTCTGAGGCACAAACGGTACAACAAGGTTGCCATAAAATTGCCTTAATGCATTCTGTAGACCTGGTTGTGGTCGTCTCTCTCTGCATGTGAGTATGTTTATTTGCCCCAGGGTTTTTTATATTACTGTTGGCCTCATGTTCTTGAGGCTTCAAATTGTTATTTATGAGACATTCTTCAATTTAAAAGGAAAATTTGCAGAGCAAATCATACACTTGATGAACACCTCCTGCTTCCAGAAACACCTTCAAAATGTATATATATAAATAAATTTCCAGGTGGCAGGAATTAACCTGGCCTCTGCTAAACTGGTTAATTTAAAATGCATAAAACATCACAGGAGCTCAGGAGACAACAAGCTAATGAATGTGGTGTTATATGCTCAGCTTCATTCTTCATCAATATTTATTTGCTTTCTCTACCCCATCTTCTATGACTAAAAGACTTTTAGAAGTCTTTCGTCATTATAAAGATCACTCTGAATCAAATTCCAACTCTAAACGAGAGTCTACCCCTCCCTTTCCTGCATCTACCTCCAGAGGGCAAAAGTTGTTCATGTCACTGCTCTTCATTGCATAGAGGCAACTCAGTGAAATCTCTGTTGGAGACCTTCTAGTAATACCAATTTATCTCGTACAGAGTGACTGGAACAAATCAAATCTTCATTTATGGTGTCAAAGGATCTATAATGAATTGTTTCTTTGATTTTGTTGCTATGGAAATACCTGAACTTCTCCCTCTGAATTATCAGACTTCATACCGCAATCATCTCTTGTGTACGTGGAAGCTTCTGATCTTCAGCACTAGCGGCCTGCCTAGACCTGTTCCCCTTCTCTCCTCACTGACTTGGGGCACGGCTACCTCCATCTCTGTGTTTAGAAATAAGACATCCTTCAGGCTAAGAAGGTTGCATTGATACAACTGCAATCAGATGCTGCAATTGCTGGTGTTGTTTCATGCTAGCCTAACTGAATCTTCAATTTTTATGTGCGAAGAGGTCCCTGCATTTATGGTGATGCACATATCCCTGGAGACAGTACGGCAACTTGCAGTTCAATAATTGGCTTATTTTTTCATGTCTTTGACACTGATTTCGGGTCCACAGTGAAATTCCTTCTGTGAGAGTTTCCCATCAAGACAGCTCAAGTTAGAAGTTCTTATATGCTCTGTCCCATATTGGTTATGGCATTTGGTGGACTGAAGCTTCAGGTACTTTACCCACACACAGTTGAACAAGGGTTGGTATCTGCCTGCCCGGATACATGTGCCCAAGCCCCACCCGTGTCCTGGGGCTTAAAGTTTCGAAAGGGCTGAATCCAGGCTTTCAGATACATCAAGCTGGTAGAAAACACTAAGCACAAGGGCTTAAGTGGGACCAAGACCACCTAAATCAGACCAGTGCCTTTCCAGACAGATGTGGAGAGGATGACATCTCTTGTTTCCTGACCCAGTGCCCAGAGAGGACCTGTTGGAAGTGTGGGAAAAGCAAAACAGTGAAAAATCCACAAAACACACATTTCCTTAACACATGGTGCCCAAAACAAACACTGGAGATCCAGTGATTTGTGTTGCCGTGGTACCAAGGAGGAATGCGAAGTGAGGTGAAAGCTGTGTGATCCCGTTCTTCCACTTTTCTCAAGGAACATTTGACATGACTATGCAGATTCATCTCCTGCTCTTCCCCTTCTCTCAAGGACTGTTTTCAGTACTCTGCAGACCTTAGCTCTCATTCTTCCTCTTTTCCCACAAAAACAGCGCACACCTTGCACCAAGGAATGTGCTGTGTCATTGCTCAAGAAACAATGGCTTGACCACAGTCCCACCCACTCACACATACACACTTAGATAAATACTACCCCGAGTTTGTATCTAACTTGGAGGAATGATGGTCTGATACCAAATCAGAGGGACAGATCAACGGGTTTGTGCTCCTCGCTCCCCCCAGAAGGGACGCCTTTTGGTAAGATTTTGGCCCTCGGCTACACTGAGTGATTACCCAGGAATTAAGTGTGTGATTGCAATCGGTTTTTTGTGTGCAGTGCTATATAGCCAACCTGCAGTTTGTGCATTTGTCATAGGCACTCTCAAAGAATCTGTACCTGTTACATAAGAATAAACTGTACTATTCATGAACGTGATGGCTTCTCTTGAATGCAACCAGACCTACACCATACGGGCGGTTCATGCATCTGGTGTCAGGCCTATAGTTATGGCCATAACTGGCATAGCTATTAAGAGATAAATCTGGCCTCCCCTAGCTCCTCTAATCTCTGAGGACCATATACAGAATCACAGAATCGCAGAATTGTCTAGGTTGGAAAAGACCTTGAAGATCATCCAGTCCAACCATTAGCCTAACATTGACAGTTCCCAACTATACCATATCCCTCAGCACTATGTCAACCCGACTCTTAAACACCTCCAGGGATGGGGACTCCACCACCTCCCTGGGCAGCCCATTCCAACGCCTGACTACCCGTTCTGTAAAGCAATACTTCCTAATATCCAGTCTAAACCTTCCCTGGCGCAGCTTGAGGCCATTACCTCTTGTCCTATCACTCATTACTTGGTTGAAGAGACTCATCCCCAGTTCTCTGCAACCTCGCAAGGGGATTAATTTCTTATCAAATTAATTCATTACCTTAAATGTAACAGGACCTTAACACCCAATGTCTCCCTCTTCTTCTGGGAGCACACCAGGAACATCCTAAGTTGAGAAACTTGAAGCATAAGTCATGCCCAAACAGAATACCCACCTGAAGAAAGAGGGGCTTTTCCAAGCAACAATTAAATAACCCCTTTAGTCCATGAAAAGACCTTTACCTTATGTTTTGCTTGTATTACACTCCAGCTTTTTGCTGCTTATAATTCAGGATTGTGAAAAACTCTCTTGTTCTGGAAAAGGCTTTCCCAGCAGAGTGAAAACTTAGACTGAAAACAGTTTTTAGATCTTCCCCCATTCAGTGATCTGGAGCTTTCAGCAATGTGGAACATTAAAGTTTGTCACCATTATCAGAGGATTTATTAATTGACTTTTTTGACAAGGTTACCTACTGGTTACAGACACCTTGTAATGACAGTGTCAGTTCTTACACTATGGAGAGTAACAATAGACCTTTTTGAATGCCTGGTTTTGAATGAAGAAGGACAGTTTGACAGATCTTCACTCCACGTAGCTTCAGGTTTATGAAAGGAGAGGTCAGCCAGAAACTGTCAAGGAACCAGCTGTACTTAAAGCTCTGGGACAATGTTGCTGTGAATTAACCAAGTTGTCTCAAAAAAAATCACACCATTTTCATTTCCACCCCGAAATAAACTGCAAAACTTTCCCATGTTTCACAGGTAAGCTTTTCATTTCCAAGGTTTTTATCTTCTGCCCATATTCAGAGGCTTAACAAAAAACAACAAAAAAAGGGTTTCTCACTAAAAAATAAGTTCTTTTCACTGTTAAAATATTAAATACTTAACTGATGACTGAAAAAATACTAATTTCCCCCACAGCAGCTGATATACAGTAAACAGTTTGAAATACATCATGAAAAAAATGAAAGAAAGGAAATTTAACATACTTTGAGTGAAAAAGTCAAATTACTTTTTTTCTAAGAAAACTCCCTTTTATTCCTCTTACATGTACAGAGATGCTTCAGAGGGAAGTCTTTTGTTTAATGAGTCACTTGCTAGCACCAACAATCTCTCTTAAGGCAAGAAAAAAATCAATCTACTCTGGGATTTTATGTCAAAAGATTTTTATTTTTCTTAAATGATTGTTAGGAGTTCTTCTGATGAAAACAAAGGAGTGAAGGGAAAAAAGTAAAAGAGAAGCCATGCAAACTTTTGTCTGATCCTTACTCATGCACTTGTGCCTCAGCCTAGCCTGATATCTGACTGCCATTTCTTGTTGCTCGTACTCCTGCTGACACCAGGCTGTTTGGTTCTGGGTAACTTCCCAAGCACATTGTGCCAGTTTTGTCCTTGAATTGGTTTAATTCCAAAGCCAGATGAGACAGAGCTTGTAAACTGCCAGACACCTGTGAGCTGGAGCCCTTCTTCATGAATTTTCTTTCAAGCTACTAAGGCTGGTCACACTTAGCTGCATTAACTGCTGCAGGAGGAATTCACAAATGCCCTTCCTGAGCAGAGCTGTTGCTGCAATTTGGTATCATCCAAACAGGGCTTCCCAATGTATCTTCCCCAGATCCTGGTTGTGTACATCACCATCACCTTATAAGTGGAGAGGAGAGGCCAATGGGGCTGAGTGAGGAGCCAAAAGGGGACAAATCCTCACTTTTCCTCTCATTGCATCAGCTGCACCTAGAGTCTGCACTGCCACAATACCCTTTATCACTGACGAGTCAGTCTCTATAATCTGCTCTATAATTTTTTTCCTCAAGAAAACATCACTGATCATATTCCTAGACAGGGCATTTCACTGGTGCTTGAACTAGCCCCAGATGTTATTTTTATGATACAGAAGTGGTGTGATGGAG
Organism: Strix aluco; assembly: GCF_031877795.1. NCBI lineage: Eukaryota > Metazoa > Chordata > Aves > Strigiformes > Strigidae > Strix > Strix aluco. The sequence continues at coordinate 5,376,788 of NC_133931.1, read as the reverse complement.
AAAGAACAAAAAAAGCTGAGCCATTGGTAAGAGAATTTTCTTCTTCTAAAGATGAAGCCTGGAGAGCATTCCTATAATCACCAGTAGGAGAGCTTTTCCTCCAGTTTTTTGAAAAAAGAGATGAATATGATATACTGGAATCTGCAGCTCCCTTCACTCCACTTTGCATTTCCCTTCCAGCCCTGTAAAACAAGCCATTTATTCTCTAAGGTCATCAGTTTTTAATTCTTTTAATAATCAAATTACTAGCAAAACTAAATGTGACAGGTCCATTTCCAACCCTTTTAATGATCCTCCCATTTTGCCATCCACAGTTGCCTGGCTTTATCACTTTCTCCCTTGTGCCCTGGCTCTGACACCTATGAGCCCCAAAGGCTTTATTTATGTTAATTAACAAGGAAGTTTCCTTCCAAGTGAATAGCCAGATTTTCTGACTCGATTTAATGGCAGAGTCAGCTTTATATACTGTGATTTACTGTTAAAAAATATGAACCAAGAGAAAACTGGCTTTCTGAAGTACTCGAGCAGACAGCGGTACCACTCTGAGTTGGGGTATTTCAACTCTGGCTGATGTTCCACACCCGAAGCACGTAGTGAAGTTTTGCAGTCACCCATTTACTTTTTCCATTTATTTGCAGATTTCCTCTGCAGCCTCACCTTTCTGCACATGCCTGGTAGGATGTTTGTGCTCCTTGTGGCATCGTTCATTCTTTATCTCTGGGCAGCAACTTAAGGATGCAGCTTGCCCCAGAGACACCATGCAAAATGAACCTGTGCTGTAGGTGGTGTGGTGTGTTTGGAGCAAAGGCAGAAGGAGAAGTGAGCTTGACACAGTCACTTACACTGGATTTTATAGAGGGACATTTTACAGATTTAACAAAGCTTGCCTCTTTTGTGGCCCACACTATTTACTGGAGAAGCGTGCTATTTGCATGCGTGCTTCAGAGGACTAGAGTTGGTGGGAGGATCTGAACAGTCAAATGAGTGTCTCAGAAGTAGATTGAAAGCTGAAGATACATATTTAAGGTCTCCACAAAGACTCAACATGCACAAATCCAGGCACTGCAATTAAGTCAGCATGCACAGTTATTCATCCATTAGTCGCTCACTGGCTTCTCCAGCTACATCATGGCTTGAAAGTCCATTCATTCCCCTTATATAGGAAATCACCCATTACTGATGTATGTGCAAGATTTTTCTGCTACCTTCTACAGCTCAGACATATTAAACTACTTATCTCTGACACCCTTTTCATTAGATGGACCAGTGAAGGTAGATCTCTTTATTTGGTTGGACCCAGTTTTAATACATGAGACCCTTCTTATTCTCTGACACACGTGTAACCACGACATTTCCTTCTCATCCCTCCATGTCCCCAGCTGCTAGTCCTGAACAATAGCTCATTGAATCACCTGTAGAAACAGCATCAATTGACATCAACAATTGGAAATAAAGGTCTAGCAAATTAGGTAGGAATGTTGTGAAGTCAATGTACATGACAACATGTGATACATTCACAACTGCTTTTCACAATGCTGTTACATACAGTATCATTGTTCCATTTTCCCTTGCTCCACTTGCATTCTTTCATACATATATGGGAATTTCTATAAGCAGCAGTTTTGGAGCCATCATTGGTGGTAGGGAGTACAGGGACCGTTACAATGGCAACCATAATAAGTACTTACAAGAGAAGGAGGGCTGCAAGAATAAGAGTATGCATCCAGGAAATTCCAGCACACCCATCTGCAACGCGTATCAGGAATGGGTGGAAAAGATAAAATATCAGAGATATGGTGATCTTGAACATTGCTTGCTTAACTAACAGCTAACATCACCTTCATCCATAACATCCGCCTTGTGACAACAGAGCTTCCAGCTTCTCCTAGCTCTCTCAGTGCAAGCTGTGCTTTTCTGGATGTCTCACAGAAAGGTCATTGCCAGTGGACACATAATGGGCATTAGCAATTCTGAACATTTTACCAACCTCTCTTAGAAGTGCTGCATAAGTCAAACAATGACCTGTTTAGCTGTGCTGTGCCCCTGAATCAGAAGAGTATCAACAAACTGGAGCATCAGTGCCTGGAATAGCAGAACACCTTTTTAATGATTTATGATTCAAGCTAGCGAACTTGCTAGCCAGATGGATCTGCAACTGAACAAACCAAGGCTGACCTGAGGCTACAGAACCTATGTCAGCACACTGCAGAGGTTTTACTGGAGATTGATTGTGTTATCTCATTGCCACATAATCACCTGTTTAATTTTTAAGACTTCTTGGGTTTTTTTAAATTATTGTCACTTCATCCAGACACCCTCTGTACACTTTCTCACCTGGTGCTGATACATCAGCTTTTGGAGTTCAAATTTTCTAATAACTTGCTGCAAGATATTAAGCTTTATTATGTATTTCTACTTCTGAGAACAGCAGGTAAAATTTGCAAAGTCATGGGAGACAGATAGCAGACTGAAAAGACAAATCATAGAATCACAGACTCATAGAATCATTTAGGTTGGAAAAGACCTTTAAGGTCATCGAGTCCAACTGGTAACCTAACACTGCCAAGCCCACCACTAAACCATGTCCCTAAGCACCACATCTACATGTCTTTTAAGTACCCCCAGGAATGGTGACTCAACCACTTCCCTGGGCAGCCTGTTCCAGGGCTTGAGAACCCTTTTGGTGAAGAAATTTTTCCTAATATCCAATCGAAACCTCCCCTGGCAAACTTGAGGCCATTTCCTCTTGTCCTGTTGTTTGTTCCTTGGGAGAAGAGACCGACACCCACCTTGCTACAACATCCTTTCAGGTAGGTGTAGAGAACAATGGGGTCTCCCCTGAGCCTCCTTTTCTTCAGGCTAAACACCCTCAGTTCCTTCAGCTGCTCCTCACAGGACTTGTACTCTAGACCCTTCACCAGCTTCGTTGCCCTTTTTTGGACACACTCCAGCACCTCAATGTCTGTCTTGTAGTGAGGGGCCCGATGAGGAGCAATCTCCCTACAGCCATCTGGAATTGTACCCACAGTTTAGAAGATATATTGGATGATTTCAAAGTTGTTGCACCAACAGCTAATGGAGGAAGATAAATTTATGTTTATTTTTCAGAGTAGTTATCTTTTAATAGAATATTAACTGGACTCTTTCTTGCATGACATATTTCTAACAAACAATTTAGTGTATTTAAAAAAAACAGATTTTAAAATATCCACTTTCCCTTTATTTTAACTTCTGAGACAGTATCTGAAGACAACCTGTTATAAAAGACATTCTCTATCTAAGGTTGCATGTATGGGTTAAAGGGCTTATATCCTTCCTCATCAGTGTGTTACCTGATAAATATGATGAGTTTTTTGCTCATGGCATCCTTCAAATAAATGATTTTATTTCAGCATTATTCTGTTTACTTTTACTCTGTTTATAAATTATATACTTTTGTGTTTATGTAATGAAAATTTCAGATGAGCAAGTATCAAATGATGAATGCAATACATTTGTCTGAGTTTCTGGGCAAACATCCTGTTTTATTCACAAACTTTATTTTGCTTTCCAAATATGGTCATCAAAATGAAGCCCCTTTTAAACGTTACAAATAGGGTGTATTATAAGACTGTGCTTTCAGATAAACTGAAATTTACTGGAAAACTTGTAATTAGTTCTGCCAGATTCAGGATACCAAATCCCAGATACTCCTGTCTGGTAATCACTGGACCACAAGATGCCCATATCTTCTTGACTAGACATAGGATAAGCTGTTTTGTTTCTGGTGAATTGTGACACACTGCCAAATTTCCAGGAACTTCAGCACTTTCTCTGACTCCAGATATTCAATTTTAATCTCCTGAAATTCTCCTCCTCGGAAATCCTCACCAAGTAAGATTTCCCCCTACTTGCTTTCCATTCCCTAATGTCCATCTAAACTGTGCTTATCAAGGTCAGTTTTAATTAGTGAACTGAAGATTGAACATTTTCATTAATGATCTAGAAGAGGGAGCAAACATCATATTAATGCAGTGGACTGATGATACTAGAGTGGAAAAGGACAGACCTAAGGGAGAAGGAGAATTCAATGTTAAGGAGGACAAAGAAGTTATTTCTCTTCATCAAAAATATCCCTTTTTTCCTCTCCCCTAACCTTTCTTATCTTCTCTATCTCTCAGCTTCATTTTCTAATTCAATAAGTCCTTGTTAGCCATACATCACACTTTCTTTTATCCTAAAATACAGTATTTATATTTCTAAACCCTAAGTCTGGATTCAACATGGGCTTTGTTGAGGACAGTGAAGCCAAGGGCATTGCACTCCATGTAACCAAGTAACTTCTTCTAGAGTGAGGTTAAAATGCATGTTGGTGCAATATGGTAAAGCCACTTGTCTTATTTTAACCCATCTTTTATGCAGGTGCAAGGAGGTATAAGGCCTATATAAAAATGGACCCAACCCAAAATTTCAAGATGAGCTAAACCCAAAGTTTTTGGAGCTCGTCTTTGCTTTTCTTATTGTGAACTCATTCACACCAGTTTAAACCAGATGTAATATGTTATCATGCTTGCAAGATGTGATATGTTATCATAATTATTTGTAGTTTTTCACATGGACCTTACAGTGAAGAAAATGATGCCACAAACTGAAGAACAAAGAATGAAGTCCGATATATTTTGTCCATGACCTGAATATACAACCAACCTTCCCCATACACACACACTTGGAATGAAAAAGCACATGGAAAATACTGCTGCTACTACTTTTACTCCTGCCTGTATTGCTGTTTCAACACAAGGTTTCTATGCATCACTGTCACAACTAATTCTTTTTTATCAATCCAAAGTGAAACAAATAAATTATCTCCTTACTCTTCAAAAGAGGGCATCTTTAAAGTCCTTCTACACAACAGTGTACAAAGGAGGATGAAAGGAGCCTTTGACACTTATAAATGGATGTGCAAGAGCTGGTCAGGATGTTCTTAATGGTATGTTTTGCACAGATACTATTCATTAAGGTTTCCCAGGTCTCAGCTGTGAGTCAATGAGTAAACACAAAGGTATCATATCAGGGTACAAGTGAGACAAAAGGGAAACATTACCAGATAACTAATTGCCTGGTGTGTAGAAAATTCACTGTAAGTGTGCATGAAGCTGCAATTTACTGCTGTATCCAAGCTGACATTCCAAGATGCATCTCTTTCATATGTTCCTTTGAGAAAAATTTATAAAAGACTAGTTTTCAAACGACCAGTAAAAAGAAAGCCAAGAGATCCTTGACACATTGTAAAGCATGACTTTTATTTTACAGCCAGGCCTTTGTTTTCCTCCTACCCTTCTTTCATCACAGTACATGAGTTTCAAAGGGGTCTTTGAGACAATGTACGCTGCAAGGGAGGAACATATATGATAACAACCAGTCCCTCAACTACTTCGCTCCAAGTTTACGTTAATAGCTATCAGTTTGGAGATAAGCAGGTTTGCCATTCATCCCTTCAAAAGGCTCCTTTTCATGTCAAAAGCAGAGCATCTGGGTGCTACACTAGTATGTTACAAATCCATCAACCAACCACATGAGACTTATGACTGATGCTGTCCCACTTTTTCTCCCTGTCCATCCCTGTTTGGTTTAGTTGGAATGGCTTTCTGGCAGCAGCATCACTGAGTATTTCAGAGGAGTCCCAGTACTTCCACAAGATCTCTAGAGATCTTCCTTTTCACATCTAGCTTAGACTCCCCAGCAGCTCCTCCTGGGAATATATCCATGCGTCTTACTTCAGTAAAAGCAGTTGCATAACTAGTTTGAAAGATCTTTTCATTGATCCCAGATACTCCTTGCTTATCCAATTTCCTGCTCAGCACCATGACTGTGGTGTGTGCTCTACCAGGCCTCCTCTAATGAGACGCCTAAAGTTCTGTTGGCCCCTGCAGCGCTGCCAGCTGGAGGTAGGTTTGGTCTGCAATGAAGACAATTAATGAAGAGAGTTTCACCCAGATTTTGCATAGGTGGTTGAACAAGGAAAATAAAAATGCTGCTGCAAAACTTTCTAGCTTGTATTTTAATGGTTCAGCACCTTAAACTCACTAAGGGGAGGTAGAGTCTCATTTACACAAACAATAACTGGTGCAACACCATAACCACCAGTGGAGTGGCTCATGTGCTGCCTGAGAGAGGAACCGAGCACACAGAATCTGTCCTACCACAAACAGCTTAGACAACAATACAGCAGAAATCCTTGAGACACAGCAACACTGTTTATTTCTCAGAGAAATGTTCCAAAACCACAACTTCTATATAAATGTATTCCCTCCCATCCTCTTCTCAACTATGAGAAGTTTGGAATAAGCATTTGCTGGTGGTTTGGGTTTTTGTTGTTGTTGTTGTTGTTGTTGGTTTTGTTTTATTTCCATATATCTTTGAAATTCTGGAACCTATGCTTATTCAATAAATAATCCCGCTGATGCCAGAAATGGGATGACAGAGCTTTCTGGAGAAAGTCTATGACCATGTGGTATCCTAATAATACCCCCAAAACACAAAGGCCAAGATTCAAGTATGGTTCCAGGGGCAGAAAAAAATTTCTGTGATGCTCCTCCTGCCTCTGTGCTATAACCACCTCTTGTGTCCTGTCTTACATCTAATTTGGGGTTGACATAGCACTTAGGGATCTGGTGTAGTTGGGAACTGTCAGTGCTAGGTTAATGGTTGGACTAGATGATCTTCAAGGTCCTTTCCAACCTGAATGATTCTGTGATTCTGTAATTTGTGAGCTCTTGATGGTTCAACCATTCTGGCTGGTGGTTGTAGAGCACCCTTCCTAATAGTACCCTGATATGGTTAGAGTACCTAAGGACTAACTCAGCATAAGTATCCTCTAATTTCTTTTCTAAGGTATAATATATATTTAACATTTGTACAACTAGTAGCAAAAGGAGGTTTCAGTGGTATTTTAACCCAGATCCATAGAATAGTTTTACATGTGGTGGACCACTGAGCATATGCTTTTGCTGGAGTGAAAACCAGAAAGGAACATGTATCCCAAGCTCACAAGGGACAGAGATAAATTTCTAACCTCAAGCATCAAAGATACATCCTGGACTACACATGATTTATGGGAAATTTTAATTGACACTTTTATGACCTTTTACAAATTTTGAAAACCCATATGCCTGAAGATGACATTTTTCTGAGTTACATGCTTTTGAGCGTTATGAGATGAAATCAAGTCCTTAAAGCAAGAGTTAGAATATTGCATGAACTTTTAATTTGATGTTGTTTTTGTAGCTTAAAATTATAAGCTCACTGTAAATGAAAATAACATCCTTTGTTTGCTAGCTGGCATAGGATCAAACTAAACACTTTCCAGCATGAGCCTTCAGAGATTCTCTTTTTTTTTTTTCTGGATGCTAATAATCTTTATCCCGCTTTGAAATTTTTATTTGTATTGGAAAGATTAAATAAGAATTTTGATGTGCAACTGGGTGATACAGAGCCATCATGTTTTTGCTTTCCTGACATAAAATAGAGTTGTGGTTGATTTCATATTTGCTCTGTTTAGAAAGCATGACCCGGCAATTGAGGCATAGTCCTGGGTGCCAGGTGGTAGCCAGCTCTCCAGGACAGGCACATGCACTTCCCATCTTCCTAATGGCAATAAATGGGTGTCAGTTTTTCCTGTTCTACCATCCTTGCCTGTTTCAAACTGTAATGGAAGCCTGAGTTACACAAAAACAGGAGGAGGATGCTTGTCCTGTTACTCCTTGCACTGCCTTCTACCTCTTGTCCTTTGGAAATAGTAGGGTGCTCCATTGACAGAATAAAACTAAGAACCAAGATACCAAAACTTTAAAGAGAAGCACAGCATTATCAATGGATCAACAAACAATGCCTGAGCATTATCTTTTTATTTTTCATTAGAATGTGAAATGTTGTAAAACTTAAACAAAGCTTCTATGGGGAACAACATGACTTACTTTGCTGACAACGACCTGTCTTGAAAGTGATACATCTGGAACATTTTAAAGAACTTTCTTTTTTTTTTTTTTTCCCTCTCACATAACTGCTTCCAAACCCTCATGCTACAGGACATGGAAGTTCTGCTTTACTTCTCCCATTTCCCAGCATGCAGATGACTCTCTTCTGTACTTTCTTCACTCAATAATGGATGTCTTCAACAGAAATGTTGTTACACAAATGCATAACTGTCCTTCCTAGCCTTAAAAATTGTGAGTGAGGAAGTTTGAAAACATCCAGTAAAATTCATAGTTGTGTCTGCTTTGGGAGTCACAGTACTCTACTTGCAACATTGGAATAAATACTGCGCGCCTATTATTTCCAATATTGCTTTTCTCCAGCTCAATACTAATCTTTTGCACCTGTAGAGATGGGTAGGAATTGAACCATTCATGGATAATGAGCTCTTCAATCATGTAAACAAAAGTTATAGACAAGGGTCTGTAGCTGGACAACCAGGCTAGACTGAGACCCACAATTTTAATACAGAAAGATTGGAATAGCAATTGCATCAGATTCTATAGCACTTATAGCCAAATCACAGTGAGCTGGAAACTATATCCTCTTGTCTAACACAGATAAAATCAGGGAGGTCCCCAGGTGCATACTATGCAATGCGACACTCCTGGAATCTCTGAGCCTGTAGTTGATATTGTATCTCCAATCATAAGTTTAGCTCCTTGCACAACTACAGTGCATGATTAAATCAGAAATTCCAGTTGTGCTGAATGCAGCTGTGGTACTGGAAGGGAAGAAAACTCAACCTGTGAGATTCGAAGCATGGTAGGAGAAAGATGAGGTGTTCTCAGCTACCAGGACTATCAGTAACTGAAATTTACTCTGAAGCTTTTGTTGATTATTTCACAACCTGAATAACTTTTTCCAAGAATACAAACATGAATGAAGAAAAATTGTTAGGACTCCTCTAGAAGCAGCATATTGTCCTGTTCTCTTTCCTTGGTAAAATGATCTGACTCCAATTTGCAGTTGCATATTTGATATTCCTTTATATCCTGAAAGATAAAGCCAACCTGAATTATTGTTTGACAGAATTGCTACAATCGCAGCATGAATTTGTCTTCCACTAAGTATGAGGGACTGAAAAAATGAGCTGCCATTTCCAGGAAGGATGTTACTTTATTCTAAATACAAGTGATTATAATTGGCTACACCATGATGTTATTACTTCAACAGCAACCCCCTGAAGTGTTAGAATTCCTTTTTTTCATCAGTTTGATTAATCTGTTGGAAGAGGAACTTCTAGGAGACAGACTCATAGAATTAATAACTTTCATGTATCATGTTTAGAGGAACTCTTTTCACTTGTGGTATTCTCCAAGCATTTTTAGAGAGGGCTTACCAACCTGTCCCACAAAGGACACAAAATTTCAAGTTGTATGGAGCTTCACCTTCACCCCAGGTACTCAGTCTCTCTAAATGAAAATAATTTGATGAGATCAATGCCAAGGTGGTCTCCACAATTAGATTAAAATCCCCTCAGGCAGGAGAAATAAATGGTTCCTCTAATAAATGCTTTGAAACCACCATGGATGGAACATCTCTAAATAGTGTACACTGTTGTCCTCTCCAACAGGGAAAATAAGATCATGACCAAACAATACCTAGACAAACTGTGCACTGTGTCTGACAGTTTTTGAGGTCATGTAGAGACAGTGGCTCATTAGAAGCTCAGCTATTGGTCCTCTTTAACTATGTTTTTCAATCAGTGTAAAGTTGTTTAGAAAGAGGAAAAATTTCTCATTAGTGACAACAATCAAAGCAGGACAAGTGGCCTTTTTTTGGCCTTTTGTCCTTCTTATAAGCATAGGTGCCCAAAACAACTTCCAACTAGTTTCAAAATATTTGTGAACAAATAACTATCCAAGAGTCTACTTTTGCAATCTTTGACTCCACAGAAAAATTAACTGTATCCTGATTTCAGTATCTTTGTAGTTGAAGCTAATGCAATGTTATGAAATGAAGACTGTTGTGAGTTTTGAGGAACTTCCAGATGACAACCTCCATGGAGTAAGGGGTATCAACAAATTCCTTTCCAAATTAGCATTTTATGCTCTTTGGTTTCTGAAGAGTTATAAAAGGCAGGAAGGAATTTTGTAGAATGAGAAAGATATCGCTATAAAATATTACTGGATAGCTGATTTGCAACTCATTAATATAAAAGATTACAGTTATAGGAATTTAAAGCCTTTCGACCAGGATATGAATAATTGCCAGAGAGTAGGATAGAGTTACAGAAAACTTTCCATCATCAAAGAGAAGTTATTATAGGTAAAATGATAGTGAATATTGTTTGGAATTACATTAAATTATACTGAAATCTTTAAATCACTTTCCTTTTACAATCACTTTATATCTTCTACTTTCAAATATCTAATTTTTGAAAGTACTGCTTTTTGGAAAAGAAGAGATTGCAAACTGAACAGGACTAAATTTTAAAAGGAGTGATATGTGCAAATATTTCTTTTTAAGTGGTGGCAGCTGTTTAAGGAAGTGAAAGGGTGATCAACTCTGTAATGGAAATAAAGCAGTCATTGAATACACCTGAGTGCCATGGCAGGAGGAGGAACAAAGCAAAAGCATCTGAGTGCAAGGACCCTCAAGTGTTCCCTGCTGTAAACGTGCAGTTAACCGAGCTGTATGGAATGGGGAGCTATTCACTTCTCTCATAATAGCAAGAGTTAAGTGGACTGTAAGTGTGTTTATATTTACAGGACTGTATCTTTCTCTTCCTGCAGAAATGATTGTTTGGGGTCCCCGTTGAGCTGCCCTGCATCTGATCACTGTATTTTTTATTAGGACAGTAACCTGCTGTTTCTACTGTACTCATGCATGACTTGCTTAAGGGGTCAGGAAGGACCTGGTGTGAGCAAACCCTGGGAGCCCTCTTCTTCACACCAAGAGGGAGTGCCTGCAGGGCACTGCGTAACCATCCTTCTTCGACCTCCTTTAACACCACTACACAAAACAAAGTTAGCAAACCTCCAGACTAGACCCAGTGTGAAGCTTTCCTATACAACAGACATAGATAAAACCTAAAGTAGACACTAGAACTGAAGTCACTGGTAGCTTTTGTGTGGACCTGAACTCACTTTCAGTTAGACCCTAATTGAAACATGAAATATTTAAACACAGTTCATTAAATGTCTTTGAACTGATATTTGTCAAGCATTCCAGTTTTCTGAATTTTCCACTTGTCATTGTTTAAAAATTTTCATTTCTTTTTCGCCTGGTTGCCACAGAGAAAGATAACAAATGACTGGCCCTGGAGCCAGATCACATAGTACACTACATGCTGGGACTTTCACAATAAGTTTCTGCTCCAGGGATCATGGCAGACACAGTGAGCTGTAGAGCTTATTGATGGCATGTCTCTGCCTTCCCTTATGTATTCCCTGTATAGAGTTATCGACAGATATGTGGCACCCACCACCCCCACACACCTTGTTCTATACTAACAGACAGGGCTTTCCACCCTCATAGAGATTCTTGTCATGCTCAGCACCTGCTCCATACTGCCATGGACCAACCAGATTTACTCATTTTGGGATCTAATTAAATCCCTTACTGCCTTATCAGATGAGTCATTTCAGTTTTAATGACTTTTCCTAAGTTTCCTGCAGCTCCTTTTAACCTGGAGAGAAAAAAACATACAAACAAACAAAAACCACCACAGAAACCAAAGTCCTGGCATCGGGGCACTTGAGCTCCATTTGAGGAAGTGTCTGGACATCTGACCTTGGGGATGCAGTAAGAAATCTACCATTCTTTTGCCTCATCCCCTGAACTAAGAACAGAGGTGATCCCAAATCACTTTTTAATTACTTTGAAGGCATGACCCAAAACTCTGTTGAACTACTACGAAGACTCAATTTGATTTTTTGTTGTTTTGGACTGGGCCCAAAGGCAGCACGGAACAGCTAGATGAAGATCAACCAAGAAAAAAAGCCCAAAGACCTGACTAAGAGAAGGGTAAATCAGTTCCAGTTGTCCAGTCCCACTGAAGTCTTGAATACGTGTTGCTGTGAGAAAAAATAAGATGCAGCTGGACACCTCAGAACAGCTCACCTCTACTTGCAACTGTCACGTACGTATTTTTTTGTCAATGGCCAACTCTGTTGACTTGGTTTGAACCATGTACACAAAACTCTAGACAGACTAGTTCCGTATCATCCAGAATTAGTGTGGTGCTTGTGGTGTCTACTCACACTAACATTTAATCTTGTTTCTTTCCCAGATTTCAGGTCTATAAATCTACCATCAGCTTTTATGCATTTTCCTCAAATTGTACAATTTTAGTTGAGCTTCATTTTTTTGGTTTTAATGTCATTACACCTCTCCGTATTGTATCATGAAGACCATCACTGTCCCTCTCTTAGAAAGTTACCTTAAACAAAGGTTCAATGTTTTCCTAACCTCCTCACAGTAGCTTTTCCTGTAACTGGACATTTCCATCTCTGTCACTTCTTTTTAGAACTTAAAATCATTCATGCACTTGCCCCAGCAACCCTTTCATTCTGGCCTTTCCTCCTCACTACAGTTTTGACTTCTGGAATACAATAGCTCTTTTCATTGCAAAAACCTGAACTCCCAGTCCGTATAGACCTCTTCCGTGTGTCCTGTATGAGGTCTCATTTCAAACCTTAGCTACAAATACTTTCCACCGCTACTCTAAATTGCCCTACCTTTTACTTCTTTTTTTAATACCAGTTAACTTCCCTTAAACCAGTAAAGCATTATGGGATATCATTTGTATAGAAGGCGATTGTTTCTTTAAAGTTATGCCCAATTTTTGCTGGTTCAGGATGGGGGCATTTTTTGCCCAGGAGCTCATGATCTGAGGATGGATGTAATTTAAAGGAGAGAAAGAGAATCAGGCACACAGCCAGTTTTAGCCTACTTTTGAGAGCAGGCAGCGGTACTTTATGCCAAGATTTTGGACTAACTCCCCATCAAATATGAATAGGATCAGACTTTTCACTCTAGCAAATTTTAATGAGGTATATTTGCTACCCAATAATAAATACTTGCTGCACGTAATATCTCAGTTAGAAAATCACCTACTTTGTTGGCCTTTGAAGCCTCTGCCTGGGCATTGTAAGTAATACAGCACAAAGGATTATTTAAGATGTGGGTGGAAGTTGGGCCATTTACATAGAGGGCTATATGTGGTAGGGCTCATGGGCAGCAGTGGGAGTTGATCAACAACCTGACAAAACTATAAGCATTGGCAGAAGCGAGCGGTCATGGGGGTGAGGAGGACTCAGAATCCAGCAATAGGGAGAAGTAGGGAAGGCAAGAGTCATGCAGAGCACTGAAGAGAGTGACAAGAAGGTGTAATGTGATGCACTGTTGAATCAGGAGCAAACAGCCATCTTCTGTTGAACGGGGCTGTATTGTACTTTGTCTCTGTTTTCAGCAATGATTGTCACAGTTTAGCCCTGCTACTGCAGTGCTATAAAAAGTTAAATATTGTTATCTAAACACAGAGGGAGGGAGGGAGAAAAGTCAGACAGGTTTAGAAATCCACTGTTATAAAACCAGCAGAAACTGTGCTGGAGAGAGCTTAAAAGGGAGATTGTTCCAAGCTCCCCAAAAGCCTCCACCTGTGTCATCCTATCCCACCTGGATGCTTTCTCCCCAGCTTAAACAGAGACATTATAGGGTTATATATCATCCTAGTACCTGCATTGAAAGGTGTATTTCACTAGTGCTGCATCATCATCCTCATATCAGCTGTTAGGCAGCAGAGTGTATCAGTCACATACATCATTGGAAGGCAGATGATTTGAGGATAATGTATGTAACTGATAATACAATTGCAAAGCTGTTGGGGCTTAATTATGGGACGCAAGCAACCACTGCATCTGCACCACAACCACCGGGGAACACAGAGAAATGAATTATTTTCCATGTGCACGTCATATTGATGACTCTTTTCTATTGACACTCTTGATACTGGCAGTAAATTAGATTTTTCCCATTTCAGTCCATGCTAACTGAAAGGTAATTTTAAGTCTCTGCATATTTACTGAGTAAACTTCAATCTGGCAGGTTTGAACAAAGGAGAGAGAGGAGGGGAACAAAGGGTTTTTTTAAATGCCACTGGCTTTCTTGTGCAACAGACTGTTAAATCCTATTAGCAAAGTTTCCCCAGGAGTAGCTACAATAAGTGAGGGATGTGGTACTCTCAAATGCTGTGATGCTTAAATATCCAAACATTTGGTTTGAGGACAATGTTTTAACTTTTTTGGATAAAATCAGTGGGAAGACAAACTTCAGTGCCCTTGGGGCCTCTGAATCCACTCAGTCAGCCCAAACCCTTCAGAAGAGTTTGGATGTTCTTGTGGTCTCAGAGCCTGATTCAAACATCAGAGATGTCAATGACCAGTGTCACCTGAGCAGGCTTTCAACAAGACTCTCCACACTTGAGTTGTCTCATTATTTAACTTGCAGGGAGGTGGCAAGTCACTGACAAGGACACCAGGTAAAGGGAGTCTCTCTTTGCACAAGAAATAATGATTCTAATGTTGGTACATGAGCAAAGAAAATCCTGTCTCATTTCTGATTGCTTCTGCAGAGCTGACATACACCCTATATTTTTCGGGACTTTGTGTTTTGGAGGCCTTTTTACTTGTAAACAAGGAGTCACACAAGGAAACATTTTTATTCAACTCTTATCTTGTTTCAAGCATGATCTGAGCTGTTCTGTTCTAATACAGATTTAAATTCAACATTTTTCAAAGGAATAGTTTGGCTTTAGTTTCATTTCAAGGGGAAAAGGAAAAAAAAAAAAAAAAAAGAAAGGAAAACCAAAGTGATTCTGTTTCAAAAAAGATTTCATACTGACCAATTCAGTTCAGCTTCAGCTCAGTAAAAGAAAAATATGTCTTTAAACCAGGTTTTTGTTTGGGTTCAAGCCGAAGTCAACTCTCTGCTTGTAAATTCCATTTATCTTAGGAGGGAGGCATTCATAAGCAGTAAACGAGATAGTGCATAACAGCCACTCTAGACATAAAACTCCACTTCAGCATTGTAGGGACAGTAAGAGCTAACATACTCATCAAATTGGGGATATTGAAGCAGCTCTTAATTTTCCTGAAACTAAAATGACTCCTTTTTATAAAAACGAACACAAAAGAAAGACAACAAGGAATTGAGCATGATTATTTTCCAATTGCTATTCATTCAAAAAAAGCATGACATCCAATGACATTGTGTTGGAAGAGCCAAACTAAATTGCTTTAAAAGGTGAAGTGCTTTTACTGAGT
This sequence comes from Strix aluco, assembly GCF_031877795.1. NCBI lineage: Eukaryota > Metazoa > Chordata > Aves > Strigiformes > Strigidae > Strix > Strix aluco. The sequence goes on along the minus strand of NC_133931.1, from coordinate 5,361,504 downwards.
CGGGTTTTATTTGGTGGTCTCTCATCTTGGTATTGATTTAACTGTGCCTTGCTTGGTTTAGAAGAGGTGCCAAAACTCACAGTTTGGCAGTGACATTACTGCAAGTGTTTGATAAATTCTGCTTCTTTCACCTTCGGCCTTCTGATTTCCCATAACTGATTGATCTTTTCTACCAATGTGGCTAGCTTAAAGATTAAGTATTTCCTAGTAATGGATGTGAAGGGAAAGAAAAGGTCAAATACAGATTACTTGCAAATATAAAATAAACAGTAGTCAGGCAAGGGCCTGAGGGAGAAGAGAGCACAACTGTTCTGCTGTATTAGAAGAAACCTATATAATTTACCCTAACTGAATTTCATTGAATCATAGCATGGTTTTGGGTTGGAAGGGATCTTTAAAGATCATCGAGTCCCAACCCCCCTGCCATGGGCAGGGACACCTTCCACTAGACCAGGTTGCTCAAAGCCCCATCCAACCTGGCCTTGAACCCTTCCAGGGAAGGGTCATCCACCACTTCTCTGGGCAGCTTGTTCCAGTGTCTCATCACCCTCATCGTAAAAAATGTTGTCCTTATTTCTAATCTAAATCTACCCTCTTTCAGTTTAAAACTGTTGCCCATTGTCCTGTCACTACAAGCCTTGATAAAGATTCTGTCCCCATCTTTCCTGTAGGCCCCCTTTAAGTATTGAAAGGCCGCAGTAAGGTCTCCCTGGAGCCATCTCTTCTCCAGGCTGAACAACCCCAACTCTATCAACCTTTCTTCATAGGAGAGGTGCTCCATCCCTCTCTCCATTTTTGTGGCCCTCCTCTGGACCTGTTCTAACAAGTCTATGTCTTTCTTGTTCTGGGGGCTCCAGAGCGTGATGCAACCCTCCAGGTGGGGTCTCACAAGAGTACAGTCTCCCCTGACCTGCTGACCACACTTCTTCTGGTGCAGCCCAGGACACAACTGGCTTTCTGGGCTGCAACTGCACAATGCTGTTGCATAGGCCCACCTCTCCAGCCTGTCCAGGTCCCTCTGGATGGCACATCCCTTCCCTCCAGCAAGTCAACCGCACCACACAGCTTGGTGTCATCTACAAACTTGCTGAGGGTGCACTCGATCCCACTGACTGTTATTGATGAATACATTAAATTGTATCAGTCCCACTATGGGCCCCTGAAGGACACTCATCAGTAGCAAAGGACACTCGCTACTGATTTCCACTTGGACATTAAGCCATTGACTATAACCTTTTGGATGCTGCCATCCAGCCAGTTCCTTATTCATCTAATAGTCCATCCATCAAACCCATATCACTCCAGTTTAGATGTAAGAAAGTTTTATTTCAATTCTATTTGTTTGGTTCCTGCATCACTGATTCTTTCACCCTTGTTGGATTTTTGGTTCCCAGACCAGCAAATGACACAAACGAGGTGTGTTCTTCCTATGACATCTATACTGTGTAAAGATTTTTTGCACACTGGCTGCTTCATTCTGTTTTCTTATTTAAGGCACCAGGTTTCAATATATGTTCTGATGTTGTTAGTTCCTTGTTCTTGAATCCTTATTTCCCTGTGGTTTGTCATGGCTGAAAACCCCAGAGTGCATAAAGTTATCACACAATAAAAATGAAACTGTGGCAATATTTCAATATCCTGTTTGTTTTGAAAAAACATAGATCAACATTCAGCCTTCATCCTAACTTAGCCACTGAGTCTATGTGGCATGTCCACCTTGTGGTATCTTTCAAAGGTGAGTTGATGGGTTATTTCTCTCAAGTCTACTATGATCAAAATTATACCTAATTTCTGTAGTGTATAATCACAATCAAAACAACCACTTGTAAACATTGTTTTCTTATGTATGCTTTCATAAGTATAGTTCTCAGCTGTTGTTTCCATGTATGACACTTTTCAGTATTTATAGAGCCTAGTAGTGTGTTTGAATCCCAGCGCCCATTCAGAGTTTCCTTCACAGAGTATATTATTGTTAGCTGAAATTAGTAAATTTTGTTTATGGTCTGACGGGAGATCCATCTACATGGCCATCTGTACTGAAAAGACACCAGCACCTCTGAAGATAGGCATATTCAGGAAAGACCCTTTCAGAAGAAAAGTGAATACATTATATATCCATTTCATGAGTGATAGAAAGTGCTTAGGGGGCAAGGTTTGAACTTGAGCAGAATCCCAAGCACAAAATGAGTCTCTAGGGAAATGTTTGTCTGCAAAGACAAAGACCCCAGTCAATGAAAGCAATTCCAAATACTAGAGCCTTGCTGAAGGATTTCATCACAGCTGGGAGAGTTGAACAAGCGGGCTGAAACAGAGTGAATCCCTTCAAGATGAATCAATATACACAGTCAAAAGGACACTTTCATTTCCCACATTGTTGCTGTGTAAATTATGAATTACATCAGTACGTACATCCTCTACTTTTACCATAATATCTGTCTCTGTTCGAGTGCTTGCAAGAACCAAGCTAGCCAGAGAGAATGTTCCAAAGGGATCTGAAAAAAAGAGAAACAGGGGTGAGTTCTTCACCCCATACCAGATCAAGGGAAATCCAGAAGTCAGAGGTACGCTTCTCCAGTAGGTTCATAGGCTGGGTCCCAGCTTTGGAGAGACAATATTAACCAGGGCATGGGACTACTGGTGCCAGAACTCCTATGAATGTTGTGACAGTCCCTGTGTTTAAAACAGGTATGATTCAAATGCGTCTTTGTAAAGTCTTCAGCGTAGCCTAGTAGACATTACTTATTTTTTGTGTATGCTTCGGTTGAATTCTCGTACTAGAAGACAGCAATAGTGAGAAAGCAAAATGTCTGCACTGTAACCTGTCTGGCAGCCCTCTGCCTCGTTACAGCCCTCAGGAGTTTCTGAGCATTGCAACAGATCATCTTCTGCTCATATGCTGGTAAATGCCCATCAAGGACATGCTTCAGCCAGTGAAGGTCTAGTAAATTAAGGCAGATTTGAAACATGTTCTCTAGAGCTTATAGGTTAGTGATTTTTATTTTAAAAATACTACATGCTTCAATCACACACACAAAAATCAGGCAAATCAATATGCTGGAATCATGCCAGTAATTAATCTGTTTAACTACTGGGACTGAAAGAACAGATGGGAAAATGCACCCCTTTTCACCTGAAATAGCAGTGTTGTATCTTGTATCTCTAACAGCTCTGTAATAATATTTTACAATTTAGTCATGACAGCTGCAACTCTAGTGACTGTAACTGACCTCTTCCATAACATGTGATGATTCATTATGCTTAAGTCCTTTTGATATTGGGATCCAAAAAAGAGAAAAAAGAGAACGGAGAAAGAAATGGAGACAGCTGTGACTTTAACCTGGAGAAAAGAAGGCTTCTTATTAATGTATATAAATACCTGAAGGGAGAGTATAGAGGATGGAGGGGGCTCTCTTCAGTGGTGCCCAGTGCCAGACCCAGGGGCAATGGGCACAAACTGAAGGGAGGTTCCGACTGAACATCAGGAAATACTTTTCTACCATGAGGGTGACAAGCACTGACAGAGGTTGCCCAGGGACATCGTGGAGTCTTCATCCAACGACATATTCAAGCGGTGTCTGGACTTCTGCCATCCTGGGCAACTAGTTCTTGGTGGTCCTGCTTGAGCAGGGGAGTTGGACCAGATGATGACATCCAGAGGTCCCTTCCAACATTAGTGATTCTGTAAGAAAAGGGAGAAAGTAGAAAGAAAGGGGGGGTGTGGGGGGGTGTGTTAGAAAAAGAGAGGAAATAAGTAAGAGGGAGGGAGGGAGGGAGGGAGGGAGGGAGGGAGGGAGGGAGGGAGGAAGGAAGGAAGGAAGGAAGGAAGGAAGGAAGGAAGGAAGGAAGGAAGGAAGGAAGGAAGGAAGGAAGGAAGGAAGGAAGGAAGGAAGGAAGGAAGGAAGGAAGGAAGGAAGGAAGGAAGGAAGGAGGGAAGGAAGGAAGGAAGGAAGGAAATCTAGTTTGTAAAGATGCAATCAAGGACAAATGCTCAGTCTAAACCAGTCAGAGGAATTTGTCTAATGGTACCTATTTATTTTCTCTTCAGCAAACACATTCCCTGTCACATCATGTGGGACCTCCCACGCAGTTTCACATTTCTTCTATTCTGTTCAAGGATGTATCTGTCTTTGCTTATACCAGGCGATGACTGTCCTCAACGTACTAAGCAACTGAAAAGAAAACAAATGATTGAACACATCTGCTGAAGTTAAAAACAAATATTACAGTTAGGAGTATCTGACACCCATTTCATAGCAGACAGTACATACAAACCATTAAAAACTCAGCCTAGTGCCCAGACCAGCTGACCGCTGTTTCCCTTGTTCTCTCAGGAATTAAAGCTTACATCATGCAAGCTAGACATTCATCACCTGCCATTTAAAACCTTATTACTTTAGTCTGATTCATACTTGATCAATAAAACAAAAAGTACATTAACAATGAAAAAATACAGAAATATTTATTAACTTCCTGTTAACCACAGTTCCTTTTTACCATCACTACTGTATGAAGCTACATCAAATTGCAACCTGCTCCTGATGAACAAAGTGTTAGGAACACAGGAGAAATATAGCAGAACACCTGATCATTAAACCATGACCATTAAGAAATGTTAATGCCATAATGAACCATCCTCCTTGGCATTAAAGACAATATGTATGTTAATTCAACTATCCAAAGTTATTATGCTAAAAAGCTATGCATGGTCGAGTTCTTTATATAAGTAATAAGAAAAACCACTATTGGTTTTGGTAGATTTTGGAATGCTAGTTATGAAATTAGGACATTCTTAATCCATTGGTCCACATTTGTTGGCTCCAAGCTTCTTAAAAGAGTAGACATTTGGTCAGGTGGTGTTCTATTTATTTTCAAAATGCATATGACCCAATATTCTAAAAGAAAAATGTGAGTAATTACAGGTCTAAACTTCTGTCTGATATCTATCCTGGGAAAAAAAAAAAAATAGCCTGCCTAATAGGAGAATTGATTTATAAGGAATTAAAGATGACAATATGTGAATCAGAATCCAAGTGTAAGAACAGATCTTGCTAAAACAATACAGTGAAGTTTTTCCTGAGACTGCAGGCTTGGATGAAAAAGACAATACTGTCAAAACAGTAAAAATGCTATGGTATTTGACTTTACAGCAGAAACAACTTGTACAAGAACTAGGAGGATATGAAATGAATATGTAGATATTGAACTTTTTACAGCTGATTGACTGATAGTCTTTGACATGTAATTGCAAACAGAGTTTATATTTAGTTGGGTTTCTAAGCAGACAATACTATAAAGAGAGGTCACTGAGACAGAGCTACGTAATAAAGTAGACACACAGAAAGTGTGTTTTTATCAACTCTCAAGTTATACATGAAGGCATAAAGAATAATTTATTAGCCCCTTCTGTCTTGGAAATCAGTGACTTTGGAAAAAATCATCACTTCTGAGTGTAATGTAGTCAGAGGGTTAATATGACTCCTGGATACACATATTTGAAGATTTCTGAGTGAGGTTTAACAGAAATTATACAGCCTCTCAACTTGATATCAGAGCTGTAGGAATACTCCTTCTATTTCTGGTCTCTACACTTCAGGATGAGTATCAAAATATTAGGAAGATCACATGGGTAACTTTAGCTGTCCACCAGTTATCACATACAGAACTGAAAGGTGAATTAAACATTCCTCTATCTCACAGGCAATCACACAGAAAGATCTAGCCTAGTCTAGACAAGCTCAGACAAGAAATAAGTCATGAACTTTCAACAGGCAATGTAATTAACCATCAGAACAACTTACCAACAACTATGATGGATTTTCTATCACTGGAAAATTTTAAATCAATATTGGATGTTTTTCTGAAAGTTACATTGCAACTCAAGGAGAGATAATGGCCTTGAAAAAAGAATCAGTTAAAGCATGTCCTATGGCTTGGTCTATGCCTTTCACACTGGATAATTACTATAGTTCCTTCTGGCTTTAAAAGCTCCTACACTAGGAAAATAGCAATACATTTGAGTGACATAACTGGGATTTGAGGATTAGCATGCAACATTTTCCTGCTTAACACTTGAGTGGATGACTTGGGTGTCCTTGTGGTCAGAGTACCTGATAAGACAGTGACTTGTAAATTCTGTCATATTTACAGCTTCCAGTATATGTATATATATAGATGTATCACTGTTTGGGCCTATTTTACATTAGCAACCTGATGTTGAAAGTTTTAGAAAGGCTGGGAAGTAGAATTCTTAGTTTCACAGAGAATCTTGAGTGTAATGTGAGGTCATGGTCCTTCAGCTTCTCACTGAAAGTTCTCAAAATGGGCTAGAGAAAACTTAACCATCTGTTCAAGCTTTCTCTGTCCAAGATACTGACATCTGCTAAAGGCAGCTCTGTTTTTCTAAAACAGCTGCCTTCTGTCCAGTCATTACAGCTCTGAGCTGACCAAACCTTGTGAAACCCAGTTCCTTAACCAATCTTTACCACCTAATTTGAATCTCTTTTTCCAAGTATCCACTTCTGGTTTCCACAAACATCCTCTGAAACCTTGAGCAAAACGTCATTGTATATTTTCTGCCACTAATACCCAGCTGTTTATCTAAACTCATTTTACACGTCTTTTACCTGCTTATCTTCTCTGCTGAAGGGGTAAGTTCTTGGCCATAAAAAACAATTTATCAATAAACCGATGTAGAATACCTTATCGTGAGGACCCTGATTTAATTGTTACTACAGTGCCATGCATCAATAAGTTAACAAAGAACTCATGAAGTTCACAGAACTCACACTGTGAGAGATAAGAGCACATTAAAATATTTTTTTCATATATTGATTTCAATCATATAAATCCACTGTGAAGCTTAATTTTTACTCTGTCAGAGGTCTTATGTTATTATGATCACATGTAGCAGCAACAAATCAGTGATGGAAATCTATCCATAATGCATGTTAGTTATTGGTTTGCTAAGTGCATTGAAAACACAATCTGCTTCCACAAGTTTATGGTGCCTCTACACTTAAGTCTTTATCAAAGAATCCTCCCCACAGGCAGTTTCATGATGACTGGTCAGGCTTAGTCGCACTTTACAGTACATCTACTCTACAGTGTTTAATATATTCTAAAAAGCCAAGAATATGACAAAGAGTAATCATTGAACACCAGTCTAGGTGCAAAAAAAAAAAAAATAGAGAGATTAATAAAACTACAAGCGTAATAAAACACTCATGGAAAAAAAAATAATCCCTTTTATAAGATTTCTGATATTTAGGGTTATTGAGGATGGAATGACTTTTTCCCAGTTATTGATTTCCAAGTCTACATGATTATTGTTCTTTAAACATTGCAGAGTCATATTGTGCTTTGATGCAGACTCTAAACCAACAAGCAGTAAAAGGCCACTTGACTCCCAAAGTAACGTGAGGACCTTTTTTCATCTTCATGACACATGAAACTTCTGTTTAGACCTCTTTCTTTGTCAAAAGTAAAATTACATCCCACCTGCCTCCCTCCCTCCAGCTTGTTATTCAGTGATTAGCATCAGTCTTAGTCGACAATTTTTTGTTTCTTTGTATTAATCAGTAGGAGCAGAGTGACTCATTCCACCACAGAACATGAAAGTCCTGCTAGGTCATCTGCCCTTCCCTCCACTGGAGCAGGAAATATAAGCTGATGCCCAATGCATTCAATGTTCAAATATCTCTACCTACTCTTTTTCATCCTAATAGATAAATTATCAGGGAAGTTTCTCCTTAACCGGTAATTTAAAAGTTTTGATTTTCAGTTCAGAAGTGTGTAAACATTTCAGGGAACTGTGATTTCAAGGAGATGAAACTACACTGTTGAAAGACCATTCTATACTGCCAGAGTAGTCTAAAGACAACTTTGTTCTATCTTAGTGTAATGAGAGTCAAACTCAGAAATCTAAAAACATCGTGATGTCCATTAGCACCTGCTCCTCAAAAAGCCAGAGGCTCCAGTCTGGCATGTGGTGTAACATGAGGTAGGTGTGTGACATGATGCTCATTGGGAACAAGGAGCTACACCAACACCCCCTCCCCCCCCACCCGACACACATGTACATACAGAGAACCCACCACAGAGAGTGAAGGCTGCAAACTAGCATCAGTCACTTGCTTTTGTACAGGAAGCAAGAGTTTGCAATCTCCAAGACTTGACTTCATGAAATTCCAGCTGTGTTGCACTCTGTACATCTCCTTATTGCCCTTCAGACTCAAGAAGAAAGGAGATTTTTCTTTACTCTCCTTCAAGAGCTACTTTCTTGCTTAAACAGCCCCTGCATCTTCCCCTGAACGAGGCTGCACTTGGACAGCAGGCAAAGGGAGACTGATTTTACAAGAACACCTGTGAAAGGGAGACCTTTTGGACATAAGGGGCATAGAAAGAGCGCAATAATTATTACTGTCTTTTCAGTGGTCATTACAGAGATCCAGAGAAGAGAGGAAACTGTGTGGGGATATCTAATGTGGTAGGAAAAAAAACCTAAGCCATCACTGATATCTTAATATCTGTGCAATATTTAGCAGAAGAGTCTTACCATGCTTCACCCTCTCAGTTGGGAGAAATTACAATGCCATATGAATAATAGATGAAGTGCTATTTTGATGATGTAAATTAGTATTAATGCAGAAGATTATTTTAATAGTGTGCATAAATGGAATTTTCAGTGCTGAAAGGAACCCTAATTAAATCTGATTCTTTCAACCATTCACTGCTATGCCACTCAGCATTTTGGCAGGGGGGAGGCTGTTTGTTTTCTCTAACACTTATTTCTGTCTCTTCTTTAAATCATTTATTGTTATATTTAGTCACTACAATCAAAAAGTAAAATTAAAACCTAATGATGAGGTCAAACAAGAAGCCTTTTAATAATGCAGAGCACGCTGCACCAGAAGGAAAACATGCCAGCACCTAGGGAGAGTCATACTGGGGACAGACATGCTTTAATGCTAGGAAGCTGGAGAAACTACTTTCCATTTCTCTTGCTTGTTTTCCTGTAATAAAACCTTGGAATTTCATCAGCACAGAACAGCCAAGAACACTACTCCTGCAGGAAGCACAAGGGATTTTGCTGCCTTGACCTTATCTTTGTCTGTTGCATACAACAGGGTCACCCTTGTACAATGATATGCATTCACCATTCTGCACTAGATCTGACTCAGGAATAAAAGGCAGTCATGTAACATCTTTCAAGGGTCTTTGTCCCACAGCAGTTTCCCGTTCAGTACACATCTACCTGAATCCCCGTTCACATAAGACTGACCAGCCTATTTGGACTGTCCTGCAAGCTCAAGTGCTTCTAAATCACATTTCCTAATCCACATGCAGGAAAATAATTAGTTCAATGAGATTACCCAGGAATGCTTAGGACGGTGAAGAGCATGGCCAGCCCGTTTGCATTGCAAAAAGTGCAAAGCCAGGAAGATGCTATGATAATTTGATAACTTTTCTCAGGCTCCAGTTTCTCTTCCTTCATAAGGGGTGTGAAATCAGGGTGAATCAATAAAAGGTATTTACTTACTTTAAAAGCAAGGTTTTTTTCCTTTTTTTTTTTTTTTCCTCTAGAATAAATGAGCGTGGGTCAACACTTCACCAGCCTCCAGGACAAGCCCTGGCAGCTCTACCTACCTTCCTCTCTCTGACCAGGCAGAGCAGCTGAATCAGACCTGTTGTAAAAAGACCACATCAGTTATTGATAACAAAAACAGCAGCAAAGTTGTGTGTAGGCTATTTTCACTGTAATTCTTTTGGGGCAGTAGCTATATTTTAGTACATTTTTTATTAAATACTTAATACATTCTGAGGTGTTGTACTGTACAAGATTACACGGAACCTCACCTTCCAAAAATTGTTGCTTGCTCTCCCTTGGGGAGAGAGTATTCAGACAAAAGAGTAATCTCCCAGATTATGTTCCCAGTGCTCAACATTTTCAGACACTGCATGATAATAAAATATCCATCATTATATGTTCACCTTCTATAATGTTTCTTCTGCTATACTGTGAAGAAAATACACTTGACCAATCCTGACCAAAATCAGCCAGCTGGCTCCACAGTCACAGAAAAGTAGAGTTGTAGTCCATGCTCCTACTCTCCTTATTTGAGGAACATCACAAGACATACTTTACCAGAGCTAGGATTAATATTTCGGTTCTCTGGTGAGATTCTGATGTCTTGTGGTCAAGAGTAGCTCCACCAAAATCAGTGAAAGGAATAAGGGGGGAGGGGGGGGATGTGTGTGTGTGGAAATCTAGGAGAAATCCAGGACCTAGAACAAACAATCATAAATCCAGGATAGTAAAAAAACAAGAGTTCTCCGTAGATGCAAGACCAGCTCTACATGCACTGGACGTAGAGTGCAGTGGCTGGAGGCTACTCTACGTTATAGCAGGGGCCAGCCACTGTCCTCCACAAAGCCTGCTGAAAGGCAGTTTAAAACCGTGATTGCATCTACATCCACACAGAGGTAAGGTACAGTATTACTGTACAGCCTGTCATGTCCTAGTCATTTGAGCAATATTTATGACCATGTATTGTGCTATGAAGCATAATAAACAATGACAAAATATCGATGGCATATTCATCTGAAGAATCATCATTTATGTGTTTTATGATGGGGCTGTTTCATAATTTATTGCAAAGTTGCTTTGTGCTGTAAAATGCATTATCCAATAGTTTCTAATGTATGATCACAATACATTATCGAGCACTGAGGTTAAACTCAGGTGTTTAGTACTGAGGCATTTTTAATCTGGTACAACTCATAAAGGAGAAGCCAGGAGTGACTAACCCATTTTGTTAGAAATCTGAGTTAATGGAATACTTACATAAGAACAATAGATGCTGTCAAACTGGAGAGGCCATTAACAACAGGCTGTGGAACTTTTGCATTCAGGAGACAGAATGAGTCTTATTTCAAGCTGCTTTGCTTTTGTTCTGGCAATGTTGATACAGATATAAATGCCTGTTTACAGAAAAAATGAGATTTTTGAGTCTCTCCCCTGGACAAAGGTCAGAAGTTTAGGTTTTTGCTGTCTTCCTGGGGCCTTCAACAACATCTTCTCCCAGATACAGGTAGAGATTACCACTCCTGCAGGCCCAGGCTTCCCCCTCTGTAGATGTTACTGGTTTCTCAGACCTGTCAACAGAGCAGATGGTATCTTCAATCTACCTCAGAAAAAGTGACCTGGGTTAACAAAGACCTATTGTTCTGAAAAAGTTAGAGTTACACCCCCAGACTATGGATAAAAGCAAAGGGGTATAGCCACTGTGATCAAGCCGTAGGTACTTGTGCTGTATACATCTACCCACCAATCAGGTCACATCTCTTTCTTCTCCTAAATCACATTTTGCTACTAAAAAGAACATCATCTTGAAGTGAGGAGTCACCACTTCGGTCTCCTCCAGACTCACCTTTTCAAGGATGTCCACAAAATGCACCACCTGACTGCTGATGGTCAGCTCTAACAGCTTGCTCCAGGGAAGCAGCATTGCTCCCTTGACTGACATGTTATTCACCGTCCACACCACAGGTTTTTCTGGTGGATTTGGGATTTTTTTCAACCCATTGATTGCATCCAGCTATAGAACTAGACTGGAGGATAAACATTTATTGACCAAGTGCCGTCTGCACATTTCAGACCTGGGTGCAACTACAGCACACAATGAGTGCAGAAAAAAGATCGTCAAGCAAGCCAGTAAATTCATAAACCCCAGCATGGGTATATGGAAATGTCAGTTCAGGTCCAGCACCAATAAATCCATTTCAACACTGATATCTGTGGATACCTCTAAATTTCTTCTATGACTTGCACTGTTTGGCTGGGGTGTGCCTCCACTGTGTGTTCTCCTTCAGGGCCAATACCAGGATGAGATTTTTCAGTAAGACCTGCACTTTGCACAAAAATGGGAGGTTAAAATAATATGTAGCTCATAATTAACTCATTTTTACCTAATTTAAAATTTCTCATAACACTATATTAAAAAATACAGTGCAGTCATAGACCTACAGGTATATTATTGCCATCAGTGTCATGAAAATTGCTCTCAGAGAAGCAATAATGAGAACTCCAGCATTGCATATTCTCAGCCAACATTCAGGATATGTAATGTATCACTGCTACTTGTCTGCAGTCATTACGGAGGTCATCTGACAAGGCAGACCTGAACTTGGACTTCAATATTTTCATCATGGAAATTTCAGCTTCACTCAGATGTGTTGACCTGAAACATGCACTTAATCAAAAGGGAACTCCACTCAGAAAGAGAAAGCTGAGTTTTTTCCAGTAATGGCTAAAAATATAGTTGACGTGGCTGTGCATTTAATTGCACATCTGTTTGCAAGGTTATAATTTCCATTTCAGGTCACTGACATTTACTTTCAAGACACTTACAATCTGATTAGAAATTCTGTATATAAGTCTAGCAACCAAGAAGCTAGCAAAGAGACAAGTATGTTGCAGCTGAAGACAGAAAGTCACATCTCTAAATCCTCCTTAACATTTTCCAAATACTCTGACTACATCATCTTAGGAAAGTTTATTTCTTCTTTGACTTTCTTTTGAAATGTAGAGAAAATAAATCTATGTTGAACTAGGTTATCTAAGCTTGAGTTTCATTCTGAAAGCACTTACTGATGGAATAATTTGTGTCATTTTTCCCTTCACCTTGAATTTCAGGATTAAAGTCTTCAAGTTTGGATGTCAGCTCTAGAGTGAAAGCCAAACTGGACAGCTGTGAAGGACCACTGAGATCTTCATACTTCTTGCCTCTCTCATCCGAGGAGTGGCAGATTTCTGAAAGAAGATTTTGAAATCTTTTCAATGTTTTTCCTTTTCTGTTACACTATTGTGTGGATAAGGTAGGCAGCTGTAATGTGCACTATTAAAAGATCATTTTTAAAATGTAAGTAATGGAATCTGACAGGAATGAAATTTTCTGTCCTCAGGACAGTCTGTGCTACCAAAGGACTGTTGTTAACCTTAGCAGGGATTTACGGGCCCTGGAAAGATAACTCTTTCCTGTGCAGTAGATCAGTATCATTACTGAGACAAGGGAAAACCACCAGCTGCTGTTACTGAAACAAGTTATGAAATAACTTCTTCCACATGAAGATGTCTTCCAACTACCCTATGAATAGCAGTAAAATGCTTCCTCCCAATGTTTTCTTTTGTTAGAGTTTTAAACAGTTCTTGTTTGAACAGGCTCTATGGACATCATTCAAATGAGTACTAGGCTGTGTTGATAACAGCTGCTGACTCGTTTAAGAGGAAGACAGTGAGCGTGCATGTTTCCAACCTTTTTCAATTTCCCCTCAGATTTACCTGTTACAACTTCAGTTTTCCTTGCTGCCACACTCCTAGAAATCTGGATACAGTACAGAACATTCAGAAGATATATTTATAGTTATCAGAAAATAAGCTTGCTCTTGCAAGGTGACCCTCTTCTACCAGCTCAACATCTTGACTGTATTTTTTTTTTTTTTTGGCACAGATTTCTGGTGCAAGACATAACTGTTGCAGCTTCAGGTTTAATTCTTAAATGTGGGTAGGACCAACGGCAGCCTCAGACCTGGGGGTATATCAGTTCTTCCACATTGGCTGGCCTCCTGGCTGCGCTGTTTGGAAGACTCAGCTGTGTTGAAAGGAAGGTTCTCTACAGCCCTTGCTCTGTGCACATCACATTAGATAATCCTTGGTTAAAAGTATGTAAAAAGAGGTAGGACTAGGATCCCTTTGTTCAACTTCTATTCCAACATCTCTTGTATCTTTGACTGAAAAATAAACTAGTTTCAGTAAAAGATATGATTAAAATTTTCTTTTCGGTGACATGATATTTGAAGATGTGGAAGGCCTAGAGGCAACATGGACAGTGCTGTGGATGAGATTCTGACCACTAGTTCATTACATACACATTCATCATGGTATCGCCTTCAAAGAGAGAAAAACCTCCTTGCATTGCAACATTTCCCTCAGCCAGGGACCTCAAGGGGATGGAGGCATCTAAGCCACATGCTTGATTTGGACATATTCACTCTACAGAAGGCACTTGAACACACTCCTCTGCTCAAACACTACGTGGTTGTTAAATGCCAGGGTGTGTGACTCTCTGCCCCATGAGGTAATAACCTCTCTCCATTGAGTTTTCAGGGATCCTAGATGCTTCCTTTTTCTCACTATTCAGGGTGACAGGGCAGGGGGCACAGATATCCAGTTTTTCATCCTCTGACACCTAAATTGGAAGTGCTTATGGTGTATTTCCAGATCTTGTCCTTTGGTTTAATTTTTGCACCTACTGCCAGCAGAATGCTGAACAAACCTCTGGAAAACCAAAAGGTAGGTATCCTGAACAAGGCACATTGATGGATACTTCAGAGATTACTTGGCCTTATCTTTCTGCATTTCAAAAATTCAAATAATGATTGTTACTTACCTTGAGGGCATACTGGGAAGTTTAATTCATTAACTGTGTTCATAAAGCAGAGCAGTATCTTTTGGCTCCTAATTTAAATTCAGTAGCCAATGTTAAGTTCTTAAATCAATATGTATAGATGTGAATAAAAAGATTTGTCTTTCAAAAGAGTTTGTGTCCATTCATCTCTCAGCAAGAACTCTCCTACTCTCTCTATTTTTAATTGACTCAGCTGAGAATTGGGAACCAAACATCTGACCATTATGATCTAAATTTGTGTTCGTCAGAGCAAAAATCCAGTCTAAATAATGTGGCTATTATACTCCCCACAACAGCAGCTATCTATGATTAAAGTGTTATTCTCATTAATTTCATTATAAGCCTCTGTAATCAGAAGATAGTTCACTGATGGGAATTTTCTGAGACTGTCTCTGCCCTGATTAAATGTCTCTGGTGCTTATTTGCAATTTGAATGAACTTACATATGTATACGTGAACATTTCAAATGTCCATGCCATACTCTTCCCTCTGCAGGACCATGGAGTAGTTTTGGCTCCTCATAAATCAGAGAGTATGTTGTCTTTTTCTTTCCTTTATTTCCTCCCTACCTCATGGAGCATCTGTCCATAGAATATTCATATTATAGGAGGACTGGAAGTGATCTGGACCTACACATCAAATGTAGCTTTCCCCACCCATCTTGTCCTCTCATTTCTTTTTAGATGCCAATTTCATTCATTTCAACTTCCTTTGAAGCAGCTGATGCTTTCAGGTGATGCCATTGGTTTGACAAAGAAACCTGAATCATTGAATATAATATCATTGTCATTCTTCAGGGTTTCTGCCAGCTGCCTAAAGGGATGGTGGAGGAACTGTTCCCTTCTTAGGTATAATTTGTCTCCTGGGATGCTTTAGAGGAAGATTTTACCTGTCTCTGAATCACTGCAGATTGCTACACAAAGGCATAGGTGATAATTAGTCTCTTTGCTGATGAGCCTCACTGACACGCTCATATCCTTGGGGGAGGTCATATGCCCCTCAGATCAGAGTGGTGTAGAGTGCTGGAGTAGGATTTTTGCCTTTGTCTGTAGCATTTTGCACTGCCTGCCTCCTCTGAGTACTGGAGGATGTCATAGCAAAGACCTTGGTCTTCTTTGCATGCCATACTATAGTGGTGGCATTTGACTTTTTGATTATAAGTCTTGGCACACACTGTTAAAAATGGTTTACTGGCCTGTGAAGGAAGGTGTAATAAATGTTTTATAGGCCTTTCTATACTACACATTTATTATGCGCTTGTTTATAATTGTGAGGAGTTGAACTTGTTGAACCAACTAGTCCAGTCCAGTGTTTGTATGTTCACTTTGGTGTGTCCAGTACTTTAACCAGACAAACTCTTTCAATGGAGTTTTCAGATCTCCTTATGCAATTGATTTCTAACTATTGCTGCACTCCTTTTTGAGTAAAGACTACAACAATGTACACTAGTCCAAGTTTTAACCACTTGTTGAAGTGGTGGACTTGCTGTACAGTCTGCATTTAGATAAGACACTTGAGCCCAGCTGAGGAAACAATCCCATTTTAGGGAAGCGTTTAAACACATGAGAATAATTGCTTGAGATGACTGGGATTATGATGGCTGGATTTGCAAGGATTTCCAAGACAAACAGGACACTGGGATAATGCAGTTAAGGCCTCCCCATGTTTACAGTTAACAGAGCACCAGGGAATGATGTGACTAGTACTTGGCTCAGATACATCAAAATGTAGGAAACTAATTAAACAACCAGGCTTAGATTTACTGGATGGGAAGGGGAAATCACTGCCTTAGAAAGCATTCATACTCCTGACTGGGGTGCAGCTCTGGCTGCTCATCTCACTTGCTGAATTTGCAACACAGCTGGATCTGGCCTGGCCCAGCAGTCACTTCCAGCTGCTTTGGTGTTTTCAAACTCATTCTGAGAGATCTCTGAATTTCTATGAGTTCCCTAATGCTAAAGGTCCAACAATTTGGAGAATGGCTTTACTTTTCCCCCATGTATGATACCATGACAAGTCTCTGTCTCTTTCATTTTTATTTTTCTCCACTATGAACTAGCCCATAACTCTACTCACCACCAAGCTGTGGTAAAAACAAACCAGTTTGTAAGAGTAAAAGCCAGTTCTGTTCCTAAATACTCCCACTCTTTCTAGATTGTGGAGCAGAAATGGTAATAAATATACCAGAATTAGTCCTTGTTTCCTGCTAGGACTTTTACACTTCTTTTGATCCTTTGTGTTAAGATACTGGGTTAATACCTGGGCAATGCCTGGACTCTCCAGTGGGAGGTTTGTATCCATAACATTATTAAAATGAGCTGCAGTTCACTTTACCAGAAAACAGAAAGTGTTAAGGAGCAGACAGGGCACAAGTTTATATAAGCCAGCCTAACCTTTCTTATATTCCTTTACTGCCAAATCCTTGTTCTCAGAAACATCTTTCTCATGCTCCTCTCTTGTCATCCTCTTGGGTGGTCAACAGCAGAAGCCCAGAGTGCAAGTCAGGTGGTAAGAAGATTTCTCAGCAAGGTTTGAAGTCAAAGAATATCCAGAATCGCTGAAGCCAAAGCTGTGAAGACCTGCCAAATCTGCTCTTGGCCCGGCAGTGCTAGAGGAAATTATTATCTATCCTTACACCCTGCTTTCCATCTTGCTTTCCTTTGTTTCCCTAAGCAAAAAAAATCAAAGTTCTTAATTTACAACTGTATAAGTGAGATGTCAGTGGCACCTTGAGCATTATATTGTATTAAGTACTCCATGCACTCCTCAACAAAATAGTTGAGAGAAAAGATCTTGAAAGGCTTTGTATTAAACAAGTGAAGACAAGAGACACAAAACACACTAGAGACACTGATAAACAAACAAAGGCCTTATCCAAACACATGTCTATAACCATTTTCAAATGATTAAAGAATCACATTTTTTTCACTTTAGAAGAATGGAGAAGTAAGCGGTGTTTAAATCTTTAAACAGTAAGGCCTGTGGTCTCACCCTTTATTGATTCAGGTACTATTTATCTCCTTGTATATTTCACTGCAACTAAACAAAAATGGTTCCTATTATATTCTATTCCTTTCAGAAAAAAAAAATCAAACATATCCTGCCTGGGAGGAAAGCCAAAATGTTGAAAAGATATGATGAATGAGAGTAGACGTTAGCTGAAGCAGGAACACTGAACGCAAAATGCAAGGCATTGCCATGGTACTGCTTTTATTGTCTAGCGAATCTGAAGGCTGACACTTATTAAAGCATAAGCACTTATTTTTTTCAACTTAATAGTTAACTCTGTATAAGCTGAATGGTGGCTATTTTTAATTAAACGTTCACTACTGCCACAACCAGTCCCCAAACAGACAGGCTGGAAACCATGAAAGGTATCCACAGAGCAGTTGTTGGTTGGTTCTCGAGATGCATGAGGGAGCTGCTCCATATTGGCTCCCAGAGCAGGAAGCCAGCACTTTCTTCTTCCCCATGCGAGCAGAAAACTGCAGTCAAGAGAGGATTATAGAAACCTTTTCCTCAGTGGAGAACTTTCCTGGGTCACAAATCCCCAGTAATTTGAAAGTCAGCTTCAAAGCACAGTGAATTTTTTACAATGTTTCCATGGACCTTAAGGTTTCGTTTAGTTCTGCAAACATTGTGAAATGCCCTACCATGTCCTAGACATCCACAGATATGACATGGGTCCTGTGGAAGATTCATGACCCCAAAGAGATCATGTGGAACGTGCCAAAATGTCTAAGATGGTGTTAAGTACTTACGTTTATGTAGTGGGCACTAAGTGAATTACAAGCAGAGTCTTGTCACCATCCCTTCACACTGTCTCATAAAACTTGACCTGGACAATTTGCCAATCCAAATGACATAGTCAGTCCCTTTCAACATGCACCAGTGAACTGAATTTGCTCTGTCCTGCTCACAGTTATCTTAGCATGAATCAGTTTCCAGGTGAAGATGTGCAGGTGTGCTGGTGCAGTGCCACACCCAGAGTAGGAAAATCAGTCTCCCAAGAAACCCCACTGGCATGCTCATAGATCCTGGATCTGGCACACGTGTGGCCAGTTTGCTGTCCAGGCAATGTGAGCTAGACTCTCTCTGTACATTACTCCCTGATATTAACATCAGCCATTTCCTGTAAGATGCATGCCTGGAACTGGGATTAAATTTCTGCTCATCTTTAAACTCAAACCTTCAAGTTTGAGCTTGGGTGATACCCATTATTATCAAGACTTCTAGAAGGACTTATGTGCATCTGTAGGCACCCAAATTTCTCAAGCTTGCGAAGTGCTCTTTCAGCAGTGTCTGTACCTCCATGTAGACTACAACTGTGCTGGTAGTAGCCTGGGTACATTTTGTCGCTCTTGCCTTCTGCCCCAGCTCCTTCAAGGAGCCCCTCATTGCTATAATTTCATCTGCCACCTTTGTGCAGATAAGGCGTGTTTTCCACCTTGTGGGTGCTGGAAGGGTGAAATGTTTCCCCTTTTTGCAGAGTACCTCAACAACACTATGCTTAGACAGGTTTCTGCAGGCAAGATGTCTCCCCAAGGAAGTCTGCCGAGTGGCCCTCTCTTCAAGAACGTTGAGAAATGGAACAGCTAATGAGACTAAACTAATGGGGTTTTTAAGCATAGCTATAAACAGAGACCCTCCTTGAGCTTCTACATAGTTCAGGGCAGCTCTGCCTCCTCCTCTGCAGTTGTTTCAAAAGAGGTGGCAGCAGATCTATCTGCCCAAAGTGTCCTACTCAATTGGAAAGTGGGTAAATTCCAGCATCAGGTGGATAAATTAACCTTCTATCAGTCTGTAGTCTGTTTTTATTAGCACTATATCTAAAAAAAACACCCCCTGGTGCAGAACTTCTCTTAAGATCTAAACTAGCAACACATGGAGTTCAGCACAAACCAGCAAAAAACAATGAAGAGGCTTTAAGTCCCCTGGCTTCATTGAAAGCCCAGAAGTTGCTCCTGCATACCTGTGCAGGATTACTAATAAGGCCAACGTTTATGAGAGATGTTTTGGCTGATGCATGAGCTACAGAATCACTGCCTGTCAGATCTGTGACCAATGTGGCCTGCGATAGCAGACTCAGCCCGGGCGCACTTAGCTCACTGTCTGGGACGCATTTAAAGCTCTTTGTTTTCATTATGAGATGAGGATTTGCCAACCCTAGTACTTTTATATACTGACAGCTCAACTGCTGATGTCAGATTTTGCTGAAAAATGAGTTAATTTATGATTGCATGAAATGTTTATCAAAAAGACAAAACACTTGGATCTGTTGGCAGTATATAAAACTATAAATACTAGAGAACATAGTGACAGGAGCCAACATTTATTAAAATTATGGCCTGTAATGTTTTCAATAACCTCTTTCATTTGTTTATTATTATTTCGCATCAGGAGGTTTCTGAAACCATAAGATCCAGGCAGCCAGAACACGCCTAGAATACAGGTGGACAGCCAGCTTCAGCATGAATGACTTGGGAAGGGAGGCAAGTAGAGATGGGAGACAAGTCTGTCATCATGTTTAGTCATCCTTAAACTTCTCCATAGATAAGTAGTGAGCCTTACATCTAAAGCTGGTAGATAAAGGGCAGAAAGGGAATCGGATGTCCAGAGAAAGAAAGTAATTTACCTCAGGGTATATCATGACTGAACTGGTGAGAGAACTTAGGTTTCCTGACACAAAGTTTATCTTCATGTCCACTAACCCTGCCCCTTAGTTGTTTTCTCCGTGCCCTAACCTGCCTTTCATACTCATTCCCATCATATTCTCACACATACTATTCTCCCTTTACCTATACCTTTCTCTCACTCGTAGGGTAAATTCCTGGACTTCATGCTCTTCTACCTTGTTCTCTGCTTCACTAATTTTTTTTTTTTTCCTGCTACTGACCCTAGTGAAAATAACGCTGTGGCTTTCATTCCCTCACATTTTCTTTAGTGTTTGCATGTCTCAAGCAACGCTTGGCCATGCTGGCCCAGAAAGCAACCAAGGGAAGAACCACCAGTATGGGACCAGCAGACTTCCAGACAGCATGACAGAGTCACTCCACTGTCAATGCATGAGCTTTCCCACAGTGTTTGCTCCAACTGTCCATTTATCTTGGTTTTAAAGAGATTGTCCAATCACTCCTGTAGAGGACTATAGCGTATTGCTCAGCACTTAATCATTGTCATTATTGGTACTGCTATGCCGAATATACAATCCCCTACCCACCAAGCATGCAACCACAGTCAGGCTCCTCTCAAATCAGACTCAGGTCAATGTCATGAAGATATTTCCACTGATCATTACTGAGATTGCTATGAATCTGTGTATTTATTAATACTAAACTCCTCTGTTAATCTGAACACTGGGAAAAGCTTAACTATTATTTCTCTTTCATACTAAAATCTGAAGGTGGAAGCGTGAGTTCTGGGGAAAGCCTGAGTGGAAGATATACACTTCTTTGCCATTTTGATTTTTTGGGCTCAATTCAGTTTCCCAAGAGTGTGTAGTGACTTTTGAGATGCCAGTGGCATCCAAGATGGTTGCACAGGTATGCCAGAGGATGTACAGGAAAGACAGTTTCGGGCAGAATGCCTTAGGGATTCTGCAGTGGTCCTAGATGCCTTTAATCACACAACTAGATGGTGCCCCCTTTCCTGTTAAGTCCAAAACAGGGGTGTAGTATGGCACAATTTCAAGCTTAACTTATCATATTTCCAAGGCTGTTATTTCCTGTATAGCTAGCAAGGAACAAACTGGCATGACTGAGACCCATCTGGCCCTTAGATTCCCACTTGCCCTTAACTTCTGCTGCTGAAGAGAAGGAGTCACAACTCAGTCTCTCAAAATACTTTGTCTAATCCATGTAGCCAGCTAGGATGGAGATCTAAGCAAGGAAACCGTATATTCTGACAGAATGTTTTCTAGATTTTTCAGGAGAAACTTTGGCCACCACAGATCCTCTTTTGGCTTGGAGGGAAAAACAAGTCAGATAAATGGCCAATATAAGGATGTGGTCCCTTGATCATGAAAGTGTGAGCAGTCAGGCAAAGAAACTGCGTTAGCAGAAAGCAAAGAGATAGCTGCAGCAGCTAACCTATTCCAGCACTTAGAGGTTCACAGTAATAATAAATATGCTTTCTTATTGGGACTATTGCCATGAAAGGGCACTCTGAACACAACATACAGAGTTTCTAACATTTCCCAGAGACAGTCACCTCAGCCCCTATTTGGGGAACTAAGCCCTGGTATTCACCAGTGCAGCTCCCAATAGGTCCTCAAAGGTGTTTCATTTAGCCCTGTTTTCAAAAGCATTTGTGATACTAAACATTTCTCCTAAGTCTAAATTTCTCTCTACACAAGCTGCTTTACCAGCAGCTTGTTCACTTTTCCTCATACCTTTGCATCAGAACATCAAAGATCTTCAGTCATTATGTCTTAGGACACTGAGGAGACAGGGGTTTTGCTGCCAAAAGAACAGTTGACATAGACCAATTTTACTGGAGCTTTCACATGCAATCGTAAAGAAAGACATTGTCTAAGAAGCAAAGAAAAGTAATAGATGTTTTTAATTACATGATTGATTTGTCATGATGTGGCAGGTTAGCCCTGGATAAGGGCCAAACATCTACCCAGCTTCTCACTCACTCTCCTTCAACAGGACAGGGGCAGAAAACAGGATGAGAGACCTCGTGACTCAAGGTAAGGACAGGGGGATCACTTACCAGTTACTGTCATGGGCAAAAGAGACTCAAACCAAGGAATATTAATTTAATTTCTTGACAATTAAAGTAAATTTAGATGGTGAGAAACAAACTAAAACAACACCTTCCACCCATACCTTTACCCAGGTCTGTGGTCACCCCTTCACTCCCGACTCCCCTCCCCCGAGGGGTGCAGGGGTTGGGGCTGGGGGTTGCGGTGGGTCCCTCGCAGCCCTCTGGGCCGCTCCTCCCTCCTGCCCCGTGTCCCTGCTCCAGCCGGGCCCTTCCCCGGGCTGCAGTCCTTCAGGGACAACCTGCTCCCGCCTGGGCTCTCCACGGCCGCAGCTCCTGCAGGAAATATCCCCCCGCTGCGGCGTGGGGCCCTCCCCGGGCTGCAGGGTGGGTCTCTGCTCCCGCGGGGTCTCTCCAGGGCTGCAGGGGATCCCTGCTCCGGGCCTGCAGCACCTCCTGCCCTCCTCGTCCTCCGGCCTCGGGGTCCCTCTGCTGCTGCTCCCTCCTTGGCTTCCTCCTCCTCTGCCTGGGCCGCCTTTGGCCCTTGCTGAAACCTGGTTTCCCCCGGGCGCCCCCAGCTTGGCTGAGGGGCTCAGCTGTGTCCTGTGCTGGGGCCGTTGGAGCCGGCTGGGACCGGCTGGGACCGGCTGTGTCTGGCACGGGGCAGCCCCGGCCTCTCCCCACAGAGGCCGCCCTGCAGCCCCCTGCCAGCGCCTGAGCACGGACACCCCACACACATGAGAAGAAAAGTCTTAAACTAGGACTAAGGCATTTCAAGTTTAAGAAGCATTATAAATCTGTTTTAGCTTAAAAATCAATTATGAAGATATGATACTAGCTGAACAAATTGAAGGAAAATTATATAATTAGAACAAATTTACTTTTCATGGGTCATACAGGAGATTAATAACTTGGAATATTTGAAGACATGTCTGTGGGGCAGGTTTAGTCTCACCTCTTCAAACTGTGGTCTGAGACAGAGAAACTCTAGCGGTTCCTTGTTGAGTAGGTAGGTCAGAGTCACAGAACTCTTATGATCTTCAGCAGCTTAAGGTCAGCAAAAGCTGTATGAGCCTAGAGCAAACATGAATGAGTTTGCTTCTTAGCCAGGAAATAAGCCTGCTGCCCTTCCTAAGCCCCTGAAGCCCATCACATGGGTATGGCAAAGAGGCAAGGTGGGCAACCACTGCACAGCAAGTCCTTCTCTTCTGCATCTGGACCAGGACTGCCTGAACTAAGCAGCAAGGATCAGTCATAACAGCTCAGCTTGCTCCCCAGAGCAACTGTGAGTCAGACCCTTAATTTGGTTTACCCACTGTTTGGTTCCTGCTGTACTGCTGGAGTTTGGTTGATCTGGATACATGGCAAGTTGCTAAAGTAGTGGAGAAAAAGCAAGTTTAACACACTTTGACAGTAGATTTTTGGTCTTCCTTGTACCTGGAATCCCTGTTTGAAAAGAGGTAATAGATAGGCAGGACACTTTAATATCATAGTTAGACAAGCTGGACATCATCAAGAAAGATCACAGATGCTGAAATCCCTAGGTAAGAAAAGGTAGCAATGAAGTAAATAACCCAGCAATGTCTCTTTCCTCCCTCACAGTTCTGACAACAAGGAAATTAGCTTTGACGGTTTTCAATACCACAATACAACTGAAACTCAAAGGAAACAACGCTTCTTCTCTGAACTTTATCACAGT
Organism: Strix aluco; assembly: GCF_031877795.1. NCBI lineage: Eukaryota > Metazoa > Chordata > Aves > Strigiformes > Strigidae > Strix > Strix aluco. Next base: position 5,337,633 of record NC_133931.1, on the reverse strand, counting down.
GCTCGCAAATTCCCCATCCTGGAAAGGGCAGGCTTCATCTGCCCGCTCTTTTATCTGTCTCCTGTGCAGCTGTAGATGTAAATTCTGCTTAAAAAAAAAGGAGCTTGAGGTCTTGTATCTCAGCCAAGATTCAATATATTTTTCAACGTCAGCAAATTGGAAAGTCTCAGTGTAAGTTGGAAGTTGAAATAAATGAGCTCTGAGATCTCTACCTCAGTGGGAGGATTTGTTTTGTCTTTTCTTCTTCTTGGCTGCTTGTGAGTGTTTTTCTGAGCTTTCTTGCCTCTTGCCTTACTGTGTCACAAGCAAAATAAAAAAGCATTTGATGGTGCAGTCTGTTAGGGAAGATGTTGGAGAGGGCAAACTGACTGCCCAGCTGAAGACATCACAAGCAGATAATATCTAGTGAAAAAGGTGGGAAAGGTCCAGCTGCCTTTGCAGATGTCAGTACCAAAGACCCATTTCCAGACACAGGAGCCTGGACTGCTTGCAGACAAACAGCTGCCCTGTGAAGTGAAGAGCAGACATTAAATTATATGAGACAGCCCATAGAAAAAATAAATTACTCCCCAAACCCTGTACATTGGCTCTCTCTGTCCAGCCAAGACCTCCCAAAGGTTTAGTCAGCCACTGTGAGGTTCAAGATGGCAAATCCTATTTTGGTGTGTGGTTTTATAGTAGAAACGTTGCACCTGGGAAAAATGCTCAGAGTCCAGACAGAGTGGAAGAATTTTTCTGAAATGGATCCATAAAAGCCACACATGAAAGCCAAGAGCATCCATGCTAGGAAATATGAAATGCTGAAGACAGATTAATCCCTCTCCTCTTCAGGATCTAAGTGTTTTAATGCAATATTCATTTAAATCCTCTCCTTAAGATAGGAGTTACCTTTCAAAGAGACTGCTGGAAGTGCAAAGGTCTGCCTAGGATGTAGATGTGGAATCACATGTATGAAACCTCTAGGAATGCAAGCCAGGCCAGATCCTGATCTCTTCATTTCCCTGTCAGCTGGTTTTACTCGATAACGTCTTGTCCCACAACTGTTCCCATCTTATGCAAGGTGAGGAACCCTGCCTGGAGGGGCAGCCAGGATTATGTAGTTAACGCCAAGCTGGGTAATGTCAAAATCTTATCAACTGCTTCAGCAATAAGGGGATGTTATTTTGAAACTGTGGGGAAAAACACACATGAAAAACAAGCTATGGTAATGAATTTTAAGAAGTAATTTAATGCTACTCATAACAGGGGAGCATGATCTCTCAGATTGATGAACTGTCTAATTAAGAATAATTTATGAATAATAATTCAATCTAAATAGCCTGTGTGTGAATGCGTGTATATGTGTGTTTGTGCAAATACTGAGTCTGCCTCAGCACTTGGTAATCCTGTGAGTGTTTTGGCAAGGGTGCTAATGAACCATAAAGTACAGAGATCTTGTTGTCTGACAATGCTTCATAATAAGAACAGGAAATGAAGTGTAAAAAAAGGACTGGATATGAATGTATTAAATGTTGCTAGATTTTTTACGCTCGTATGTAAAGAGTGAGCCACCAGTGACTGGAATTGTACCAGGCAGCACCAGAGGTGTTTCTGATGCACTCTTTGATCGCTCATGCTCCTGAAGGAGAGAAGGTTTTGGTTGTCTTGCATTAGTTTTAAGAATCACACACCAAATTCCTTGTTGCAAGGTTATTAAAAATATTTTTATCTGTCATAAAATAAAAGCTATGAATTCCCTGAGAGGAGAAATAAGGAAAAATAAATCCCTCCTATCATTTGTTGTAAAGTAATGGTTGCAGACCCAGCATCAAGTTTTTATGTATTTTGGTCTCTGGTTCTTATCTCTTAAACAAGTGTTTCTGAACAGGATTAGATTTATACTGCTGATAATGTGTAGAGCAACATTTCTTGGCATATGGCAGGAGAAACCAAAGGAAGAAAACATAATGTTTTCCATTTCTTTGTTTCTTTGCAAGGAACACTCATTAAGAATTTTTCTGAGAGATTGCATTAGTGTGATCAGTGTCTTTTTTTTTTTTTTTTTCACTCAGGCATAAAATGTATAAGCAGAAAAACATAAATAGCAGTAGGAAAGAAGAACTACCTACTTTTTACATAGAACACTGGAGAAACAACCACTGCAGTGCTGTGTGCAGTTTTCATGTACACCCTTTAAAAAAAAAAAAAAAAAAAGTTAAAAAAGTAGAAGGGACTTAGTGGAGAGCTAAAAGAATTGTTTGGGGTCTGGCAAACATGCCATCTTAAAAGGTGCCAGAGGTGTTTGATGGGAAGGTTAAGAGGCTATGAAATCATTCTCTGTGGGGGCATCGAACCGAACCTGTGGTGAACAGCCAGATCCCCAAATCAGCCAACTCAGGGATCACGCTGGAGAACAATGTGAAAACAAGTAATAAGATTTACCACTTGGAGCTGTGGTCTCCATCCTTATTCCTTAAGAAACTCTAAGTGAAGAATTTCCTGCAGACTAAGAAATGGGAAAATTGGCCTTAACACAGGGACAGAGGATGCTGGCTGCTTGCAACCCGGACTTATTTAGAAGTTGTTGGTTCAGTGCAGCTTTGGAAAGACATACCAGGGGAAATCCAAACCCAATGTGATGAGACACCAAGAAGTGTTAACAGCAGGGTCTTTTGTTCTTCCTTTCTCCTCTGACATCTCAGGTGAGACCAAGCCCCAGTTGAGAACAACATGTATACAGCTATGGTAGAGGCCAAGACTCTCATTATAATCTAGTCCAATCTAGTCAGTAGAGTGAATGTGTCGGGGTCACCATTAGCCGGGGTCCTTATTTCTCCGTGCGGGAACAGAAACGACGCAACACCAATGTGATGATCAGGTCGTCCATCTTTTTTATTATATATATATTCCTTTTCTGGTTACATTTATACTCTACTAAGTTCCGTACACGCACTCATCTATCTTCTAATAGGCTACAGGTCATCTACACGCGCTGTTCACGCGCCTCTACAAGCATTTGCATTGGTTAATTGCAATTAGCACGTAAAGCCCAAAACTTGCCAAAACTCCCTTATCTCATACCCTGTTTTGCTCAGACTTGGGTGCTTTTGCTGTCCACAGGTGTTTCTCACTTATCTGCTATCTTGTGTGTTTTTGCCAGCCTTATTTTGCTGGCCTTGTCTTCGTCCTTGCATTCTTCTGTCTGCACTAACTTTCTCCCAGCGCGGCCCAGACTCCTACATGAATGGACTCAAAAGAGCAATTTGCCTGACCGCTCAGTAAGTGGCTACTTTAGGATGAACTACATATTGCTCTTTTTGACTAAGCAAGCAATTCAGTTGTCAGAACATAAGGGTGTAGAACTTCTTGAAGTGTTCTAGGAGAACCACACAAAGCTGACAGATATGACACGAAGAAGCATTGCAAGAGAATGTCTAGGATGGTGGTGGGAGTCAGGAGAAGCCTCTGTGCAGGTTAGATCAGGACTCATCATCCCATCTTTCACCCCTGCTTCAGATCAAAATCTGCCACCTTCTTTTTACAATAACTTGGGACATGCAGTCCCACCTTCCTCCATACACATAACTTGCACCTTCTGGTCATCCCAGACCTTCTGTTCTTCAGCCATCTATCTGCTTCTGGCAATGTAAATTGTCTATTCTCTCCCCAAAAAGATTTTCATCCCATCTTCTTACAAAGTATATTCTGGTCATACTCAGCACAGCCACACTCAAGTCTCAGTCCAATATCCAGCAAGGGCTCCTTTGACACTTCACTCTCCTAACACCATCCAGCCTCTCCTCACTTTACCTTCACAGCCATCACAGCACTTCTGCCAAGCTGAGCTTGCTCACAGCTGCACAGGAGTAAAACCAGGGGAAAATGGATAGTATGCCATGGGTTAACCCCAATAGGCAGCTAAGAACCACACAGCCACTCACTCACTCCCCTCCAGTGGGATGGGGGAGAGAATCAAAAGGGTAAGAGTGAGAAAACTCATGGGTTGACCTTGACGTCCCTTCCAACCTGGTATTCTATGATTCTATGATTAATAGACAGACAGACAAAAGCTGTGTGCACAAGCAAAGCAAAATAAGGAATTCAATCACTAATTCCCCCCGGCAGTCAGATTTTTAGCCGTTCCTAGGAAAGCAGGGCTTCATTACGCATAACGATGACTTAGGAAGACAAATGCCTTAATTCCAAATGTCCCCTCTCCTCCTCCTTCCCTCCAGCTTTTATTGCTGAGCATGACATCATATGGTATGAGATATCACTTTGGTCAGTTGGGTTCAGCTGTCCCGGCAGTGTAATAGCTAGAACAGCAGTGTGTTACCAACACTGTTTTCATCACAAATCCAAAACAGAACCCTATACCAGCTACTGTGAAGAAAATTAACTCCATACCAGCCAAAACCACTACAGAGTAGAAAAAGGAGGTTTCAGCTTATCTCCCCAACTAAGTGCTACAGCTGTTCCTTGGGTGTGGAAGAGGATGAACCTTTGAGGGAAGTAAACAGGAAAAAGGGCCAGTAAAAATACAAAAAACCACATGAAATTTCATCAGTGAAGGCTCCTGTCAAAGACCTCTACACACTTCATAGAGCAGGAGAAGGACCAGGCCCTTTCCTGGTAACCTAATGCTTGAGAATCATTAGGCTAAAGAAACATCTGTTAAGCTTTGGTTTTTTTCAAAGGGGTAATTAGGTAGGTTTTCAAGAGTTTTTTTTTTTTTCATTGTTTTGTATTATTTTGTTTGGTTGTTTTTTAGGTTTTTTTTCAATGTCTGAGACTCAGGCAGCTCTATAAAGAGATTCAGACAAATACAATACTCTTATGAAACTGAATTCTCTCTACTTAGTCCGCTAGCTAGGGACTTACTTTCTTATATAAAATCAATTACAACTTTTTTGAAAAACTGATTGACTCTTCCAAGTAATCATAAAGTGAGTTACTCAGATTTACTTCATTTCAAGCCACATTCTTCTTTACAGTTGCAGTAGAAGATGAGAAACAAGGGAAAGGCAATATATATCAACGTGTAATGCATTTTTCACATGCAGTTGCTTATGGTACTCAGCAGTAGCACCTAAAAATAGGCCACAAAATGGGGAGAGATATAAACCGATAGATAGATAGATAGATAGATCGATCGATCGATCGATCGATCTCTCTCTTTAAAGTTTCAGCAAAAATTATTCTGCCATTTCAAACATTGAAACTAGAGAAAAAAAAGATGCACCTACATCATTTCTGGATTCAGACTTACCAAAAGCAGAGAACAGCTGGGTGTTGAAGTGCTAATTTTTTGAGGGAATTGAGAAGGAGAAATGGCATGATGAGAAGATGTCATAGTAAAAGACTTCAGTGGCTGGTGAATGAATACCAGGTTGGAGATATGTTGGGTAAAGTGAGAACCACCTTGTAACATACTGGCACCAGTACAGCACAAATACAGGGAATGCTCAGTGTCAGTAATGCCCTGGTGCTTTGCTTTTCCTAAAGGGCTGCTGTTATTACTGGGAGGATAAAACAGTTTATAGAAAGGAAATTATTCTGGGGAAATGCTGCTTGAAAGCATTTGCTGTTCTCATAGCATATTGCTGCAAATAACTGCCTGCTATATAACCAAGCAAAGGAATTTGGTGAATACAAGATTATATAAGGTTTACAAAGGCATATTAAGATGTGAGATAGGAACTCAGTATGATGTACAAAAGAGCGTAAGACGGGAATTGTAGAGGATTAGGCACCCACCCTGCTTAGGTCCTTTTGCAAGTGCTGTGAGGCACCCTTATCCATCTCTGTACGCAGAAATCCCTTAGGAAACTCCCCAAGCTTTAATCATATCCCTTTAAATGAAGTTTGAACTTTGCATTTCAAGTTCCAAGCACAGAAATGAATCATGAGTGGAATTTTCCCTTCACTTTTGAGCTCCTCTCTGAGCCTTCCCTTCCCCCTCTCAGCATCTTCAGCGAGACACAGGCACAGGCAGAGCACAAAAAGGCACTTTTTTTTTTTGCTGGAGGAAAACAAGCAAAAGTGAGCCGTCAAGGCAGGACTGCATGTGTTCGCTGATCTGACACATTTTGACTGATGTCTCCTCTTTGTCCCTTGTGCGTCTGTTTCTGCCTTCTCTCTTTTTCCTCAACTTTCAATGAGATCAACAGAAAGTTTCTTATCGCACCCTACCTGTTATTTACAAACAGCAAGCCTGGAGGTTGGGAGGCTTAAACATTCTCACTTAAGTGTGTGTTTCAATTGTGGAAAAAGCAGCGTCCTCAGAAAATTTCAGCAAAATTGCTTCTGCTGTTTGAAAAATGAGGCAAAGGAAAGAAGCAGATTTAAAGTAATTTAAAGTAAATCTAAGGAAGTAAATCTTACAAAGATTTAAAGTAATTATTCCACTGTTTTCATGATGATTCTCTAACACCTTCATGCTCACCTCCACACCTCACTTATCAGCAGTGTCCAGTCCACTCTCCTTGTGCCTGATGAGCTGCAGTTTCAGCAGAATATGTTGCAGAGTCTCTAGGTCCTTCTAAAACTCTCAGTCTAGCAAGCATGCTCCATCCCAGGTTTTGGGAGAATGAGCCACATTTTTCCTGCAGTTGCTTCTTTTGGCTGGTAGGGACACTTATGGGACTGAAAGCAGGCTGGCTGACACGCAGGCAGGTAAGAGGAGCAGAAGAGACAAGAACCAGGCTATGAATGGGAATATTATGAGGAGTCTGGGGAATGGAGGACCACAGTTAGGGGAAGGGAACAGCATTGGAATGAGCAGCAGACAAGGTCAGGACAGAACAGTCCCCAGAACAGCAAATATAATTCCCTGGCCTGTACCACTGCCCTGGGATCCTGCAGCTTGCTCTCTTAGTCCCACTCCGAATGGGACACAAGGGAAAGCATGCAGCCCACGTACCACAGCATCACAAGCCCCTCTAGAAACTGCACAGGGGGATGCATGCTGGTCCTTTGTCATCTCACACTCCTAAGGGTGAATCTATTGCCTCTCCCCGGAGAGAGAGCACTACTGCAAGAAATATGGCCTGAGGGCTCCTGGCAAATTACAAATGAAGTTCTCGGATATTGACAAGCTTAGCTAAGTCTGTAAGAGACCTAGACACAATCTTGTGTTGGGAGAGAATGGCAATAAAAACCAATCTAGCTTTTATATTGCTGAGCAGAGGCAGTAAGCATTTAAAGAAATGCTCAGCCAGCAAACTGAAACAGCAACAGCAAACCACTATATTTTTGTCAAAATTCAAACCACCTCAAGGAGTAAATTAACACTAACCAGTTCTGAGCTCCTCACCCCATCAGAAATGACAGTGCTGCCATATTTATTGTTTCACTCAGCTTCAATTGCTGGAGCAAGGAGCCCTTAAAGGAAGCCAGGAAATTTCAAGATGTGGTGGTTATAAGTGCATCAGTTGTGCAGATGGGTAGTTCTTTGCCTGAACTATTTTTAAAGACCATTAGAATTATTCATCTATGTTTAACACTGCTAGAAAAAACACCTGACCAGCATATTCAGACGTCAAGTCAGCAAACAAAACTGGGGACCCTGGAGAAAGTACTGGAGACTATTTTGTACTCAACTCTGTATTCCAATCTAATATTTGATCCCACCTAGTTCAGTGATCAGTGAGAATAAATATATCTTAGTTACACTCTGAAAGCTACTTTTATATTATAATATCTTTAGGAAAGTCTCAACAGATAAGACAGGTACATCATGGTTGCATTCATGATGGAGAAGGGTAGAAAGAAGCCCTGAGGGCCCACATCTTCAATACCACAATTTAGAATAAGGTTTGATGTCCAAGTCTTCTGTCTGCGGGTGAACCTCAGTAACTGCCTTCAACATGCACTGTTGCCAAAAGAGGTGGTTTGGTCTTATTACCCCAAGAAGCACATGCTTGACTGAGTGCAGGTATTGTGAAAGAGGATCTTTGCATCATGGAGCTAACTAATACCACCAGGCAGACAGAGTTACTGCAGGAAGAGCCAGTATCTGCCTGGGTCCCCCTTTCACTTTCACCTGAATGGAGGATCCTCCTTTCTTCCAAGAAGCACATCAATTTAGCGTTCCTGATTTTCTTACCTATTACGGTTCATTACTATGACTACCAGTGAAGAAAGCTATCTGGGGCATTTCTTAATCAACACATATAATATTTGGGTTCCTTAGTGAGTCTGATTTTGGCCAGGACAATGTTCTTCATAGTAGCTCATATGGGGCTATATTTTGAATTTCTGGTGAAAACAGTGTTAACATAGGGATGTTTTAGTTACTGCTGAGCAGTGCTTACATAGCATAAAGGCCTTTTCTGCTTCTCATACCACCCCACCAGTGAGTAGGCTGGAGGAGCACAAGAAGCTGGGAGGGGACACAGCTGGGACAGCTGACCCCAACTGACTAAAGGGATGTTCCATACCATATGATGTATCAGCAATCAGCACCGGGGAGAAGAAGGAAGGGAGGACATTGGGGGTTATGGCGCTTGTTGTCTCTAGTAACCGTTACACACAATGGAGCGCCGCTTCCCTGGATATGGCTAAAAATCAGCATGTCAATGGGAAGTAGTGAATAAACTCCGTATATTTCTGTGCATCTGTGAGCAGGTTTTGCTCTACCTATTAAACTCTCTTTATCTCAACCCACAAGTTTTCTCACTTTGGCCCTTACAATTCTCTTCCCCATCCCACTGGAGGGAGCAAGCAAGCGGTTGTGTGGTGCTCAGCTGCCTACTGGGGTTAACCTACCACAATGAGTCAAGAAGTCTTGCAGAATATTGTTTGAGCATGAACAGTCAAAAAAACCTCAGTGAGATGCAACACAACAGCTAGAACCTGATTTAGGTGGCCAAATTTTTCATGCCTCTGACATAAAATAGTACAGCCACTCCTTGAACAGGTTAAGGTAAGAAGATACAGCTTTTGAAATACTGCAGCTCACTCCTACCTCCAAAATAAATAAATTTTTCCAACAAATTCTGCCGCTTATCCTCAACATCCATTTTGGTGTTTGGTATCCTACCTTCTACTACCTCATTTAGAAACTAGTAGGCTCTTGAGAAGGACACCAATAGGCATGGGTCCCATGTCCTGAAGTTGCAGTGCTGTGTGCATTCTTCTACCTCTAGTAGGAGTTACCATGTCTATGACCTTTCCATCAGAACATTACTAGCATCTTTTATTCCATACACATGAAAAACTGAGATCTGACATCTCAAACTTTCTTTTAGATTTGGTTGAAACTGGCCATCAGGTTAAAACTTATAAGGGATTAGGGGATATTGAGTAACAAACAGCCAGCGTGTCCACACAACCACATTTCCTACTGATTTCAGTACAAACTCAAACTAAAAATAAAATAAATGTGTCATGATTTCTACCCATTCTCCTCATGCTAATTTAGAGAAACTATTTTTGTCAGGACACAGTTAGAAGCTATCATCACTAATATCCAAGATCCCCAGGGTATCATTTAGACAAGAGTAACTGCAAACATCTGTATTCAGCTTCCCTGGAGGCTCAGACTCCCATATAAGTCAATACACAGCTCTCAACCTATATGATCTTATTATTCAGTAATAGTTAACCAAAAATCCAATCCATGGGCCTAATGAGCTATGTCTACCATTCCAGATTGTATGGAGAGAATGGACATGGGACAGGCACTTCTATTTTTGTTTCCAAACTTCTTCCAGTTTAGGTGCATTTTGCCTTACAAAAAAAAAAAAAAAAAAAAAAAAAAAAGCAGCAAATTTGGTTTACTGTGGATGCATAGGAAGGTAGTTGAATGAAGAAAGCATTAGGACTCAGAGGCCTCTAACCTGCTAACAGTACTCCTTACAAAGAAATGAGTCTGTTCTCAGAAGATTATGAGCTTGGCTTAAAAGAACAGCTCTTATGAAATGTTGGCCTCTCTGCCCACAGGGGGACCTCCATTCATGCAAACTTTCCTTCACGACAGTGTGTGCTAGAATTATTTGATTTAATCTTCTCCTTTGTCTTTTCAAATGAAGGCTGAGAATATCAAGTCTTTGCTGTTGATTCTGGCAGCTGGGACTTGATCTAAGAAAAACATCAACTATTATGTGACTCACAACTGTGTCACAAAATTTCACAGGAATACCAGTGCCACCCTTCCAGCCTGCTTTGTTCAAGTAGCCATACCATTTCTGAAGATATTCGGAAGACGTCTTTTCTCCTTGTGCCTCCGTTTACACTAAATCAGACCAGAGCACGGACCAGACCACGTTATCCTGCATCCAGGTTTTACAGTTTAGTCATCAGGCTACCCCATGACATGATTTTGGTCCATACTAACATGGTCAGTGCCTGTGTTTTCTTCACAGGACAGTACAGCAGGAGGTAGCACAGACTAGACTGGTCCCAAAACACAGTTTGGACAAGTGGGTTGGGAAGATGATTTAATTATATGCATATAAGTTGTGCCATGCCATCTGCTCTCACAATCAGAGGCTGGAACACATTTTATTAACAGGGAAGACACAGCTCTCCAGCCCAAATACAAAAAGTGTTCAAGAAGGGACTAAGTATTAGCTTCACTAAAGCTTTTGATTAGGCAATATTCGGATTCATAACTTCCTTAATAAAAAGACTCATAAGTGTGTTCACTATCTTGTCGGAGAGCTGCCAGCCCAAATCTTTGTTTTCATAGTCCTCTTGTATTGTGCAGGTCTTGAAAACTTTCTGTTGTATCACAACATTATAATTCACAAGATTTTTCAAGATTTTAAAAATGTATTAGTACTAATCTCTCTCTTTCCCTCTTGGTCACTCTCTCTCCCCTCACCTGTGCAGTTAAGCAGATGGTAACTAAGGCAACCTGGATTTATAGTGAGATGTGCAGACCATAAAATGTTTTATAACTCTCTAACTCATAATATTTCTGTAAGAATCTGTGGCCTAAACAAATCAGGAGTTTAAGAGACACTCATGAATAATACAGCTGTCCTAAGCTTTCCCATGAAACCTTTAATGGGTTAAACAGAATCTCCACATCTCCCTCCAGATATAGACCTCCCATCTCCCATCTCTAGAGACTGCCTATATGGCATGTTTGGTAATGGCACCTCATTTTGCCTTCAAACCATGAGATAATCTCCAGATAGTTTATTTCCAATATTCTAATTTGGTGATGTCAAACAGTTGTCCTTGGAGAACTCAGATCTTCTTGCCATGAAAATTAAACCCCATAAAACTTGGGATTTCATCCCACTCTTACTTAGTTATTGGACAAGACTTTTCCCAAAAGCTCATTTGAAGTCTGATGTCTTGCATGGCACTAACACTAGAAAATAGAGGTGGGATCTGCAGGAGGTGAGGAAGCTACCCCTGCAGGGATTCATACAGTGGTGGAAAATATGGATAAAATGGTCTCACAAGCAGAATATGTCATTCCCATGTCCTAAGGCAGTGGAGTGTATACCCTGTTAATACCACAAGGACAGCGTCCAAAGTAAAGGAAGACAAATTCGTTTCAGGAGCCACTTGAGCCAAAAATCTCCTTCTGTTCCTCTCATCCTCACTGCAGCATTTTTGAAACCTGTTTCAATATGTCTTATATGCCACAACCAGAGAAGCAGAAACAAAGCACATACGTACTTTCCATTATGTGTCTGGACAGTGTCAGCCTAGAACTGGAAATGCTTGTCTTCTTTTCAGATTGCAAAAGAAAAGACTCCAAAGCAGGCAGAGAGATGCCTGGGAAAGGTTATCCAAGGTTTTCCAGATTTGGAGAAGGGTATTAGTTTATAGCAAAATATTGCAATGTACTCACAAGCTAATCCAGTGTCTCTCTGAAGCTTAGGCACTCACTGAGCTAAACTCAGCAGCGTCTGCATGTGACTGCACTCAGTAATGTGATGGGACCCTGATCTCCTGCCAAGCAGGTCCTTGATCAGTCTGAGGCTGCCTGGATGCAGCGAGGCACAGATTCAGCCCATATCTCCAGGCCCACCTCAATCGTTCTTCATCTGTTTGCGCCTGCCTCATATTGCTCTCCCTCTGCTTTATATTTTCAGGGTCTTTAGAGTCAAGCACATTTGGTGTTGCCTTCCAATGCTAAACATCACTTTCTTTTCACAATACAGTTTTTGCACTTCCTTGCTCTGGAGGGAATACTTTTGAGAACTGCAGTCTGTGCTGTGTTAGGTCATGGCTGTGTAGACAGACTTACCCACAATTTATCTGTTGTCCTTCCTGATTCTTCTCAGGGTCACTGTTGTTATCTCAGGAGCTTGTACAGCAGCAAGGGCCAGTTACCAGCAACACCTCACCAGCAACATTTTTCCTCCCAGGTACCATACCATCTACTTGGATGCAAGAGCTGTCAGGACACCAGCACACCAAGGTTGTCTTCCAAATGTTTGTCCTGACAACAGTGAAGCTCTGCACAACTCCCATTAATGGATGAAAACACCATTTTGAAGAAAATACTTTAAAAAAAACTGTAAAAGAGAAGCCTCCTGTTTTGATAAGTGTGACAATATCCTTTCTATTCAAAAAAACCTTGGCTGAAGTTTGTTTGCAGACACACCTGAGCTGGATAAGGCTTTGAACTCCGAGACATCAATGTCACCAATGGTTTGATGATGAAGACTGCTGATGTGATGGTCTGTGAACCAGGGAAATAAAACTCCTGGGATCAGGCACAGAAACGAAGCTGTAGAAGTCGCTTGAGAAATGGAGCAGTCAGTGGTGTAATGACTTGAAAGCTAGGGGATCATGCGAGCGATGATGTCTGTGCTACACACAAGGAATTCAATCCCTTCTCCCAAATAAGGGCTCTTGACAGATTATAACACTACATTCTGGACAGAGAGATATTGTGTGTCTGATGCCTAGACTTTTATTGAAGTCCAGGATTATGGACTGTAAGTCATTTAGCCCACTTTAGATAAGTATCGCTTTCAAATCGGATTATAATTTGCAAAGGCACAACATGTTCAGGGCAAAACTGTGTCAGACACCAAGATAAGGATTCCAGGAGGCTCGGCTGCATGGTGGCTTTGCAGACGAGCAACCAGAATATTGGGATCATTGTAGTAACACATGCACTGACAAAAGAGGCCTTTTTAAATTCAGCTTGAGACAAAGTTGATTTATCAGACATCCCAAGGCAATAGCCACAGAGAACTGGGGAAGACTGTGCAACACGCAGATGCTTCTGGTTGCTTGTGGTGCTTTGGCACATATACATGTTATTAATGCTGCTGTTGTTAAGTCTTATTTTCCCTTGTGTTGCATGAAAAGCTACGGCATTTACCACTGTGCCAGTGACCAGCCTTTGAACATATTTTCATTTCCAATTTTCCCACGTGATGCATTTGTCTATGTCCAGTGAAACAAACAAACAGAAGAGCTGCCAGCTCTGACTCAGAGGGGTGCTGGATGCCACAGGCAGCTTCCCAGAGGAAGCAAGTGTGAAGGTTTCTCTAGCACGGCATGCAGACAGTCTCAGGCATGCTTTGCCAGCTTCACAGAAAATCTGGAATTTAAACTAAGAAAATGCAGGTCTCCCTCCTGCCCCTGCTTCTCTCAGAGACGTCGATGGAGTGAGTCAGTGATGAGCTGCTGTTGCTGCGTCATCACTGCAATCATTGGGGAGAAACCCGAGTCACAGGGAGAGGCTTAAGCCATCAAGTTACTCCTCACCAGAGTGCTGAGGCAGGCAGGGGAGGATGACATTCAACAGTGGGCTCAGAAGCAATTCCCTAGTAGGATTAAGCTGCTTTGAAGAAGAGGCCTCCCCTTCCCCTGGAGTCCCTTTTCTGCCAAGCTTTGCATTGACCTGCAAGAGGTTAAAGTCATCCACATCCTGATAAGAAAGGAGAGTTTTGGCTACAGTGTTTTAGCCTTTGATGTCTTTGAAAAAAAGGATGAAAGTGCACAGACTCACAACTGTGGTTGAGTTTTATGTCCAGTTGGGTGTGCAGACACAGGAAAATATTGGAAGATTTGGATTCAGTTATTGGCTCTGCCAGAGCTTTGAGTGAATTGGTTAAACCATGGACACCCATGTTTAATCCTACCCATGCAGGCATTTCAAGACATTGTTTAGGCATCATCAACATACTGAAAACCACTGATCAGCCCTCACCTAACCTATGTAACTTGGGAACATAAGTTTCCTCCAGAGACATGCTCAAAAAACCAAAGTATTTTTCTGTCAACTTCAGCTGGTGAGCCATTCATAGAGCTAGCCCAAAGCAAGACTATGGAGCAGGTGTCTGAGACCAGATTTGTCCTGCTTATCTTATCAGTAGGTCTGAATTCTAGATACGGCAATTGCACTTTGAAAGTCTTATGATACAGGAACACTGGTGAATGTTTAGGGGCTTGTGGTGTGTGGGAAAGGGCAGAGAAGAGGAACATATTTTTAGCATCATCTGTATCTTTCTAAACTCCACACAGTTATTCTGTGGAGCAAGAGACTCCAGATGGTCTCCTGTATTCTTAAGAGGAAATGCTCAAGGAATTATTATCTGACTGAGTTTTTTCTTTATTTGAACTTGGACTGTTTCTCCTTGGCCTGAGTTCTATATTCTTTCTTACTTGGGCACCTGCACTTAACTATTGAATTTTTCAAGGATCCATCACTTCTCTTGATTTATGTGATGGGAACGAGTGACAAGACTGACTAATCACTATGTATCTCAGTCTATGACATTAAATTTTCAAAGAGGTCAAGAGGAGCTTCCATGAGAATCATGGTCCTTAAGAATAATTTTGACAAGGAAGCTGAGTTTATATTAACCAGCCCCACTCACAGCAGCATGAACTCCTGCCTATATCTGGAAAGGGTGGGTATCATGGCCTTCTGCCACACTGTCAGGAAGATCAGGGGCCAGAAGCAGAGATTCACTGTACTCGTTTCTTCCTACTGTCCCTGAATAAAAAAGGCTCCCAGTTCAGTTTGTTGTCTAAAGACAGTTTCTTCTATAGGGGCATCACAGTCCTGAAGTTTCCTGGGCCATCATAACTGGAGAAGAAGTCACAAAAGGGCTTGCAGTGGCCCAGTCTTCCCCTTCATGTAAAGGAAGCAATAATCCTTAGCCTTGGGGTAGTGTGAGAATTCATTAACTCATATTTACATAGTAAAAAATTAAAAAGTATTAATTATTAAGTCAAGCTGCCACTGAAGGGAACAAAAGGCCTTGGCTTTCTGAATAATAGGGCAAGCACTTCTTGGAAGACTCCCACAGCCTATTTGACAGATACGCAGTGTGACATGGCATGTAGGAAACTCAACCATGTTTTTCTTTAAGTCACGTAACTAATTAAACTCATGAGTTGGCTTAAGCTTCACTGAATATTGTGGTGTTTTGGAAGGAAAACTGCAAAGCTTTGTGAATAGCTGAAGCTCTGAAGATGAGGATTTACTGATGAAAACTACAAAGACAACATCACTAGTAATCAAATGGTGAGTATTTTTCTTTTGGCAGATTTGTTTTTTGTGTTAAAAAGAGGAGACGCATCAAGAAGCAAACATTTCCCTTTTACGAAAAATTGTTGTATCAACAATACAGAAGCATGCAAACTGCAAATAAAATTAAGTCTCCACTGAGTAAGTTATTAAGCAGTAAAGTAAAATACAGACCCTGTTCAGTAAGAAAGGTCAATGTCTTCTACTCTGCAGCTGAAGAGAGCTGTGGGTTTCCATTTGCTTCACAGAATCTTGGTAACTTCACTGGTGGATGCAACCCTGTCATGACCAAGAATACGCCATTACGCTAAAAGATAGTTTATTTTCTAAAGACCATCCTAAGTAACAGAAACAACTAGGACTATGCCATACCAGTAGCCACCCTTTCTGCCCAGTTGTGAGGTTATCTCCTTTAAACTGAAAACAGTGTCAGGGGCCAGACAAGATCTTGACCTGACTATTCTATGTATACATCATGCCTCAGTGCAATAGTTGAGCCAGAATACTATAAGAGTCCATATTTTACAAAATATGAGTGTATTTCAACTTGGAAACACAAGGAACAACCAGGTATATGGATATATGGACATCATTTCTGCTCTGAAAATTGTAAATTATCTTCAGAAACATATCACACATCCATGTAAATGTGATCATGGTCACAATTTTATCACTGGACTCTAATAACATGTCTGTAATTGCATATAGCCCCAACATAGCCATTCCCACTAGTTTATTTAGCTTCACATATACGTCCAACCCTGCTCCCCACCCCCCAGTTTAAATGCACTCCTGCAGCACACACCAAAATTACCCACAGGGTCAGCAAACTTAAAGAACACCAGCTCCAAAGTGACTCCCCAGGAAAATCTATCTGCAGCTATCCAAGGTCAGATGGTACCAGGGAGTCAGTGCTATTACTCTTCATCTTGCCAGGAAAGTTACAGGGCTCAGGAAGAGTGAGGGAAATGTCTTCATTATTATTATTCCTTGCTGTTTTTATAATTAGCCCTACTAGGTATACGATATCACCTGTATTAGTAACAGTGTTAGTAGTAGCAGTAGCAATAACAATAGTAACAAGAGCATTATTCTTAGAAGCCATAGTCATGATTTCAGCTTTATTCTTATCTAAAAAATAAATCTCTTAAAGCATCTCAGCTTAGTTGCACTGGTGAAACCAGTTACGTCTGGGGAGGGGGGCTTGTTGGTGATGCATGTCCGCTTGAAACTAGTATGGCATTTCTAGCACATTTCCTGTAGGTACCAAGACACTATCAGATGGCAACAGCACTTAGTCAGAACTAACCCGGGCAACACCAGAGATGGAAAAACAAAATGCACTCGAACGAGTAAGGGAAGAGCACAAGGAGATCCTCATACGAAGCGTACAGGCTCTGCTCAGATTTACTGTCACCAGTTAACTGGTTCTGTAAGGCAACCACTTATGTGTAACTGATAGGTAGTAAAAAGAATTATTTGATGATTATCCCATTGCCTTTCCATTACTGGCCTGACCTGATAAGAAGCAGCTCCCCTATCCATCACAGCTGTGACCGTTTTAACTGAACTCATTTTTCAGACCACTATCAGCCAGCCTTGGCTATTTTTACTCCTAGATTTATGGGGCAAATTCATCCCCTAAATTCAATTTTCTTTGATGAAAGCTTTTCAGAGTTTTTTTTTTTTCATCCTTTCTCCATTGTCTGTGAGTTATGCTTTACCTTCTCTGTCCCAGGTGTAAGTCCCAGAAGGTTATCTGCACCTGCAGTGAGATTGCATTGCCTTCTTATAATTCTTTTTAACTACTGAAGTTATTCTTTTCAGAAATAATGTTTTTTTATTCAAATCTCACTGTAAGCTTCAGGAAGTCTTAAAACAAGGTAGAATCTATGTTTGTGTATGTAGGTGGTTTTTTTCCTCCTCCCCAATAGGCCTTGGATCAGCTGGTGATCTGTGAGTTTCTGTAGAAGTGAGGACATCAGTCAGTTACACGCTGGAGGATGCTCACCATTCACTTGCCTTACTGCTTCAATTATCCATTAATACTTGCAGCAGACCTGGATACTAACACTGTGTTAGGCACTTTGCATCAGTTTGAACAGCAGACTAAGAGTGCAAATGAAAAAATAACTTCCATAGAAGGGAAGGGAGTCCTCATGAACAAAATTTCCCAGTAACTCAAACACCTGCTCAGTCTGAAATGTCCTGTTCTCCCCCGTCAGCCCTGAGCAGGAATGTTGCTGCAAGCCCATTTCCCAGAGCTGAGTTTGGCTCTTTGGGTGAAATTTAGCCACCTCCTATTGTAAAAGCTGAATATCTATCTTGCAGAAGGGAGATCAACAAGTTGCAAATGCACAGGTCTGAGTGGTAGAGAGGGTACTGGTGACTCCTTGGACAATCTGTACTGCATTTAAAGAACTAGACCATGTCCTGGCTGTGTAAAAAATACCTTTGAGGCAGAAAGCCCAGCCCTGCCCAGAAAACACTCACTGAGGGAACAAAATCCAATATAGTCCAGACTTCCACATCCCCATACACCCAAAATCTGGCTTTGGATGTGAGGTCTTGGCTTTTGCTCATCTTTGCTTACATTGCTGCTTGAATTATTAGACTAAATTTCTTTAATGATTTTGAGTTTCACATTTCACTCCTCTCAGGCAGCTAAACCTCAGCTGCTTTGGTAGGTTGACAAGGTAAGCACTGAAGGTCAAACACCTCTCCAAACTCTTTGCACTGCATAACAAGGCAGGGAAACTGATAAGGGATAGTATCTTATACTGCCAACCCTGGCATTCAGAAGTCTGAAGCCAGACCTGACCCCAGGGAACAGACTGATGAATCTCCTCTGCCATTTGCATGGGTGCAACTGAACTGAAACAAAGGGCCAGATCAGGTGCTAGTCCCTGTAGAGACCTACAAAATCATGTCAGACCTAGAATTTGTGTCATAGAAGTTTCCTGATGTCAAGGTATGTCTCTTTCCAGTGAATCTGCAGCTAGTATTTAAGATGGATGGAGACCCTTCACTTAGCAGTGGTGGGTTAGGTATGAGGGAACACAAGCATTGCCCAAGCCCCAAGAGATCTGGCTTTGTCTTTTGCCTTCAGCAGAGTACAGACATTCAAAACCAAAAGCCCGGGATCCCATGTGGTTTCCGGAGATGCCTGCAGGGGAGAGATTTAGTCCCTCAATTCTGTTTTGAGCTTGTTTATTTTTTCTAGCTTTTTTCTGCAGAGCAGTAGCTTTTGTCTTGATTTTAAAGATCACAACTACTTTAAAAGGAGCAAACCTCAAAAGAACCCCAAGAAGTAATAATACTCAGCAGTAACCAGATCACTCCTTCTTTCATAGCAGTTGTCAGTTGCTGTTTATAAACCTTGTACTCCAGCCCTGAGTGGCGATCACCTGGCGAAAGAGAGCAGTAATATACTGACCCACTAACACAAGCAATCACGTAATCCCCCACACCCAAATCCCACCCATACCAAGATCTGGCCGCAAGATAGACCTGATTTAAAGCATGTACAAAGGTTGTATATGATATGTTGATCATCTTCCTCCACTCAGCAGCAATTCAGTGAGGAAAGTTGTGACTTTGAAAGCAGCTGGGCTGTAGGAGTGGGGAGAAGAGCAGGAACCATCTTGCTACAGGGCACAGATAAGTGTTAATTGATGGCACACACTAAAAAAAGGCTTGAGATAAAGACTTTGCAGTGATAAATGGTGCCTCTTTTTCCCTTGCAAGGTGCTTCCATCTCCCTGTTTAATGCCAATCCCCCTTGGTCATCCTGTTGTATCTTCCCACTCAGCTTCTTCTCATTGTTCCTTATGGCCTTCCTACTGCCATTGCCCTATACTGCACCCTTCTCTGTGTCTCCTATGGACTGTGCATTTGAGTGTCTGTCTTGTGACAGCCACTGGGAACTGCACTAGTTGTTACTCTTTAGGAAACAGCAGTTGGATTTCAGCTTAGGTTTGTGTTTGCAGAACCAGGATGCTGCTGTGTCGGGGGCTTCACAAAGGGCTCCTCTCCCTTGTTCCGTCTTCTTCCATCCCAGCAGTGCACAGCAAAGGTGGGTTGTTCACCAAGGAGCTCCCTGGCAAAGTCTCCCCTCAGTTTCACTGGCACTGAGCTGGACCCCACCCTGGCAGAGAGATCTCCCAGTAAGGGGATGCTCTCTGGGCCCTGGTACACCCCTCCTTTGTCTAACACCCCCCCACACCCCTGCTCATTACCCTGTGTGCTGAGTCTCACCCACCACACTCTGCATAAGGAGAGATGGAGAAGGTGCCCCATCCAGTTCCTAACATCTCAGGTACTCTGTTTCCCTGGGGGATATTGCTTAAGTGAATTAATCTCTTTGCCAGGACATTTGGCTCACTACAGGGATAGTTAGCTGCACATCCCCTGAGGACCATGGGAATTGGTTTTACTATTCTGCAGTGGTGTGAACCTTTACTAGGACTAATCCTCTGCATTACACTGACCTGTTTCTTACTGAATAGGCTTTGATTGATTGAGGATGTAACTGTTTCTCACACTACCACTAACCTTCTTAACCTTGGCATCAAGAAAAGTACCAAGACACTCGAGGAAAGATCTAAAAAACAAACAGCATATAACACCATGACCAGGCCCAATAAGCCCGGCTACTTTTGGTTTACTGGTAACAATATCTGATACAAACCTGATTATTAAAAAAAGCAGCACTGTCACTGTGGCAGGTGCTGCACTCACTGATGCTGGGTCTCAGGCAAATTGAAATAAATGAAGTGTAGCCTCTCCAAACTATGGGCTACACCCATAACCCAAGCAGGTGAGCTCTGGACCAAGCCAGGGCTTGGCCTCTTCCAGGGAGAGGACCATCTTCTCAGGGCACAGTCTTAGTAGAATGAGTCTGTTCTTGCCCTGTCAGCCTGTTGCCTACATCTCTGCAGTGTTACCTTAGAGGCCTTGCAGATTCAATGGTCTCAACACAAGGCTCCTGGGTCTGCTGTACATCAAAGTCTTTCAAAGTCCTTAACAGTGGCCATGAGAAGATTCTCCTTGCTCCCAAGTACCATGCTGCCAGGCACCCTGTGGAGTGTGAGGAGATGTACATTTCCATTCTCTTGGGATTTTCTGGGAATTGAGCACTGTTGGAGTATCTCAGCAACTTCATTTTAAGGACTGGCATGCCAAAAGGATGAAAAGTCTTGGTACTAGCCCATTATCTCTAAATCACTTTATTTCAAGCTGAGCTAAGGTAAGAGCAAATAGTAGTAATACCAGATAGAGTACGCAGTGTAGGAATAGATAATACAGTTCACAGTGACGTTTCTATAAATATGCTACTTTCTAGTCTAGCAGGTTTCAAAGTTTCTTTCACACTCTGTGATTCAGCTAATAAGCTGAAAGATGCTTCTCAGCCTTCTTATTCAAGGACTCACACAACCCATTCACCATCTGGCTGCCTCACAAAAGGCAACCCGTGCACAGAGCCCTTAGCTCTTTTATAATTTAACTTTGCAGTTTCTTCAGATCCTACTCAATCAAGAATAGTGTTGCAGTATCCTATCCCCACACCATGGCCTGGCCCACTAGCATTAGAAAGAGTAATGTCTTTTGGATATAGCCTAGTGCAATTTCTGTTTGCCCAGATGGTCAATAAAGATATTTAATGAATATTCCTGTGGTCAGGGGATAAATTATTAAGTCACTGTAAAAGAAAATGATCTTCCTCCCTGGAACGGCTATAGTCAAATGCCAGAGCGAAGCCTCATTATTCATCTTCAAATTCCACAGAGCCATGTAAATTGACAACCACATTTTATCCAGCTAAATGAATGGTACTGATGCATGTGTTGGATTTTGATCAAGACTATACTGGGCTGTTAAGGAATTTGTGATTAAATGATCCATGAATTCCAGTTTTGGGGGAAACATCAGTAGAACCATGCTAGTCCGACCCTACCCCTAGTCACATGGCACCGCAGTAGGTGAGGTTCTTTACGGCAAATATGAGAATGCCATTAGAAAAAATTGGGTCTGAAGGGAGACTCAGCCCTGGAGTCTAAGTGGACAGAGACATTCAGTTCTTTGAACACTGCAGGCAGAGCAGCCCATTACTGGCTCTGTGGGCATTGCTGCTTCTTTGGCACATAATTTACCAATGGACACCTTCTTATACCTCACTCCTTTTAAAGAGTCTTTATTCTCTGAAGTCTTGGACTTTACTGTCCTTTCCCATTTTCAAAAGCTCATTTGTTTAATCTGTCAGTAGGACTGTGCAGCAGCTAGAAGAATTTGCTCAGGGCCATGTCCATTCAGGTTTTGAATATCTCCAAAGATGGAGACTCCACAAACTCTCTGGGTGACCTGTTCCAGAGTATGCCCCCTCCAATCTCCCCCTTTCTAAAAGAAATGTTTTCTCTTATGTTTAAATGAAATTTTCTCTATTTCAATTTCTGTCATTTCCTTTTGTCCTGTCACAGGGCACCACCGGGGACATCTCAGACATCACAAGATGGCTCCATCTTCTTTACTTCAACCCATCAGATATTTATACACGTCAATAAGATCCCCCTGACACTTCTCTTCTTGAGGCTGAATAGTCCCAGTTCTCTCAGCCTCTCCTTGTATGTCAGATGCTCCAATAGCTGAACCATCTTTATGGTCCTTCACTGAACTCACTCCAGTATCCCCATGTCTCCCTTGTACTGAGGACCCCAATACCAGACACAGCACTCGTGATGGGTCTCACAAGCACTGGATAGAGGTGAAGGATTGCCTCTCTTGATCTGCTGGCAACACTCTGCCTAATACAGCCCAGGAGGCTGTTGGCCATTTTTTTGCTACAAGGGCACATTGCCAGCTCATCTGCAACTTGTTTGACCAGGACCTCTATGTCTTTTTCTGCAAAGCTGCTTTTCAGCCACTTGCTCTCCAGCCTTTACTGGTGCCTGGGGTTATTGCTCCCCAGAGGTAGGACTTGGCATTTCCCTTTGCTGAACTTCATGAAGTTCTGTCAGCCCATTTCTCCAGACTGTTGAGGTCCCCCTGAAAGGCAGCTCAACCCTCTGGTTTCTCAAATATGCCTCCCAGTTCTGTATTGTATACATGATATAGGACACCTAGAAATCTCATACAGGACATCTCAGTTCTGCTTTTAGAGACAGAAGAGTGAAAAATAGGTATCACAGAAAGTAACTTCAGGAGTCTAAGTTCCTTATTAGTTCTGGATCTGAGAACTGCTCTCCCCGTCATATCTCGTTATCCTCCACTGCTCACTGAAAAGACCATATTTAAATATCACAGCCCTGGTGCATACACTTTATTTCAGTCTCCCTGCATGTTAATATTACTAGTATTGATTTTCTGAGATTTTGCAGCAGAGATGGCAAAGGGGTCGCTCTATCTCACGCTCTCTGCACAGCACTCCACTCACACGTCATTGCTTTCGCAAATATGAAAGCTCCATCCCAGTTCTCCACGCGTCACAAAAATCTACTAACAATGAACCTTGAAAACAAACCACCTTAGAGCTCATGTCTTTTTTTAAAAACTCTTTGTTTCATTTTGTATGTGTCTCATTGTCTTGACTTTGCTGACTGAAGTTGAACTCTGCAAGGAGGCAGTGAGATTCTGCTTCTTCCCTTACAGGTGATCAGAGAAGGACAGCATGAGTGCAGATGAGCACTTTTGTGAATCTAGGGCACATTTCTCTACCCCCTCTGCCCTTTGCAGGAGCTCCACTGGAAGGACCTCAATTAAGAATTCTTGCTCGCATCAACTTCAAGCCATCTGTTGCTACAGAAGTGCTTGTTGAAAGCATTTCTTTTCCTAAATATTTACTGAACAGTTGGTGCTGTCTGGTGTTTTGGGTACTCCTGGAGGGTGGTCAGCATTCAAACAGGACCTGTCTAGCCAAACTGTTTCAGTCATGCTTTTTGCTAAAACACACCCAGCCTCAATGATCTGGCCGGATCCCAGCAGATGTTCAATTGAATCTACAAATGTCTTTCCTGGAGTCAGAGCAAGACTCATGCTCTTTCTAAATTTCTTCTCAAACAACTAAAGTGGTCTCAACCAAATGATTTGCAGAACCCAGACCTTCCCTGTGTCATGGATCACTGCCCACCTCACAAGTTGTGGTTTCTTTTGCACTACAGAAGGCGGCGTTCTTCCTGTGTTAGGAGATGGGATTGTGTCAACTGGGTTTCTGTCTCACTTTTCTGATGGGTTATTCTGCAGGCCAAGAATCTGTTCTGCACTCCCTGAGCATTAGACCCATGGGGATCCTGTAGCCCTTCCTGTGATGGGTTAAAAGGCTAGTAGGACCTGATGGCCCAGCTAGTGCCTCCCTCTCTGAGAAGGCAGGCTCAGTTTAAACTATTCACTGTAGTCAATACCATTGTTTGTTAGAATCCCCTTCCAACAGAGAGCATTCACAGCCCTCTGTGTCAACCCTTAGATAGAACCACTGGGAAGGTGGTGAGCATTACAACAAGCTTTCTTCCACAATTAACTAAAGAAGCAGACAAGCTCAGTGATCAGTCACTGTTCAAAGCACCAACCAGCGGGTATTTCACAAGGGACTGATGGAGGAGGCACTGCACAGGACCTCTGATAGCAGACACAGTCACAGGATGGCAGATGGAAAGGCTGGGAAAGAAGGGAAAATAAGAAATACTGACAGTATGACCCTGAAAGAAACAAGGAGGGGTGTGGTGTTGCACTGGTTGCAAAGAGGTTATGAACTGAGCAAAAACACTGATACCTGGTGTATTTGGAGAAGTTGTACATTGTACATTCATTAGAAACATTAGGAGTGTGTTAGAGAGCATATTTAGTCTACAATTAATCAGTAATAAATATATTAATAAAATAAGACTGAATATAATTATAAAAACATGGAAGCAATAAATTTAGTAAGAAGAAGAACAAAGGGATAGGAATACACCAGACATCTTGGGCTTCATAGCAGGACAGTCTTTGACTTGCAGAACTCAGAAACTCAGCTACTCTTCCTTTGGTAGCCAGATCAGAGTTCTTAGCCTATCACTATTATTAGCCTGTTACTATTAGCTCAGAGCTAGTTAGCTCAGAGCTGGACTATCACTAAAGGTGAATTTGAAGGGGCTGAGTAAGGTCTGATCCACCAACTTCACAATGCGAAAAGAGCTACAGATGTCTTTACAAAGTGCTGTGGAGATTTTGATTCATTTGCCTCCATGTTAACAGCAGAGATAGTGTTACTGAAATCTTGGCCACTTGAAATCTTGGCCGAACTTGGAAATGGAAAAAACAGATATTTATGGGTATGACCCATTTAAAGAATAAGCTTCAGGTTTACCACATGCAGATAGGGAAAAAAAGATATCTCAATTTCTTTCCCAAGTCACAGGCAATATCCTCTTCTTATCCTCTTCCTTGCTGGAGGATCCTAGGCTTTCGTGAATGCTGCTGGGGCAAACATGCACCTCAGAGTACAACACCTGTTGTTAGAGAGAAGAGTTGTCTTACCTATAGGACCTGGTCTGGGATTGAGGAGAGTGTGTGTTTTCCAGCTGTGTGATCATCATGCATCCTTCGGAAACGTCACACAATTTGTCAGCTTGTAAAATAATGATTCTAATATACTCCTTTTAATCTCCATTTTGTCTTTTTTCCCCATCTAGATTTTAATAAGGAGATACCTTTTTGTTTAAAGGGTTAGGACTTCTATGCATACTCCTAATAACAACAAGAAGAACAACAGATTATTATGTATATTTTCACTGTTATTAGAGAAAGTAATCTAATGCCTGATAAATTTCAGGTCCTCTGATTCTTTTAAGATACTCCACACTCTTCCCTGAAGCAATGAGTCTGTACAAATCAGCTTCTCTCACATGGTTTCAGGCATGAGGCTGGACTAGATCATCTCCTGATGTCCCTTCCAAAGTGAATTATCATATGATCCTGTATATTGTTGCAATTGGCTAATGATACTTGGGCTACACATTTTACCTAAGAGGTGTCTTGCTGTCTGGGTGTTGTGGTATCAAAGGTCCCCAATTACTGAAGCAAATAGCAAATACAGGGCTCAGTCAAGTGTACTGTAATGTGTCAGACAAGGGGAATACTAAAACTGAGGAGAAAGGAGCAGTGGGGAAATTTAGCTTACCTATTCACTGTAAGCAAAATCTATGAAATTGCAGAATGATCTGCAAAAGGATGCAACAGAAGGAGCACCATTTCAGTTACTTTAAATACAGACTAGGCTGAATATACAGTGCAGTAGGAAAAAGGAGGCTTCTTGAAGTGCCTGTGACAGGGAATCATAAAATAACAAAATAATTTAG
This sequence comes from Strix aluco, assembly GCF_031877795.1. Classification (NCBI taxonomy): domain Eukaryota; kingdom Metazoa; phylum Chordata; class Aves; order Strigiformes; family Strigidae; genus Strix; species Strix aluco. The sequence goes on along the minus strand of NC_133931.1, from coordinate 5,311,863 downwards.
GTGGGAATTGGAACTTGATCATCTAACCTCTGAATAAAGCAGAGCCAACTTCAAAGTTATATCAAGCTGCTAAAGAGCTTTTCCAGTCAGGCTTTGATTATTTCAAGGTTAGTACTGGGGCAACCTGTTCCAGGGTTTGACCATTCTCATTGTGATTCATTTTTCTCTGGTACCTAATGGGAATTTCACTTGCTGCAGCTTGTGTCTGTTGCTGCTCATCCTCTTGCTGCACAGCTCCAACTAGAGTCTGGCTTCATCTTCTCCATAACCACCCATATAATGTGGGAATGGTGCCATCTTTTTAGTGCTTCTACAGCTCCACTGAAAATCAATTGAGTTGCACTGGGCTAAAACAGAGGGACAAATCTAGCTTATCCTTCTGTGGATTCACAGAGTGTTGAAATTTTCTCCTCCTCAGTGTAGTAATTCTTCAATGTTCCTGCGTCATTTCCCGACTTGCTTTTCTTTACACATGGATCTCAGCATTGCCTTTCATGATGCAGAGAAAAAGAACTATTTAATACCTCATATCCCAGCATCTACTCTTAGTACCTCACTGGGATATTGCCATGGAAACAGGGAAAGTTTGAAATAAAAGCGAATATGCTCGCTTTTCTTATTTTTCAGTAGGGACTTGAAAATTTACTGCGGTATAAAACAAGCCGTGTACCATCTGCTTATTGAAAATTGAATGCAAATGTTTCTTTTCTTTCTTCTGGAGCTCTAAATCACTGCCATGGCATATCCCCTCAGAAGCATCCTTAGAGATTGTGCATGAGTTCATGTATATTCCTGTCCAGAAGTTAAGTAGATGAGAAATACCCTTGTCCTTCAGCCGTGGATGTCGCAGGTAAAGAACAGACTGAACCAAAATGGGAGGCAACATGCACTGGAGACAAGCAGAGCCATGAAATCAGCTGCTGGAAGTGAATCTAGGCTGTGTAAGGCACACAGCCTCCCAGCTATATTTTGAGAAAGTAATTTTTTATATATGATAGGGGTGTGTAGGAGAGTCTTCACAAACATACCAGCATCATTTTTTCCCTCTATGGTCACTTTCTCTGTGAATCAATTGAGTCAAGCACCACTGAACTGGAGAGTTGAGTCCTCTGTTTGCAGAGGCAGCTGCACAAGCTTCCCAGCTGATGTGACTGTGATTTATTCAGACTGCTTTCTAATAAGGGGTACCAGAGCATGGGTTTTGATAAAGTCAATGGAGATAAGTAGTTACAAGATCTACATCAGCTAGCTGGAGGAGGCAAAGGGTCTGTGTACGGCACCATTTCTCCCCACTGCCTGCTGAGGTCTGTAAAGGATCTCAGTCTCTCTTCAAGTTATATGCCACAGCAGAGACATAAGTCCATCTTAGGAGGTGGCTAGACGGAAGCTCATTTCTTTTCACATCCTTGATCTCTCTCATTGTATTGAGATTTCAGCTAAGGAAAAAATCTGGTATCATTTTGAAGGCTGCTTTTATGACCCAGACACTTTTGCCTGTCAACAACCTGTCTCTCTGAGGTGAGGTATTGCTCTCTGCACTAGTGTCAGTGTTGTGGTACACAGGGAAATTCCCCCTGACTTGAGGAGATAGTTATCATGGTTTGAGCTCAGAAGGCAACTGAGCCCATGCAGCCACTCACCCACCCCTTCCTCCTCAGGAATGGGAAGGAGAAACTAAAGCAAAAGGCTCAGGAATCGAGATAAGGACAGGGAGGCAAGATTCACCCATTACAGTCACGGGCAAAAGGCAGATTTCTTAGGGGAGGAAGAAGAACATCAATTTAATTCAAACACTAACAACAACACTTAACAGACAGAGTAGGACAGTGAGAAGCATTGCCACATCTTAAAAACACCTTTCCCTCACCCCTCCCTTCTTCCCTGGCTCAGCTTCGCTCCTGATATCACTACCTCCTTCCCCTCAGTGGAGCAGGGGACAGGGAATGGCTGGACTGGATGATCTTCAAGGTCTTTTCCAACCTTGATGATTCTGTGATTCTGTGAATGGGGGGTGCAGTCAATCCTGCCGCTTCTTCCTCCTCAGGGTGGGGGAATACTCCTCTCATTCTTCCTCTGCTCCAGTGTGGTGTCTCTCTCATGGGAGACAGACCTCCACAAATTTTCTCTGTCATGAGTCCGTCCCATGGGCCACAGCATTTCCTGATCTGCTGCCAAATGGGTCCCTCCCACGTGTTGCAATCCTTCCAGTGACAAACTACAATAACAGGGGCTTCCCACAGAGTCCTGGCCTTCTTTGGGCACAGTCACCTGCTCTGGCATGGGGTCCTCCACAGGCTGCAGTTGGGCATCTGCTCCACCATGGGCGTCCATGGGTGGCAGTAGGGCGGCCCTGCTGTCTCACCATGGGATATGGGACGGCTCTCAGCTCTGGTGCACCTCCCCCCCTTTCTCTTCCTTTCTCCCACTGACCTTGGTGTTAGCATAGGTGTCCTTCTCATAACACCTCCTCACAACTTCAAATCCTCCTCCCAGATTCCCCTTCTTAAATATGTTATCTCAGAGGTGCAGCCACCATCGCTGATTGGCTCGGCCTTGGCCAGAGGTGGGTCCAACTTTGGAGCCGGTGGAGCTTCGAGAAGCTTCTCACACGGGCCACTGCTGTAGTCCCCTCCCCCACTACCAAACGCCCTGCCACACACACAGACCCAGCACATTCTACTGTAGTGGAGCTCAAACCATGACGATAGTCCAGACCCATCACTGAGCCTCTGGCAGATTCCCAGGGGACAGGCAAGATGTGGCAATGCTGATGAGTGCAGTTGTTTCTTTGCCCCTGATTTCCCCAGCCCTTTCCCAAATCAGTGATCAAAGAGCTTACATCTCTTTATGAATTTCCACAGAGTCAGGAGTCAGGTTGGCAAGGAGAGGCTGACTTGCAACTGTCCTTATGTACAGGGTCACCTCTTTCTCTAGAAGCAGAGCGAACATCTCAGCTCCCTCTGTCTTGTGCTCTGCTTTAGCGTATAACACTGCTTCGCACGCAACTCACAGGGCTGCAACCACCGCAGGGGCATCCGCCTCCTGCATGGCTTCGCCTGTCCCTCAGTTGTTACAGGGGAGAGGTGTTCAGGTAGCAGTCGCAACCAGACTGTGTTTTCTGTTGCTGTTTCTCCGGTAATCAGACAGCTACACTAATAATCATGTCCTTACAACCCTGGCTCCTGCTTATCACAGCCTTCTTTGAGAACGAAAGCACACTGTGCCCTGTTCACTCAGCCATCCGTCACTTCGCCGTCCTGAATGATTAATGTCTACCTACCAGAGCCTGAACACAGCTCTCCCTGGGAGGGAGTGAACCTGCATGTATGAAGTTTGGGGCCCAGTGGAAGATGGATATGAATGTGTGATCATTACCAGGGAAGTCCAGGGTGCTATGAAAACATTCACAAGAGGCTATACTTTGCAGGACATTTATTTTAAGTGTACTTCGATTATAATTCATTTAAGCTTCCTCCTAATTCATGGGCATCAGGTCAGTTCTTCCACTGTGTCCATTTGGAGTGACGTCTATTGTCTTCTGGAGAAATGTTCTTGATATTGAGAGACTATGTTTAAATATCCATTCTGTCACTGCTGTTATATCACAGAATCACAGAATCATCTAGGTTGGAAGAGACCTTGAAGATCATCTAGTCCAACCATTAACCTCACACTGATAGTTCTCAACTACACCATATTCCTAAGTGCTGTGTCGACCCTACTCTTAAACCCCTCCAGGGATAGGGACTCCACCCCTGCCCTGGGCAGCCCATTCCAACGCCTAACAACCCGTTCTGTAAAGAAATACTTCCTAATATCCAGTCTAACCCTGCCCTGGCACAACTTGAGGCCATTCCCTCTTGTCCTATCGCTTATTACTTGGTTAAAGAGACTCATCCCCAGCTCTTTGCAACCTCCTTTCACATATCTATGTGACAAGTCTTGATACCAGGTGTCTCCTTTGTGTTACACTGATTCCAACACAGAGTCACAGTCTTCAGGCTGGGAGGGACCTCAGGAGGTCTCTAGCCCAACCTCCTACTTCAATTTGGGCCAATGCTAAAGTCGGACCAAGTTGTTTAGGGCTTTTTCCACTTGGACACTGTTGTGGGTTAACCTTGGCTAAAGGACAAACTCCCACTCAGCTGCTCTCTCACTCCCACTCTTCAACAGGACAGGGTGGAAAAATAAGAACAGAAATCTTGTGGGTCGATATAAAGACAGGGAGATCACTTACCAGTTACTGTCATGGGCAAAAGAGACTCAAACCAAGGAATATTAATTTAATTTCTTGACAATTAAAGTAAATTTAGATGGTGAGAAACAAACTAAAACAACACCTTCCACCCATACCTTTACCCAGGTCTGTGGTCACCCCTTCACTCCCGACTCCCCTCCCCCGAGGGGTGCAGGGGTTGGGGCTGGGGGTTGCGGTGGGTCCCTCGCAGCCCTCTGGGCCGCTCCTCCCTCCTGCCCCGTCTCCCTGCTCCAGCCGGGCCCTTCCCCGGGCTGCAGTCCTTCAGGGACAACCTGCTCCCGCCTGGGCTCTCCACGGCCGCAGCTCCTGCAGGAAATATCCCCCCGCTGCGGCGTGGGGCCCTCCCCGGGCTGCAGGGTGGGTCTCTGCTCCCGCGGGGTCTCTCCAGGGCTGCAGGGGATCCCTGCTCTGGGCCTGCAGCACCTCCTGCCCTTCTCTTCTGCCTGGGCACAGACACACACTACAGATGCTGAGTATTCACCTGCTCTGGGCAATTGATCTCCCACACTTCTCATCCCTGTGGTGCCTTCCTTACGTGTGTCTTCCCTTCTTGGAGTAGATTTTGAATGATGATCTTCACCACAAACAGCCCTACGGTAATTTTCACTCCCTCTCTGACACAGCAGCAGCAGCAGAGTTACCTGCTTATGACTACTTGATGTACTGGAGCAACAGAATATGTTGGGGGTTTTTTTCCCCATTAATTCATGGTAACACTGCCAGAAGAGTGGTGCATATTAGTATATTAGATTATAAACACTCTGAGGGAGCAATTCGCCTCAGTGTTGTCCGTATACAATGCCAAGCTGAATGGCCCCATTTTTGTTTGGCATTAAGCAAAACTGCATTCAAAATAACATGTAATCATGAATGTAAGACCAAAGTAAGAACAGGAAGCATTTTTCCCAGTCTGTCTGGGTCTGCCTTGAAGAGTCGTGTGTTTGAAACAACCTTAGAATCATAGAACATCTCAAGTTTGAAGGGACCCATAAGGATCATCAAGTCAAACTCCCTGCTCCTCGCAGGACTACCTAAAACTAAACCATATGTCTAAGAGCATCATCCAGATACTCCTTGAACTCTGACAGGCTTGGTGCAGTGACCAGTTCCCTGTAGAGCCTGTTCCAGTGACCAACCACCCTCTCCGTGAAGAACCGTTTCCTAATGTCCAGTCTGAACTTCCCCTGATGCAGCTTCATCCCATTTCCTTGTGTCCTATCACTGGTCACCAGAGAGAGGAGATCAGCACCTCCCCCTCTGCTGCCCCTCAGTTCTGCTGGTTCCTTGGATGGGCTCGTTACCTGTCTTTAGGCATCGCAAACTTGTTAAGAGCTAGTAGCAATTGAAATGGAAAGAATGTTTCTGATCCTGACCAGAATGGGTTTTGATCTGGCTTCCCTGTGTAAAGGTCTTTGACTGGGTATATCTGGACTACGCCAGTTTCTGACAGAGACTTAACTGGAGTGGTACAGGCCAAACAGCTCCCCAGTAAATATGAAGTAGAATAAATGTCTCTGTGTATTTGTCCAGAAACACACACTCCATCACAACTGACTGGAAAACTCCACACAGCATGGCCATAGGCTGAGAAGAGACCTGAAGCCAGGATTTACAGCTCACCTGATATGCAACAGCTTGTTAAGACACAAACTTTATATGGATGTGAACCCTTGTGCTATCTGTCTGACTGTGTGAAGTCTGGAGAGCTCAGGGACACCTCCAGACCATCATCTCCTTCAGCCATTCCACTAAAGGCCCAGACAGAAAAGATGATGCTTTTTATACTGCAGTTCAAGACTACAGAATCCTTCTGTCTTTACAGTTCATTCAGTCCTGGACCCAGCCAGATTATCTCAAGGAGCACAGGGAAGTAATGGCAAATTTGAAAACTCATCTGCTACAGGAAACTAGATGGTTACTCAATGGTGAGACCGTTGCTCCTGATATCAACATGGCATGGATTTAAATGATCAAAGGCGGTCCCAAATCATCTTGCAATTATCCAACTGCAATCATCACAGACTGTTTGGGATTTCACTTACCAAGTGGGCTCCCAGAGCTCTCCCTTTTACCAAAACAGCATCTGGGCACCTGTTGTTCTTCTTGTTAGTGGATCTGCCAGACTTGATTGACTTGTTTGCGTTTGGGAATCCTGACAAGACCACGTCTCACAAAGCTGTATTGGCCTACAAGCTGTTGCAAGGAGGTGGAGAATGTCCACAGGACAACCAACACAGTATGATTTGCGTTCTAGATTTCTCTCCCTCTCTCCATGTCTCTCCCTCGGGAGAGTGGACACTAATCATTGCCTGTAACAGCACCGGGTGATTAATTTAAGTGATTTAGCACCTGGGGATTCACCTTCACACAGAGATCGATGGTTTGGATGTGTCCTACATTATTACCCTTACAGCAATTACCTCCCACAGACACTTGCTCTTGTGCTAATGAGCCAGAAGCTATTAGCATCCACATCAACCATCTACATGTTTTATAGTTTCAGAAGAGCTCTTTCTTGGTGACCACATCTTCTGGGTGGGCAAATTTACAACATGAATGGAAAAGCCTTTTCTGCAGACATTTTGGGATGGAAAAAAAAATAGGCAAATTTTATTAGCACTAGGAAGGGAAGTGTATCATGAGCATGGAATCAGAGCCAAGAAGAGCAGTATCAGGCTGTCGGTGATGTGAACAGTGCTGAAATTTACCTGCTCAGTGCGAGTAGCCCAGGCAGGAAGACCGTACACGTAGAGCTAGCAAGGTGTTATAGGTTGCACCAATTTTCTGGATTGACTCAAATAAGCAAAGTTCAGCCCCAGTGTAGGCTATGCCTAGATTAAACTGCTTACTGCAATGCTGAAAAATTGAGGTAAGCTCTTTTATTAAATCTGACTAGTTAAATAATTCAGATTCTTTTAATTGCTGTTCTACCTTCTTCTTTTTTTTGCACCACATCTGTATTCAGCTGAGTCCTAGCTCAGTGATGTTGGCTTTTACACTACTGCCCAACAGTTTGGCTCATATCATCCCAGTCTCTTGCACCAAAATACAGATTAATTTAACCAATCAGTCCAAATATGCCTCTTGTTTACCGTAATATAAATTCAGTGATCCAATATCAGATTTATTCTGAAATGCAGAGTCCATACCAATATAAATTCAGTGATCCGATATCAGATTTATTCTGAAATGCAGAGTCCATACCATGGTAGTCAGAGCCCATGCACAGTATGAGGAGAGATAAACACAGAAATACAAGGTGGGATCACTTGTACTATGCAGTGTTTCACAACAACTTGAGTATAGAATAGAGGGAGGTTGCCTTCTTGCTCCACCTCTGCTCCTTGTTTCCTTTTGCCTCTTGGGAAAATTATTACAACTCACATCTTCAAAGACAGACAGGGACAACATTACCAAAGAAATCTTAGAGGAGCAGGCTGATTGCATGTCTTAGCAGCCCCCTTTTTATACATGGAATTTGTTACTTTTTCTGAAGTAGAAATAATGAAAGGAAAGCACAGCAATAGTATTAAATGTGAGCATCATCAGGAGGCTTAACTCATAGTTTGAGATCAAGGTCACTCACGTTGCGAGTTGGCATCTTTTCCTCTCACTTCTATGTACCACACAGCAAACCTCTGTCCTAAAACTCCACAGATGTGTCAGCATCTTGCAGTTTGTCTCTGCATCCTACTATTCAAAATGCAGCTGGTAACACTCATCAGACACTACAACAGTGAAACACAAGATAAAAGCTGTTGCTCATGATGCACTGTGCAGCACAGGACACCAGAGGATGGTGTAAACTCTTCTTCCTTTCTTGAAAAGTCAGCTGCTGGCTTTTGTCTAGAGAAGAGCACCAGATTAAGCTGACTATGGTATGGCACACTGAGGAGATGCTCTTCCTGCCCTATGGCACCAGCAATCTAGTGTCTCCTTTTTCAAAGGTCCTCTCCAGCAGATAAGTGCCAAGTGGAAACAGATAAAGGGATCAGGTCTGAAATTCCCTATGATCAAGATGTACCATATGTTCTCCTTTTATTCAAACCTAAGTCTAATGTCACAGGTGTGGGTTGTTCCCTTTGGAACTACCAAGTTGATTCATATGACCTGAACTTCCAGTGTGAAACTGGAGTCTGTTATGAGACAAGACCATTAGTGTACAAGGTATGTAGAAGCAATGTGGCCATCAAAGGATTTTTTCTTCCTCTCAACCTTGACTAGGAGGTAGAAGGCACAGATTGACCTCCAGGTAGAGTCCGTACAGTCTGAGATGTTATAGGTCAGTAGTTTCTATCTCTAGCATTTCCACCCTCTTCTCAAAAACCAAGTGACACGCTCTCACCCCAGCCAGACCTGGAACAAATAACTAGTGCTAAGACAGGGTAGCTTGTCTGAATCCATATCAAGTGTTAAAGCCAAGAGTTTCCATTAATAGCCACTATGTAAGTGGCACAGTCCATTGACTTCAACTATAGGAACATTTTCTTCCTTTCCTTCAATAGTCAAAATTTCCCAGCAGTAAAATGCTGGAACCAAGGATAGTCTGAGTATAAGCAGCAACTAGTCTTTTATACCTCCCTCAGTGGCTGAATTTGGACTGATACACCTATTGCAGGTCCTCCAGTGCTTTTGTTTTCTGCCTTTTAATCAAGTAACAGTTTTTTCCTGGCTCTGAAGATCCTAGAAATATGCCTTTCTTTTTTTCCTAAAAAAACTTTATTTTTTTTTTTAATAATGGAAATCAAAATATTTCCTTCTCAGTTCTAAATGTTTTGTTTTCTGTTTAATTGGATATTGCTTTGTCCTGGGAGAGAGAGAAAGCACAACAGGGAAAAGCTCATTTACCTTTTCTGTACTGTTCATTATTTTGTACATTTCCAGTACAATTCCCTCATTTGTCCCCTCTCAAAAGTCACTGTTTTTACAACGGGTAAGCTGAACTGAAGACATTGCCTTAGGTGAGAAAGATGCAGAGATTTGGTCACAGCATGATTTCAGACACAAACCTATTTTCAGCGACTGAAATATTTTGTTTGCTGTCAACCAAGCAGTTGATGTGTACTGAACAGGCTCTTGCATTTTGCTGCAGGATGCTTAATTTCTTTCATCCTCTGAGACAGGACCCAGGCACATGGCAGCAGCCAAGCCCTGAACAATCAGGCGCCTGTGACTTTGATTCAGATTTATAAAGATATTTATATGCCTATAGATGAAATATTGGAGGTTTTTTCCCTGCATTTTTTTCCCCCATCCCCTAAACTCTAACATTCCTGCGGTTGTTAAGAAAAGTTCAGCACACAAGGTCTTCAAATTCTCCTGGGCATGCTGCTGCACTACTGGGAGCCCTTTAAAATGTGGTCTTCCAGTCTATATTACTGATTGCTTAATTAATTACTCTAAAAGGGTTTTTTTGCTTGCAAAAGGGGTGGACAAGGTTCAACGACACTTTGGCTTGTCTATGCATGCTGGATAAATTGAGATGATAAAATATGCTGGCAAATACCACTCCAAAAAGAAAGAAATTGTTGATCTTAATTACTAACAGAGATGTTATCTGATGCAGCAGAAAAAAAGCATGTGAGATTGCTTGGGTATATTTATCTCTATTGTTAAAGCTGTTTTTCTCCTTTCTGTGGCATAAGAACTCCTGTCTTCACCATCAGAAAATGAAGTTTTTACAAGCATTTTTTGTTGTTGCTTTAATATAGGCCAGGGACTAAATATAGGGTGTATATAACACTGACTGCGTCCCAACACACAGAATACGCTGGCTTTTGACTCATTTGTAAGCAAATCTCATACACAGCAAGAACAGATGAAGGCTATGACGACAACCTAATCCCATTCTCATTATAATACAGAACAGTGACTTCTACCAAGTTCTTTCTGCATTAAGACAATGGTTTCTTCCTGTAGAATGTACAAGGTAGTTGGTCTCTGTTTTGTCACCTCATGTCATGTCACAGCAAATTTGCCAGAAATAGTTTTTTATTCTAACAGTTAACTATTCTCACTGTTCATGTATGCATTTTCTTTCTTCAAGGTTGGTGGAAGAAAATATAAAACCTCTCATTCTCTGTTACTGTGCAGCTGGGATCAGCTTCTGGCCACAGCATCATCAGAGAGAAAAAAAAAAAAAAAAAAAAGAGGGGATTCTTCCTATTGATGTTTCTCAATTATGAAATATTAGCTCTGAAAACTTTCAGAATTCTTCCATGAGCAGCAGCGTGTAGAAATCACATTGTAAGGACAAAGTGAGGTCCTGTACCTGACTTCACTTGTGACTTACCTGGATGGCAACAGTACAAGTTGCCCAGCGCTCCATCCCAAATGAGAAATCGTGCTTGTGCCTCACAGCAACACCTGCCAACTAAAATTGGCACTGAGACCCACTTCCCCTCTTCTGCTAGGAAGCACTAGATTAATAATTTTGTGAGTGAAACACGGATCTCCTCAAGTCAGGAGAAGATACGCTGTTCACTTTGGTATCCTAAGATCTTGCCCTCCAGCTCCACAGAGTTAAGGTGGGGGGAGTCTCAACAGCTAACTCCAGCCCACCACGCACTGACTCTGCTCTTATGCCTCCCCTAAGCACCTTCCTTTTGCTTATTCTGTACTGTAGTCTTCAGGGAACAGCGTGGTTGGGTATTTGATGAAGGTTCATACTTCACTCTGCACGTACTTTTGTCAAAAAAACTTTTATTGCAATGCAAAATATCTTCTGTATATGACATCTTTCTCCCTCCCCAACCCCCTTAAATTTAATGAGTAATCCTTTCTGGGTTTGTACATTGTGATTCTTGTGTGTATGTATGAATATATATACATATCTATATATCTATTAATCTATAGATATTATATTAATACAATCATATATAAATCTGGACCTATATCATTTTATATATATATACACATATCACCAGATATATGTGTGTGTGCATATACATATACACATTACATATACACTATATACACATATACGCACACACATACATATCGTATAATCATCAACATCTGTTGGTTGTCAAGGGACTTTTCTTTAACAAAATAAGTTCCATCAGTGGATTTTACTTCTGTAGTGCAATTTTACAGGAAGTTAACATTTCCACATTCAATATAAAAGAAACAATATACATTTGAAAACGTGCCATAGGATTTTTAATGAAAAAATTAGAAAAGTGCATTATTTTACAACACTACAGTAAATGATTCTTTTTTTTTTTTCTCTGTAAAGACATTGTAAAATATATACAGGGTTGCTTAGTGCATTCATTACAAAAGAAAGATGCAATCCCTTGCATAAATTACATATTGTACAGGGGTTCGCTGTCTACTTGGACTTGTAAACATTTGTGTGATACAGTTTTCATTCTTTATGTAAGCTGCAATACATCTTATTTTCATTTGACTGTTGTTGCATTCTAACTCCAGTACGGCATTCTAAGGCCATGTGTGAAGGCATCCTCTCCCATTATGGAGAAGGCCAGAAAAAGAAATGAAAACACAAAAGAGTCTTTAATTTGGTTCTTTGTCATCAAGTTATCACTGGTTTAATAAATCGCATCTTGATGCTTATGACCTGCTCTTTCTCCTTTGCTAGGACCAGCTCAACAACTATGTTGAAGTTAGAGGTCTGAAATGAGCAGAGAAAACAGCTTCCAGGAGGTAAATTCCCAGTGCAGTCTCCACAGTCAAGCAGCTCCTCTTTCTAGATGACCGTGCTCCTAATGCTCTGTGTGCTGCACAGAAAATGTATCAACCAGGGTAGAAATTTAGAGAGTTTTGCTCTATCTCAGGCTGTTGAGGGCCTTTAGAATGCCGTCAATACACCATCGGTAAGTCCGCATATGCACATTCAAAGAAGTACAAAAATGCACCAAAAAGTGTCAAGAGATCCAAAAGAGACATAGCATCAACACACACTCACAAACACACACATACACGCACGCTTCTGTCTGAGCAGGAAGGCTCAGTCTCCAAAGTAGGAATCACAATTTAATTTCAACATGTATGTGTGTTTGGAAGAAATCCAAGAATTTCCATATAAACTCCTTAGGTCCCAAATTGAACACTTTTATCCCTGTTTCTCATAGATGAACAGTTTGTTGAAGTAAGAAATTGCACCTTGAAGAGACAGTATCCACATTCTTTTGGCCTACTGGAAACAACTGTTAAGCCCCCCTCCCATTCCCCACTGACCTATCCAGCTCCAAATAATTTCCTTTGCCATCATATCACCAGGATCAAAAGTTTTAGTCAATATTCCTCAATGGCAACAAACAGCCACACAAATCTTAACAAGTCAAGGGAAGAGGAAAAAGAAAACATTTTTTTTCTTCCACAGTTCACTCCTGACCTTGCAAAAAAGGAACAGATGGATTATTGGTTGTATAGCCTATTATAGGAAATTTACATTCTGTAAAAGAAAAATAGATTAGGTTTGTGTTCTAAAGAATGAGCCAGTCTCTTATAATTTCTGCTTCTTAGTTACTTGTTAAAAAGGTCTGTAGGAGACAGGACTCTTTCTGAAGCATATACTAGTCCTTCTTTCATACACGGTCAACCCAACAGTACTTACACCCAAACTAACTTTGTATGGATTAACCAAATTAGAGCAGTGCTCAGAGTGGTACCCAGGAAACAATTTAGTAAAGACAACTGCTAGATTAACAGTCTTAAATCTGTTGTAACTTGGACACTGGGATCCCTCTCTTCTTATGCAGGTATTACACTTGTTCTCCAATATCTGAATAATATTCCTGCACTAACAACTTATACAGAAAGTATGTGCCACATTGTAAATGCAGCTGAGCAGTCGAAAAGGAGGTAAACTGGCATGAGATCACTAAATTGTGTTGAGCATACCAGTTGTGTTGGTCGGTGGTGACCACACCAGACTCTGCTGTACTAATCTTCCCAGGAGAATTAAAAGGGCACAGTATCAACGATGAAGAGGAATTTCCTACTGCTACCTTTGACTGCAGTATCTCTCCATGTTGAGAATTGAAAAGATATGCTAAAAAGGAGCAATATGGCATCCGTACTTTCTGGAAAATGTGTGTGACAATAAGGAATTCTTCAAAGAAAAGAGAAGTCACATAAAAGATAAGTCACATGAAAGATAAGTCACCATAGAGCAACTGAGGTTTAGATGCTGAAGAACATGAAAGGAATGTACAGTGAAGATAAAAAACCCACAACAATTAACTGCTTTGCTAAAAGGATCTCACATATGTCTTTGCACCTGTGTTGCACTTGGCCAATCTTCTGGCAAAACAACAGCTGCCAGAGCAATCAGAAGAATTTGGCCAGGTTATGGTGGCCACAGCCACGATGAGTAGCTGTCAGCTGCCCCACAGATCCATTTGGATGACTGGCACAAAGAAGATAATGAGATGTGCCCACTGCTGCATGCTGAACAAGAAACTCCAATTCACCCTTCAGAAGGGTGTCTCAGAAGAAGAGCTTCAAATCAGAGATCAGTGAAACGTACTAGGTGCTTTAAAGGAAACAGAAGAAGAAACAATTATGGAGCTATCTGAAGGCTCTGTCACCAAAGTTCCTTGTCTTGGTTCCTAAGGAGAATGTTGCCCTGAACTCTTGCCCAGTGTGTAAGTTAGAAATCAGCCCTGTCCTCCATCGTCCTCACCCAGAGGCCAAGTAGAAATCCAGTCTTTTGCTCTGCCTTTTTTAACCTTGCTCAGACAGGGTTTGGGAGAAGGATATACCATAGCATCAGTGTCCTCATCAACCCAGCTTGTGACACAGAGACTCAACTGAATCTTGCCCATTCTCCAGGTGGTCCAGACATGTTTGGACATGTAACCAGCAACCCTTCCTCCTAGAAGCATAATCTATCCCAGACAGCACAGCTGAGACACTTTGGCCATTGCACCAAATGGGTACCAGAACGATGCTCCATCCCGAAATACAGTCCCTTGCTCATCCATTGGCATCATCCCATCTCTCTAAGACACAACACTAGTTCTTTCCTCTACAGGTAAGACAAAATCGGGCCCAAAACCTATCTCCACAAAGACATTTAAGCAGCTATTTAGTTCAGTGGGAATTAAGAGCCTCACTGCATATACTGGATCTGAGCTAAAGGCCTTTCCCCAGATACTCCCATGACCATCTCCAGTCAACGTGCCAAGATGATGCTTGTCAATAGGACAGTCATGCCATGACCCCCATGTCAGCAGTGATATTACCAAACAGGCCTTTTGGAAATCATTTTGTAGACTTGCGATTTCAGACTCTGGGAAGCCAGAATCATTTACACTCTACTTCAGCTAATCTAATTAAATACTGTTATCAGATTAATTAGCCTCTTAACAATAATTATGATGAAGGAGCTGCATACCCATGCTGTAGAGAGAGGCAATAATAATGAATTAATGTTATTTCTCTAAAGGTCAGTTTTTGATTATGTTTTGACATGTAGAAACTGTCCAAACATAGTCAATACTAAGAGGTTTCTTTGCTATATTGCGACCTCCTGAACCCAGCTGGAGAAGCTTAGCATTTCCCACACATTTCTACCGCACAGCTCTGGGGAAATGCTATCAAAGATGGGCAAGAATACCACAATCCAGGTCTCCCTGAGCCACAGTATGGATTTGCTGCAGGCAATAAGAGGGATGGTGAAATTGATCTCTTCCAAAGAATAGTAGAGAGAAGATGCTCTAGAACACACAAGCTTCTTGCTTGATGCGTCAGTAACGTGCTCTCACCAATGTCAATCCACTCCACCATGAACCAGACATGGTCCATCCTTCCCACACCTCCTGTCACTCCTGCTTAGGAGGATGCTGGCAGATGACCAGCAAATAGACTAAACCCCAAAGACCCATGGCTCCTCCTTCATTTGAAACCACACCACAGACCTTACCAATGACCTACAGACCATGAGCCAAACTGCTGTGTCTCTTTGCCTGCTCGTGTCATTTGTGCTGCCCTTTCTCCTGATGGCCTTCTCCCGAACAAACATTCTCCCAGATTCTCCTCACAGGCTAATGCACTGCATCCCAGCCAGCAAAGAAGTGGATCTCACCCATGCAGGTTTATGCACTTTGCCTTTCCTATCTGATTCCCTGCACATTGTTTTTAATCAATCTGTAGATTTCCTTTGTCAGTAGTAATTAGAGTGGAACATTTCCTTCCCCAGGGTGCAGTTCTGTAGCATAATGCTTTTCATTAATAGATGAGGGGGGAAAGTACAGAATGTGGTGATCTTGGGTCTGAACATACATCTATGAAATGGCAAGCTAATGAGTTAATGTCTGGGTAGGAAAGGGGGGAGGGCATATGGAGAAAGCCAGAGGGCCACTGTCTGTGAAATGGATCTCTCTTCTAGCCTCAAGTATCGTGCTCTGGATACAGCAATTACTGCAAGCTGTTCCACAGACCAGATAAACAATGAATCAAAGACAGGCTAGTGGTATCAGTACTCATGCATGAGGAAGATGCATTATAAAGCATAGTTTCAATTATTATATTTGCTAGCTCAACTTGTGAATTAGCCAGCTATGATAAATGCTATCATGATGCTGTTTGCTCTGCATTTCTCAAAGTGAACTAAAAGACATCACAGCCTGGAACTGTGAATATTAATTACCAATAAAATTGCAGCATCAATCTTTCTTTTCCCCTCCCCCCCCCCCCCCCCCCCCAATCTCTTGTGGGTGTTAATGTATGGCAGCACTCCTTACATTGTCAGAAAGCAAGGTGAGGGAGGGCTTTAGCACATTTATTAATTACAATATTCACAGAAGGAGAGATAAATGAAGGCTGAAAGCTCCAGGGATAGTATTTCCAGCCTAAAATTAGCAGGCAGCTTTGGATGACTGGATACCATAACGCAAAATACAGCTGCATAATTTATACAGGTTGACTGTTGTCTTTAGGTCTTTCTGCTCTCCATTAGGTTTAGGAAAGTTTGTTCACAGTAATCAGTAGTTGGAGACACTGACATAGTACCTAGCAGTAAATAGAAAACAGGTCACATTCCAGGTTCAGTAAAGGAGTATAAATCAGGACTCATTGCATTGCACCCAAATCAGTTAAGTTACCACACTGGAAATCTGCATGAGAAAAAAATAGCCAAATAAGAGTTTTGATTTCTGTGTAGCTTACCACTTCACAGCAATATAAACCCAGCAACTTCAGAAAATAGTCCAGCAAGAGCCAGCTCAGCAGCTATAACATCCACCTAGGTTATGTGCCAACCCAATTGTCATGCATTTCTCATGTCTGCATTCTCCAGAGCACACAGGGAGAAACTTTGTGGAGCTCCAAGTGTAACAGGGACACAAATGCTGAAAGCTCCCCAATTTGAAGCTTTATATTGGACTTTTCCCCCAAGGGAATACCGATGACTTGGAAATTTGTGCAAAGGACAATATGGTTTGACTGAGAATCAGTCAGGAGCTTTGGAGAAGCCTCTTTGAGGAAAAGGAAAAATTACCAAGCACTGAGCAATTTCCAATTAAATGAAAGATTTAGGGCCAGTCCAAACAAGTTTAGCATTAGTAAAGCATCCACTGCCACGCCAAGCTTTAGAGAGGAAAAGAGTTTGCTTACATCCTACTGAGCCCTTGCACTTGGGAGCACCAGTAAAGGAAATAGCATCACTAACATGATATATCACAGTGGACCAGCACTGCTCAGGATGGGCTGGTTGAATAAAATCGAGGTTTCAGTGAAGACAGCAGCAAAAACCTGACTGGAGAATCAGGAACTCCATGGATCTCCTTATCAGCAGTAAGCAGTGAAACACTGTGGCCATAGAGCTTGGCTGAGCAGAGGACAGCCAGTCTCCCAGACTGATTCTGCCCAGATCAAAGCACAACAGTCTTCAGTATCACCTCACAGTGGTTTCAACTGGAAATAACACAACTACTCCTGCCGTTGAGAACAATTTCTTTCTTTACAACTCTTTTTTTTGCCCTCCTATTACTTTTTTTAGGTGAAAGTTCCTTTACCATGTTCGTTTTGGCAAAGGGTACCATGAGTTTTCATGGTTTTAATTCAGCCTCTGAGCTCAGATTAACTAGCATAAGAGTCCCAGAGCGCCTTCTGTCTGTAATCAGTTTCTCTGTGTCCAATGTCATTATTCCATTTGTTTTGATTTTGGTGTATCATTTGATGGATAATCCTTTTCATACGCTTTATCTTGCTGAAGTTCCCAAAATAAAGTTTGATATTATAGATGACAGGCAGGCTGGTCAGAAAAGCAATATTTCTTTTTCAGTTTTGTGAGTATCATGCATCTCTAGTTGATGAAAGTAGTGGTGGTGTGATTCTCATTGTAATTTGTGCAATATTCCAGTCAATAATAGTGTCTTGTTGAAATATGCATTAAAAAGTCCATAACATTAGTGTAATGGACACACTCCAACACATCTCTCTGGTCTGGCTTCCTCATAAAGATTTTAAATTACTGTCTTAATTAGATCCTAATATTAACAGGAATATTACATAAAGCTAAATGAGGACATAAACATCAACTGAAAGCTACTTCTACCCAAGCTCCTGCCCTCTGGTCTGCACACACCAAATCAGTCTGGAACATTTTCATTCTCCATCTTGGTTCTACTGACCGCTCTTTTTTAAGCTTTTAGCAACAAATTATGCTTTTGTCCATAACAAAAGCTTTCAAATCTGTCAGAGAAAACAAGGAATTACCTTGCTCAGGTTTGATTCACAATAATCTTGATTACTGCCCTGGCATTTCTTCGATCAAAGCACTAGGAAACTAATGAGACAACCTACAGTAGATTAACTTGGTCACTTCCCTCTTTTCTCTTTTTTTATAAAGTTGTTGATTGTGTCCTAATGAGCTGTTACAGAGGAGTACAAACAGAAGTCTACTGATGAAGGTCACTGTGCATCGTCTCCATTCATTAACAACCAAGAAGTTATTTGGACCTTTGAAGTAATACCCAAACAACTCTTCTAGAGCTGTGCCATTACAGTCATCCCTGTAAAGCATATATAGGTACAGAGTTCTGGCAAAGCAGCCCCAGTTAGATCAGTCAGGATCTTCCATACACAGTAATGAAGAACAAGTGGAGAGTTGTGCCTTCATTGTTCTATTAAGTTTCCTCTTTCGTTTCCATATCACAGCATGCTCAGTCAAAGCTATTTTGGTGCTTCACTGATGAAACTGATTTTTCCCTTTGATGATAATATGAAATATGATAGGATAATAGGGTTGTTATATAATCAAAGTCGACAGCAGGGAGCTAAATTTGTGTTGTTTTGATGAAGAGCACATTAGTGTGACATAAATAGACTAATCTGATTTATTATTATTATTTCTAATGCTTAATAATAGGGAAGGGTAGGAAAATGAGACTCTGGGGAATGAGAGTGCATCACAAAGTGATAGTAGATGTCTGTGTGCTACGGAAACACAGGTTAGGTATTTTGGATATTAGGGTGTCTTGTCATAAGCAGCACCACTACTACCTGCTTCTAGCTGACTCTCAAAAGAGCGAGTAGTGAGCAAGAGAGGTTGTTCTGAAAGAAATAATGTCTTAAGTGGATGTGCTGATTTTGGCTGGGATAGAGTTAATTTTCTTCATAGTAGCTGATACGGGGCTATGGTTTGGATTTGTGCTGAAAACAGTGTTGATAAGCCAGGGCTGTTTTAGTTACTGCTGAGCAGAGCTTACACAGAGTCAAGGCCTTTTCTGTTTCTCACCCCACCCCACCAGCAAGGAGGCTGGGGGTACACAAGGAGTTGGGAGGGGACACAGGTGGGACAGGTGACCCCAACTGACCCAAGGGATGTTCCATACCATATGGCGTCATGTTCAGCACATAACGCTGGGGGAAGAAGGAGGAAGGTGGGGATGTTCGGAGTGATGGTGTTTGTCTTCCCAAGTCACCGTTACGCATGATGGAGCCCTGCTTTTCTGGAGATGGCTGAACACCTGCCTGCCGATGGGAAGCAGTGAATGAATTCCTTGTTTTGCTTTGCTTGCGTGCACAGCTTCTGCTTTACTTACTGATCTTTCTTTATCTCAACCCATGAGTTTTCTCACTTTTACTCTCCTGATTCTCTCCCCCATACCACTGGGCGGGGAGGGAGTGAGCGGCTGTATGGGGCTTAGTTGCTGGCTGGGGTTAAACCATGATAGTGGAATAAAACTAATAATGTACCAGAGAAAATATTCTGTGAAAAGCAGTGTTGTGGGAAGAAAACTGGTATTCATGTAGGGCAATAGGAAGGCAGAGATAGAGCAGACAAAAATCAGCTCACCTTTCACAGACTACTTTCTCATGTGTAACTGAAAAGCTAGGATTAACCTTGGACAAAAGCTTCCCTTTCACAATACTGTCTGTTCCAGTTCCAGACAGCCCAAATCATTATTCATACATCAGTCAAGAGAGGCATTTTTAGCATATTTTCGCCTGATGTACTGATGGGTACATACGAGAGTTCTTGTATTTGTGGCTGCTCACAAAGCAAAGTCCTGCAAGAGCTCATGCAAACATCTGAATGAATGCAGGCTTGCAAAGGAAATGTCTTGCCACCTTAAAATCACATGTGTAACAAAAATATAGATTGGACAGAATTGTAGGTTCTTCAGGCAGAAAATAACAATAAATAAATGTATTTTAAAATTCTATGGAATGCAGACACATTTTAGCAAAACTCCCACATACACACTCATTACAGCTTTTAGACATAAAAGTGTCATTGCGGACATCTACTCTGGCTCCTTCATATCAACATACATAGATTTCTTCAATCACATCTATAAATTTCAACTAAGCTAAATCAGAGCTTTTATAAAGCCATTGAGTTTTAATGCAAAGGCTCTAAGTGGCAGATAACCCATGACATGCCAAGGTAAGTTGCTCCCCTGGTTAAATACCCCATGTATTAAAATTTACTCTTCATTTATGGTTCCAGAGGGAAGATTTAGTAACAAATCAGCCAGAGTATGTAACAGCTTTGAACTTCTGGTGTTCAACATTATTTATAGGACATTTAAAGATTATTTTCATATGCAGCAGAAATAGAATTTTCCTCTTTTCTTAAAGGAAAAAAAAAGGAAAGTGCTAATCAATATTTTATATGTTGTAACCTTTTTTCACAAAACTGTTAAAATTTTTTGGTAAAAGTCCTGTTACAAATGTTCTCCTTTGCTAGGCAGAGAGAATTTCATTTGAGTTCTGCAAAATCCCAAACTTTTCTTGCTTTTCTCCAGTGTCAGATACACCCAGCAGTCATACATAGTACAGATGTGTATATGCCAGACATACTTTTTCTTAACTCCTTAGCAGGAAAAGAAGCCTACACTTATTTGCACTTCTGGGATACCACCAGCAAAGACTACAAAAGTGAATTTTGACAGCACCGTGAACCCTATGGGCCACCCTCGCAGAAACCAGCTTCCAGGTGGCAATCACCGAGGCTGTTTAACACATCCTGAAACTGCTTTTCGAGGTATGGTTGCTTCAATACTTCTGCCATCAGCATTTGCCTTAGGACATGGTACCCGCAGCGCAGCATTAGTGTACCCAGCATGCTCTCCTACTGTGTTGAAGGATGTCATCCCCACACATTAGGCTGAAAAAGTCCATCCTCATCCATCCTTATTAGGAATCCTAAATTATTTCTTCACTAATCTTAATGGAGGTTTTCATGCCACAGCAATTTATAATCCCAAAGGAAGCTGCATAGGGGAGCCAAAGTCATGGATACTTGCTTTTCATTTACTTGTTGAAACAGATATGGAAATTAGGAGAACATCAGCATATTTGATATAGCTAATAATTTAATAGCTAGGGAGAAGAGAACAGAGGAGGAATGACATTCCTTATTTCTCCTATTAATGCTCTTTATAAATGCCTCTTTGAAAGGATATCAACATCCATCAACACACAGAGCTCAGAGCTGGGGCTTGTACAAAAACACACCATCTAGTTTTAAGAAAAAAAAAAAAAGGATTATTGCTTTTACATCGAGAGCACAAAATGGTAGAATCAGCAGTAGGTGATAAGTGTCAAAAAAAGATGGGGTTTGTATGGCAAATTAACACGGAAGGCAATTTAAAAGATAGGATTAAATCAGAGACAAAAGTGCAGGTTTATAAAACTCCCACTCCTACCCCTGTCAAATCAAAGATAAATCTGCCAAAGCACTAAATCCCATGTAATCATTGCAAATTCCTATTGTCTTAAAAGGGAGCTGGATCAGGCCTCTAATTCGGTTCTGTAAAGTCTGTTTGGTCCAGATGAACAACTGAGAGATGGACAATCTCCAAGGAACAACTCTATGACACGGTCTCAACATCCTCCACTACAACTTGCCAACGCAATCACTCCCAATGTTACCCTCCAAACACTGGAGTAAAACTGCTTTTGCCCATTACTGCGAAATGCATTTTGCCTTTCTGCCTAGCAAAAAAGCAATATCACATCTAAACTCACAAGTTCCCAGTGAGCCAAACACAAGATACTGTCCCTTGAATTCTTCCTGAGACCAACAAAGGCTTTCCATTATTTACAAATCAAAAGCATTTAGAGACAATCATCTTCACTTTTTTGTTTAAAACAAGGAATGCCCTGTCACTATTATATAAGAAAAAATATACATCCACCTCTTTATACCCATCCTAATCCAAGCATTCCAAAAAAATATAATTCCTATTCATGCAGGTAATTGCTGCACAAAATAATAATAATAATAATAATAATAATAATAATAATAATAATAATAATAATAATAATAATAATTTTATAAATAAAATAAAAATAACAAAATACACTCTTTAGTTCCAACAATTCTCCCAATTTCTCTTAAAAATTCCACTTGTAAATTGTTGGAACAGTTGAAAATGATAAAAGTAAATATAGTTAAATCAATAGGATTATTTGCTTTTGATTATTAATTCCATTGCTAGTTTTTCTTGTGTTTTTATTATGCATACCAGTTTTACAAAGTGCATGCTTTATTTTATTTTTTTTTTTTTAATTTTGAACTGGCAAGCTAAAATGATCCATCTTTTCCTGCCTTTTTTAATGTTAATACAATCTAAAATCTAGCATTAAAAAATTTATCATGATACACCTGGTATATTGACTGCTTATGGCGCATGCTTGTCTTGGCAAAAAACAAAACGAATTGGCTCCCCTCCCACCCTCCCCGTTCCTTTTGGAAGCAATCTAAAAGTTAAAAGCAGGCTGGAACACAATTGCTTCAAGGGAAAAAAAATGATACCTGATGCTTTAATTTTTGTCACATGGCACTAGTTGTGGAATTGCACGCGCACACACACGCACACACACCCAACACGCACACAAGCACGCACGCACGCTGCAACCTGCTCGTGAGGAAAATAGTTTATTAGGTCAGGAGTGCCAGTGGCACATGAAGGCTCCCAGCTGTGTGTGCAACTTTGGATTTGGTACCCACTTCACGTCACCTTGAATCCTCTGACATCCACCGAGGGGGTAATGTAAGGCATACTTTGCTGGAACAGTAATAATCCATGCTTCATGCTCAAGAGCTGAGTCTCAGAGGAGGACTGGCTTTCTCTACTCCCTTTGGCCTCGCTCTGTCTCACTCAAGGAACAAAAAAAACAAAACAACGGAGAACTAGGGAAAACAAGGAAAGCAAAAGAAGACAAATCCCTTTAAATGGACTTTCGCCTTTTCATCAGCCTGTGGTTATCTGTAAAGCTGTGCAACCCAGGTGAGATGGAGCTGACAGGAGATGGGAAAAGGCTGTTTTTTAATGTGCTTGGTGAGATCTCCTCTATCTTGTAAGAGATGGAGTGAAAGTACTGGGGGTTCAGCTTTGAGCTGAACGAATTTTGGTGGGACACCACCCGGCTGGTGTACTCGTGGGACCTGTAACACATGCAGGAACAAACTGACTGAAGGTCTGTTACTTCGGCCTTGTACCGTGGCCGACCATGCTGGGAGTCCTCTTGGATGTGGATAATCATGCTGTTGCGGTTCCCTGCCAGGGATGCCCGTTCCTCGGCATCCCGCCTCTCGTCCTCGCTGTTCATGGTTAAGAACCTGAGAACAACCAGATTTAGAAATGCCCCAATGACTGTCAACCCCACTAGAATGTACATAAAGCTAAAAGCCACATAGAGAGGCTTCTTTTGAAGGGCCCCTTTGGTCTGCAGGGCCACATAGTCTCCAAACCCTATCGTAGTCAACGTTATAAAGCAGTAATAGTAAGCATGGAAAAAGCTCCATTCCTCATACTGGGAAAAGGCTGCTGCTCCAATGCAGAGTGTTCCCATGCAGGAGAAGAAACCCACAGTGACCATGTTTTCCATGGAGACCTCGGTGCTCCTCATCCCACAGCACTTTTTGATGCGTTTCAAGAGGTACTTGACGAAGGTGTTCATGCGCTCGCCCAAGCTCTGGAACATGACGAGTGTCAGTGGGATCCCCAGGACCGCATAGAACATGCAAAAGGCCTTCCCTGCATCCGTCCCTGGGGCAGCATGTCCATAACCTGGGAGGGGGAACGAAAAGACAGGACAGTCAGCAAGGCACATGATGACCACAGCTCCCCCTTCATGCAAGCCACGTGAATCGCAGAGGGTCTGATGCCACAGCCAGATCCAAAGCTACAGGAACACTGCAGTCACACAGTCTTCCTATCTCCTCACTCACGTCCTGTATCCAAAGAAAATAAGACACAGAACAAAAAAGTTTTACATGCAGGGGTGGGAAAGGTGAAAGAATGGCAAATCCATCCTACCTCAAATAACTGTGCAGTCTCCTAAACAAGATTATATCGCATTCATTCACTAAAGAAATTTCACATCCATCCTGTATCACATGCAATAGTGGAAGATTTGGAAATAGGTTGACTTGTCCACAGTATTTTTGAGAAGAGTTGGTGTTGCCCCGTCTCAAAACCATAATACACTGATAGTATCCAAATTCTTTGTTTGCTGGCAGCTTGGAGTTAGCAACATCCACAGATCCACCAACCAAAGAAATTCCTTTCCAAACTCTTCCATACTGAACAAACCTTTCGCCTAGAACCTTATGAAAGCTACTCACTGCTGGAACACCATAGGACTTTAAGGGTTTAATGCCTGCTCTATCTTTAATTACTGAAGAATAAACAAATTACAAGCTTGTTTTATAGTTTTACAGCTTTTACAGCTAGGCAAAGGCAATTTTGTCAGGATATTAAACTAATCCAGGACTGAGGATGTAGCACATTTCACATCATAGTTTACAGACAGTAAAATCATGGCAAAACCTTTATTCTAAATCAAACCATACGTGTGGGTGAGTCTGTTTTGAAATCATAATTTCACTTTTTCACATCACACTGCTTTAAAAATCTACATTTCTTACAGCTAAGATTCTATGTGACAGTACCAAAGTCTCCAAACTGGGATGGCTGGGACTTATCTGGCCATGGTATGCACTGACCATGTGGGTAACCGCTGTCTATAATCCCCTTAAAGTCAATGAATAGAAATATGCACTTCCCAAGTGCAGTTTATATCATCTACACCTGGGTGTCTAAAACAGGTCAATGAGTTATTCTCAGGAGTCACCTATTGCTCTACAGTCATTATAATAGAAATCTCAGGACAGAACTCAGTTCAAGATTAATATACCTAAATTTTGGTATCTACATGTGCACTAGGCATCCAAGCTCCCATTATAGTCAACAAAGATTTAATGAAAACAGCCAGTAGTGAGTTATTTAACTGACCATCCAAGTCTACCTTATGGTGAGATGAAATGACAGTACTGACTGTTCCACTGACTGTATTGATTAGGTCCCCATTAGACAGACTAGACACTTGCTGACTGCAGAAGAATTTAGACACCTACTGCACAGGTAGACTCCTAAACACAAACAGCTGAACGCAGATGTCTTATCATGAGTAGAGCTTCATCTTCAGTGACTAGCTCCGATGTAGGTGCCTGCATTGTAGACACTAAGGGTTTAAATCAGATTTCCATCTATCATCATTTGAGACCCCTGAGTTATCAGGATATCCACAGAGGGCTGGCAGATGAAACACAGGGCATACAGCAGAGCCACACTTATGGATCAGAAGCTGGAGACCAGACAGCATCCAAGATACTGCTGAGGCAGGACCATCCCCCTCATACTGCCCCAGCCCTGCCCATCACCCTTAGACTCAGGTCATGGACATGCTGCTCTGAATTTGTCTAATCCTTATTTTGAAACTGTTGACACTGCTCATCTCTTCAGACTCCTGTGGCAACAGATTCCAGAATTTCACTATCTGCTGTGTAAAAAAGGACTTCATACTTTCAGGCAGATCTCCTTGTTTCAGCTAGTGCCCCTTACGTCTAGTATTAAAGTTTTGTATCTACCTTATCTATTATCTTCATGACTTGAGCTAAACTCAGCTTTATCTCTGCTCTGTTTTCTCCTGTCTGAACTGGAGCCACAGCCTTTTTAGCTCATATAGCAGAAATCACATTCCCTTGATCATTTCGATGTCCTTCTCTGGACCTTGTCTAGCTCTGCCACATAATTTTGGAGGTGCAGAAACCAGAACTCTGCATAGCCCTCAGGATGTGGGCGCACCATGGAGTCTGCAGTTTTTCTAGAACAAGAATATGAACATCAGACGGCATTCAAAATTAAAACCAACAGTGGACAAAGAAAAAAAAAAAAAGAGAGAAAACCAGCAAGAATACCCTCCAAAAAGGAACAGGTATTTCCATAGCTCAGTTGCTAATTGTTGGCAGATGGATGGGATGTAAAAAACAGTTTACAAAAGAAGCACATAACTCAAAATAGGAAGTTCTTTTCAGGTTACAAAACAAAGAGATTCACCTGTTGTATTGGGCCGGGTAGCCTGTTCATCATAAAAAGCAGTTTTCAAATTACCTGGAAAGGGAAGTGTCTTCAATAGATTGATGCTGGGTTTGTTCCACCTGACTGTCCCTCAATAAAGGCTATAATTGCCTCTCATTACTAAGATCAGCTTTTGAACTACAGGGGTGTTAATTAAACCAGGGACATCTTCCCATTTTATAGCTTTAGTTACAGCTGATAAAGAGAAGGAAAGCTTCAGAAAATGTGATTTTCCAGATGGTTGCAGAGATGGCAGTTGGTGGAAACAGCTTTCACTTTGGGTTCTAAAGAAAATGATTGGGGTGAAAAAAGATTTCTTTTGATATCGCTATATCCCTCTCACTAAAGATATCCACAGAGACAGTTTAGGGAGATTATAAAACATTAATATTATGTGCTTACACACTATCTCACAATTGAATATCTAAGATTTGTCACAGACTTTGTAATTAACTTGGGACTCACAGCTCTCCCATAAGATAGGAATATATCCATATCCCTGTTTTACAGATAGTAAAGCACAGACACTGTCAGGCTATAATTTCTCTCCAATTCACACAGGTAGACAGAATATCCAGAAATTCTGATTTCTATTCTGCCCCATGTCATACTCACTTTCCACAACATCAGATAATATTTTTTACCGTATTTTCACCATGAAACTGGGGTAAAGAAAGGACTTTATTCATGAAGCTGGAATAAGACTTTACAAATAGATTCATGTATAGAGGATCAGAGTCATATCTTTCTCCAGTATAACATGGCTTTAAGGAATAGGCACCTTAGTCATTGCCTTCAACACTCCGAGATGAGGGGTTTCAAAATGCACCAAAGAAAGACTTAACTCTCCATTACTTTAGCATTACAGAATCTATCCAGCAATACACTGAGCAATGCATGAAAAGCAAACTCCAGCAGTATACGTTCTCTGAAATTCAGTAAATCTCAAATTTAAAACAAACCACTGTCTTCTTAACAGCAAAGACTTCCTCTGGGCAAAATGAAGTGGTCAGCAATTGCCAGAGAAAGAGGGGCACAGATGATCATTAACGCTGGGAAATAGCCCTCCACAGTGCACAGGATCAGTCTCCAAGCAGTTGGGCTTTACTTCTGTCAAGTAAAGGCAGAAGCAGAATCAGCTCCCTTGGTAGCAGATTTCAGCTCCTAAAATTCAGCCTAATGCCCTCTACATGAATGCCACTGCCCTTTACCAGAGTATAAAGAGATGACTCCATGTGAACCATAAGAAACACAAGGCTTAAAGAGAAATAGAAAGATTAAGCATGACATTGGTATTTCTCACTCTTCTATGGTGAAGAAGAAAGATCAAACAGAAGACCTTAAAACTAGGTATAGCAAATAACTAGCGATGGGGCTGAGATATCAGTAAGAAAGGTATAGATGGAGCTTTACATTGGACCATGCTTAGGTAAATATTACCTATACTACTCTAGTAGACTAACCAGTTTGCTGAGGTCCCACAATACAGCAATATGACCACATCAATCAGGTTTGCCTGATATTTAATGAGATATAATTTGAATGATCAAAGACAGTCTAAATACCTCTCACCTTGATTGGAAGTGATGCCATTAGTACTCTCTCTCTTTTATAATAGCTTCCAGCTGCTCAGGCTTTCAAGACAGAGCTCATCTGTGTTGGCACCAAGAAGAATAGTTTGGCATGAAGAAATGTCATGTCTCAGAGTATTACTCCAATTTTGGCCTGCAGAGCACCAATGCACTGCAAAAGCCATCTCCTCCCACTTATGGAAGGTATGGACTACAGACATCAAACAGAACTGCAAGAAGGTGTAGGCAAGGGAGGCAAAGGGTCAGACCATAAGGGCTGACACCAAATGAGTGTCATTGCCGATGAGCCTCTTTAACCAAGTAATAAGTGATAGGACAAGAGGTAATGGCCTCAAGTTGTGCCAGAGAAGGTTTAGGCTAGATATTAGGAAGTATTTCTTCACAGAACAGGTAGTTAAGCGTTGGAATGGGCTGCCCAGGGAGGTGGTGGACTCCCCATCCCTGGAGGTGTTCAAGAGGCGGGTTGACATGGCGCTTGGGCATATGGTGTAGTTGGGAACTGTCAGTGCTAGGTTAACGGTTGGACTAGATGATCTTCAAGGTCCTTTCCAACCTAGATGATTCTGTGATTCTGTGATTCTGTGACTATTCTGTTGAGGCCTTCTCTGCCTTTGATTTTTCCAGGCCTCATCCATTCTCTGGTGGAAAACTCTCAAAGACCATGTGCATCTATATGTAATTCTAGAAAAAAAGGGAATACTGTTTTCTTGTTTGCCAGAGTGTAGCTATGAAAACCCACTCAGACTCCTTCAAAGCTTATTTTTCCATGGTGCCTTTCAGACGAGACACAGAGAAACTTCTCATTACAATCTACATGAGGTCCATTCAGGAGGACAACCCAAATAACTTTCTCTCACTTCTAAAGGGATATTGTGCTGTGGTTCCAGGCCACAACCATAGTGCACAGTGGAACACAGTGCACAGCTACCTTGAATCCAAAAGCAACCACAAGCAGATGGCTGGGGAGGTGCATAAGAATGGTATAATGGTATGTGACATTTCCCACAAGTATTCAGGTACCCAGCTTTATCATCTGGAGCCCAGGGATTTCCTAAACCAGATACAGTTTCACTGGTTTTAGTAACACACACTGGATTTCTTTTCCATGAGCTTGGGCATTGTCCCTTGAATGTGTATCAATTTTTAGCACCTGCCACCTCCTGTGGCAAGAAGGTCCATAGATCAACCATGTGTTCTTTTAAAAAATCACCATCACTTCTTTAGTTTGAACTTCTCTCCCATTACTATCATCTGATGTCCTCACATCCTCTATGGAAGAGACCAGAAACAATCATTCCCTACTCCCCTTCTTTGTGTCACTCATGATTTTATAGACATTTTATCAACAAAAATGTGATGTCTGCATTCAAGCCCTAAGCAAGTACTAAGGCACTGTATAGCCTCATGTGGACAGACCAGCTTGCTTAGATCTACATCAGTGATCTTTGCACCACGCTCAGCTGCAGGATGTAGACAGGCCTGTAAAGTCTCTTGAATAACACTTTGCTTCTGGGGGAAAAAGGGTCCCAATAAAGAACTTCATGCTGTTGCAATGATGCAGACTGCCCAGAATAAGTAAATCCATAACAAAAATAAAACTTTATGGGAAAAAATCCTGAATACTTTCTGTGTGTTACATCTACTTAGTGACCACCTCCAAGACTGCAAGGCAATACTGACTCCAGCAAACTGAACTGGGACACGGATGGATTCTACCACCAACCCATGACAGTCCACACTGCTAAATCATCAGCCTAGTTCCCGACATGGCTTTACCCTGGACCAACCATCACTGTCTCAGGCAATGCCCATGCCTGGTCCACCCATGGAGGTTAACGCTCGCCAGGGCCCACTGTAGCCAAGCACCACTCTGGGGCAGTATGTGTGTTTAGACATTACTGGCATTCTCCATGCCACCTCTGCTGACCTCCATGTCTTACAAAACACAGGTCCTGCTCTACTTAGTAGCATAGATGGAGCCTGCATGGTGCAAAGCAAAGGGTGTTTTTCCACATTAGGCTCTGTCAGAGATTGGGAGAGGTTTGTCTTAGATGTGCATTGGTATCAGGCCAAATACATGGTCAGTGTTAAAAAATAAAAACGAAATGTGGCAGCGGTAAGTTATTTATAGTTTGCGTTCAGGCCAGTGTGTAGCTGCAGAGCAGTTAAGCCTCATTCACATTCACAGTCAATGTACAACAGGTTTTAGGTGTCTTGAATCTTGAAGCAACACTCTGCGTTATTCATGAGGGATGCTTTATTTCTCTCAGGAGTAAGTTTCTCCCCTCATTCATCTACACATCATTCATCCTCATGATGGACATTTGGGCCTGGTCGTCTCTGACAACAGCCTCCGGAAAGAAATGAACTGC
Source organism: Strix aluco (assembly GCF_031877795.1). Classification (NCBI taxonomy): domain Eukaryota; kingdom Metazoa; phylum Chordata; class Aves; order Strigiformes; family Strigidae; genus Strix; species Strix aluco. The sequence continues at coordinate 5,281,790 of NC_133931.1, read as the reverse complement.
TCCATCCCTGTGACTCAAACCTTTCTTACTCATGCTGGCAGCAGCCCTGGCTGTGAGATAATGAAAAGAGGATAACGGCACCTGTTACTCAGATGGGCAAGCATAATTCAGATTAAAACATCTTCCTGATGTCACACACTTCACTTCAGAGGTTCACCTACGTCAGAGAAACTGCCACAAGGAACAGGCTGGCTCTCCGCTGGATTTGCTGCTTGCGCTTTCAGCAGGGAGAAGAAACAACATGGTCTTCACAGTGCAGATGAAAGAAGCTTCAGCAGGGATCAGGGAGATACTTCATCTAACTAACTGGTAGTGACTCATTTACCAGGACAAAGGCATCCTCCTGTAAGGAAATCCAGAGCACATCATGGATGCTGCTGTACCTGGATGAAAGCTGCTGTGTAACTACACCAGCCTCGTGGCACGCAAGCACCTCTGACTACTCCCTCTTCTCTCTCTCACATGTCTGGGCCCTTCCCAAATCCTGCTGCCTTCCTCCCCAAACATCTTCAGGACCCCCTTTTTCTTTCATACACTTGTTAGTTGATGTCACTGCAGCACATTAGCTGAATAATCTCTCTTACTTTGCACAGCTTCCCCTTCCATCCTCAAAGACATCCTCCCCTTCCATGCTCAAAAGACAGTCTCTAATGTCAGGTCAACGCATGGCACATGTCTCCCTACAGGAACACACAGCAACGTGGGCTGAAATCATCCCGTGTTGTGAAGACATGGGCATTGTGTGAGAGAAGGAAGGCTGTGCCAAGGCCCAGGTGCAACCTCAGATCCGAAATGCCTTGACAAGGTCAGCACAGCCTCTCACCCCGGCTCACCCTTGCTCTGTTATGACTGCTCCTATGTCCTGACTGCTGAGGTAAGGCTTGGAAATTACACCTTGGAAATTACACTCAAAGCTTTGCATTGTATCAAGACCTGCAGAAGACCTACTACTCTGGGCAGCAGGGACGCAGCAGGCTTCCCTCACTTTAATCTCCTACCACAAGCACAGATGTCTCTTCTTGATCTTGGAACCAAACTTTCAAGATGATCAGGGGAAACAGCTTCAAAAGCAGCTCTGACCAGCTGGGCAGGCACACACATACTCACAGGCAGCATCCCACAGGAAAATGAGGAGGAGAAAAAATGGCTTTTCTCTGTGATCCACTGACCAGCAGGTGAAGGCGCAGGCAAAGCTGGTCTTTTGGTGGGCAGGAGGCCAGCCCTGACCCGTGCACATCCTGAGACAAGTGCCTCAGCCTTGGAAATTACCCCCACTGCAGCAAATTCTGTTAAGCTCACCAGGCACGCTGAATCTACTGCCTGTCAGCAAATGCTGTGCATGACAGCCCAGCAGGAGACCTGAAGGACTCATCCAAAATGACTGAGAAGACTGATAATTACTGCTGAGTCAGCACAATGACAGCTTCTGTGCCACTCATCCCTGCGCCACATTTCCTCACTCTCTCCATTAGTCTGATCCGCAGCCATCCCACATTACCTCCTGCTTTTTGAATTGCCCAAACTGTCTGTTGGTATAAATTCCCAATCCTGACCATTACCAGATGTTGCTAAACCATGTCCCATTGGAAGATACAACCATGGGAAAAGTACTACATAATGGGTGCTTGGGCAACTGCCTAAGAACACTGCCCTGAACTCTTACAGCCATGATGGAGCAAGAACTGAGGCCATCAGCTGCAACAGCCTTCTGGGTAGTCCTCTTGTGGGTGTAGCTTGGGAAGACAATATGTTTCTCAGACGACCTTAAATTATAGGGATCTAAAGGCAGCAATTTAGTGAAACACAGATACGCACTGCCATGCTCATTTCTGATTTAGGACTTCCTTGATTTTAGGACGTAGGACTTCAGGTTTGGTTGGTTGCATCTGGGGATCACATGCAATACAGTCAGGCATTTCCTGCAAGAACTTTCCCCTCTTGAGGAGACTTCCTTTAGATTCTTAGAGGCTCAAGGCAAATAATGTGTCCCAGTCCCAGTAAGGCTCTCCGTAAAGTCACCTCCATGGGACACGTCAGAGAACTACATTTCAGAGGTTCTCAGACTGCTTAGATTGGGCTTTCCTCCTCCTTCCCTGCCTGGACTCCACCACCAGCATGTACAAAGGGTGGCCTCTCCTCTGTCCTTTTGGATGACTATCTGGGATGGTGAGCGAACAAATCTATTCATTTCACTGGGGCAGAGTAGTTGGAAGTGCTGTTCCTTCAGTCGTGTGACCGTCAGAGGTGTGTGCCCAGGCAGTTTCCACCCTCCCCACAGCTGGAGAGACCTGGGACCTTCTCTGCTTCCCCTGGAAAAGATCTTGTATTCCTCCTGAACTTAAACCCCAATAGGACACAGCTCCCCCATTCTGACAGATATTGCTTCTGCCTAACAGGGAAGAACAGATTTGGTCACAATGTTTGGCCCTTTCAGATACCCACTGGGTTACTGCATGAAGAAATAAGTTTACAAGTTTAAACTAAGCCATAAGAAACTTTCTAATTACTTCTGCTTTTATTCTCATATCTTGATAAGGATAAGCCACCTATATCTATATCTCTGCCCATCTGTCTTTTCTCCCCAATAGCTTTGAAGCTGCTCACCAATTTCCACCACTTTTAGAAGAAGCGGTAATGTGAACTTGATAGTAATCTGTTCTGCTGGGCCTGCCATCTGGCCGACCTGGGAATATACAAAAAAGGGCAAAAAAATCAACACACACATAGTGCAGACTCAGCTGCAATGTGATAAGCTCCTCCTCTGTCCAGTTACAGGAAAGAAACAGGAGCCGGGGGTCCTGTAAGGTGGGGTGAGACACAGGAGCATGGGAGAGAACTGCAGGAATCGGATATCTCCACCATCTTATAAGACAACCTGTGATGGAATATCTATCTGCCTGAGATGATGAGGATGCAGATCAGGGTTCAAGTGAACTGGTGGATGTTTTGGAGTTCACAGGAAACCAGGCTTGAGTACTGCTGCTGCTCAAGAAACTACTTGTCTCTAGCAAAAGACAAAACTTGGAAAATATTGCTTTAAAAAAAACCCAAAATATTTGAGAGTTTTGCATTTGTTTGGGTTTGTTCTTTTTTTCCCTCTGCATGTGAACCTTTTCCATTTTTTCTGTGTAAAATTTACACTATAAAGGGTTTTACTAAAAAAGGTCAGCAAATGAGGGAGAGTGGAAATTTTCAAATGGCCACGTGAAACCACTTACAATCTTCCTGCTCATCCATATGACACGCAAGACCTGACCATCTCAAACCTCCTCTTGTTGAACTTAAGACAGCCTCTGCTTACACTGTTTAGGTAAGAGATGTCTGCGATCACTGACAATTCTTTTGAATAAGATAACAGAGCATCTGAGGTAACTTCTACCTGGTGTTCCACCCCACCAGGAAATCAAGGATGCCAACACTTGCCAGTTAATTTTGTCCAGACATGACAATATTATCTCTACTCTGTGACTTCCTCTGCTTCAGAAAAGAGGCTTGGAAGAGAGAAGAGGTTCCTCTCCAGCTCTATGAGGAGACTAGCATCGAAAACAGTAGTGATTTGGGCCATGTTTCTGCTATACCATTTCCCAGCCCCTCCTGAAACCAACAGCAGCTCTGCTGTGGATTTCCAGCTGGGCAGTAGCCGACAGGTCCCTGGACTGCAACTGAGCCCAGACACCTTTCTGAAGAAATCAACAGCAGTACAAATTGGCCAGGCACATCACCAGGACACCACGTGTGCATCACAGGAACACAGCAAGACAGATCATCCAACAAGCTGGATTCTTGTAACAGCAAGAAAAACAAACCTCCAAAGTCCAACGACAAGCAGGTTGACCATGACTCTTCAGGTTGATACAACTTTGGAGCTTTTTGGTAAGCACCAAACAGTCAGGTTTTCAGGATCCTGCACACCACCAGCTCAGAGTAAAACGTTTGCATGTGGACAGGAGTGTGTTTTATATCTCTTTGGCACTGAGATACCTAACTGCACAAAGCCCTGTAGCACTTCTGAGCCAACGTTTTCCCATGCTCTCTATTTCTGACTGCCCCTGGATGCCTTTCCTCCCCTTCATCCTCTCCATTTTGTTCTTTGAAACAGTCAGAGGATTGACCTGAGGCTCACATCACATCTAGTCCCAAGACAAATCATGCCCAGAACAAGTTCTCAATCTGAAGAGAATCGTAGCAACCACTAGGAAAAGACTTATCAGGTCATGTTATCCATTCCCAGGGGCCGGCATATGATTGTTCCCTACAATATATACTCCAGGGCTTTGTCCAGTTTTGTTTAAATGATTGAAATAACAGGGCTTCTGCTCTCTCCCTTAGGAAATTATTCCCCTGTCTAGCAGATCCAGCTATTAGGAAAATTTTTTTGATACACGGCCTGTATTTTTCTATGCTGTCTTTTATCACGGTGTTCTTTTATAGCCCTCAATCCAACACACCCCATTTCTCTCCATCACTACTCGCTCCTTTACACTTCTTGGAGATAGTCACAGCTTCATCCCTTAGTCAACATTAGCTATAAACAGAGCTCTTCGGGGCAGAGTCCTGCAGCACGAAAGACAATAGGTGTTTTACAACATATACCTAGATTCATTTTAAATGTCTCTTCAGAAGCAGCTCCTTATGAGCTCTTCAGAAACTTGCAGGCTCTTTGCTAGAGTTGTGCACAGTCCTTACAGAGGCAGGACTATGGCAGAAGGGTTATTAATTCCCTGGACTGCAAAATATCCTCTTTGGGAATATAGGTCTGACTGGTCATCACTATAACATTATGTCCTCATTGTACAGCAAACTTCCTGATGCTGTCATTTCTTTACATCCCAAAGGCTCCTTCTACTGCATGTTTGTGATTGCAGTAAGCATTATTTTTCCTCAATCCTCTCTATCTTGGGTAATTTTAATAGTTTTCTGTAACTGATTTTGGTTGCTCACAGTTTATGGGCAATGATCTGAGACCCGTCCATGAGGGGGGAAGATGAAGGACTCACCACCTGCAGAGTTGGCAGGATGATCCAAACAGCACTCTGGGGGGTCGGGGAAAAATACATCAGGAAGAAGCATAGGGGCTCATGTCTTAAGAAGAAGCCAAAAATGAATGGGGTTTCTTCTTCCTTTACTATGCTGTGATGACAGAAAAGGGGCATGAGAAATTTCTGATTTCTCTTTGATCGAAGGGTTACTTCTTTTCAAACTAAAACCACATTAACTCTGAGCCTTCGGGGGGTTAACAGGATTCTGCTCTCAGACCTGCTGAATGCTTGAGACAGCTCTCGGACACTGCCAGGGCTTGAGAAACTGGATCTCAGCAAAAACCCTGCTAAACAAAACATTACCAAAGGCCAGCATGCAGCAGAGTGGCTCAAATCATTAACGACATAGTAATCATTCCCTCTGAACCTTTGATGACATTATCCACTGCAGTCCACAGAGCTCTTTTGCAAATCAGTGTGACATCAAATGCTGTCTGAGCTGGTCTGGCAAAACACAGCACATCCAGTGAGGGTCGCAGGGTGACATTTAGGTAAGCGGTTTAGCTCAGTTTTCACTGGAGGAATTGCATTTTGCCTCTATGACTCTCCTCTCTATGCAACTAAGAAACTTAGAAGAGCACAATTTGCCAAGAGTTTGCTCACCTATTTGTTTTTATTTTGTGCTGTATCTACTGCAGATTGTTTCTGTGCAGAATAAAAAAAGGATATATTTGAAAATTTTAGAAAATACTAACAGGCACATGGTATTTTGAGTAGATTCTCCTTTCCGCTGTTTGAGAAACCATGGCTTCCCCCATCCAAAAGGGCAGCTAAAGGAAGGGTCAGCGATTCCCTCTGTGCTCAACTTCAGTCCCTGCTAGAAAAACATGCCAGCAAATAAATTAGGAGACACAACTTTTACTAATACAGGGAAAGTGGTACAAACTCTGATCTAGACAAAGTTGTACAGATACAAAAGCGTTTCTTCCAGGGTAGTCTGTCTCGTCAGGTAAACAGTCAAGCATGGAGGAACCACCAGTTCTTCTTCACACTCAAAGAGTTGCAATCAACAGCTTGATGTCCAAGTGCAGAGCAGTGACGAGTGGTGTTCTTCAGGGGTCAGTACTGGGACTGGCACTGTTTAACATCTTTGTTGGTGACATGGACAGTGGGATCGAGTGCACCCTCAGCAAGTTTGCCAACAACACCAAGCTGTGTGGTGTGGTCGACACACTGGAGGGAAGGGATGTGCCATCCATAGGGACCTGGACAGGCTGGAGAGGTGGGTCTGTGCAAACCTCATGAAGTTCAACAAGGCCAAGTGCAAGGTCCTGCACATGTGTCAGGGCAATCCCAAGCACAAATCCAGGCTGGGCAATGAGTGGATTGAGAGAAGCCCTAAGGAGAAGGACCTGGGAGTGTTGGTTAATGAGAAGCTCAACTTGACCCAGCAACATGTGCTTGCAGCCCAGAAAGCCAACTGTATCCTGGGCTGCGTCAAAAGAAGCGTGGCCAGCAGGTCGAGGGAGATGATTCTCCCCATCTACTTCACTGTTACGAAACCCCACCTGCAATGCTGTGTCCAGCTCTGGGGCCCCCAGCATAAGAAGGACATGGACCTGCTTGAGCAGGTCCAGAGGAGGTCCATAGGGATGCTCAGGGGCCTGGAGCACCTCTCCTATGAAGACAGGCTGAGAGAGTTGGGGTTGTTCAGCCTGGAGAAGAGAAGGCTCTGGGGAAACCTTATAGCGGCCTTCCAGTACTTAAAGGGGCTACAGGAAAGGTGGGGAGGAACTTTTTACAAGGGCATGTAGTGATAGGACAAGGGGTAACAGTTTTAAACTGAAAGAGGGTAGATTTAGATTAGATATAAGGAAGAAACTCTTCACTGTGAGGGTGGTGAGACACTGGCACAGGTTGCCCAGAGAAGCGGTGGCTGCCCCCTCCCTGGAAGTGTTCAAGGCCAGGTTGGACGGGGCTTTGAGTAACCTGGGCTAGTGGAACCCCCCCCCCATGGCAGGGGGGTTGGGACTAGATGATCTTTGAGGTCCCTTCCACCCAAACCATTCTACAATTCTATGATTCCTTCTCCTTTGCTTCTCATTCTCTGTCCCTTCATGACCATGATAAGGAATTAGCCAGAGGGACACAAGCTTTCCTGATTCTAGATCTTTGCAATCATAGATTTCTTTACATCAGTTACAGCAATTATTGTATCCTTCTATGAAGAAAAGCACTCCCAAACATCTCTTTTGACTCTGACTGGCTGCAGATTTGGCCAAGGCTATTTTCCATGCAGACACTCTAATTTTGCAGCAGCTTTATTAGTTGAAACCTGGCTTCAATGTGCTAACAGCCAGAACAAGTGGAGTTCATCATAATTTCCCTCATCACATCACATATAGACTGAGCAGTGATTCAACTGGATTAATAGATAGATTTCATCAAAGGGGTATATGTATTTCATTTAAAAAAAAAAAAAAAAAAGAAAGAAAGAAAAATGTTTTGTTCAAATGCTTTGGATTGACTTTATTTTACCAATACATTAATTTTTTTATTTCTGCTGCTCTTATTCCCAAAACAGGCTTATGCTTGAAAATACAAGCAAAAAGAGATTTCTCAGTTTTCCTTTACAAATCTGAAGTGTGTCCTGTCCATTGTTTTTGAAAAACTGAAATAATTCACCCAAAACTTCTGTGAAGGAAGAAGTTCAATTCTGATTGAGAAAGCATTTTTGCAAGTTGAAACCAAGAAAGTTAATGGAAATATACTGCCCAACTCTACTGTTCTGTTTAGTTGTCCACCGAGCCAGTGCTAACTTTGAGGTACATTTATCCTTCCACTTTGAAGACAGAAGAGCTGAGCTAAAATGTGAAGGTCAAAGCTTTGCAACATTGTTCAGGGTTGTCTACAGGAAGATTTGCTGGAATTGCAGTATCAAGGTAATTACACCGCTGGAGCTAGACTGGTCTAACTCACTGGGTTGGCACTTTCAAATGAAGCCACCTCATCCTTTTTTTCTGATAGAAACTTTTATCTCAAAGAAGCAAGCACACACCAAGAGTGTAGAGACTGTCAGTACCTTTCCCCACCAAGGCCACCAAGATGAAACCAGAGGTGTTTCTCATGGGATACTGTTCCAGCCAACAGAAACTGTCCAAGTTAAGTTAGGTGTTTTAGGAGCTTGAGCCTAACTGGTATTAAAACCAGAACTTGAGTTCACATGCAGTGAAAATCTCCTTCCTAAAAAGATGGATGTCCACCTCAGTTAGGGCTTTCGTCTCCACTAATCAAGCTGCAATGCTGTTTCTAAACTCACTGCTCTTATAGCTAAAAGTCTTCCTGTTTTCAATCCAAACTTGTTCATGGTCTGTTTGTTCTCATAGATGTCCTTAGCTCAAACAGCAGTCCTCCCAGTTTGTCTTCCCTACTCCCATAGATTAATAAAGATCCACCATATCTCACTAGCCTTTTTTTTTTTTTTTTTTTTTTTTTTTTTTCCCTAGGATGAATAAACCAGCCACGGCTCATCTGCTGCATTACACTTTCACTTTCATAGCATTTTGCACCTTTCCAGCTTGAATTCAATTTTCTTGTACATCAACACCCCAAATTTACACAGAGAAACACAGAAATTCAATGCTCCATTTGTACAGACTTTGAATAGTATTTCATACAATTTTAGACAGATCTTGTATACAGCACTGACACAACTTGAAATAAAGTACTGCATCTGAAACCTACTTGTCTTTGGTTCGCAGTACTAAAAATCCATGGGATCTTATTTTGTCTCACACTGATGAAAACAGAGTAATCTTTCTTGGTGACTATGAACTCACAGCAGTGTAACTCAAGAACACATGAGTTCATGGTTTAACTAGACACAAGTGTTTGAGCTAAGCTCCATGCTAGCATTAAACAGATGGATGCTCAAAAGAAACTTTCCACACAGGGCAAGCATCTCTCCAACAAATGACCTATAAAAAGCAGGATGGGGTTCATGTGTGCTACCGAGTCTTGAAGCTGACAGGCATACCCCAATTAGTTATTCTAAAAGTGGCTCAGTTTAGTCTCCCCAACACATTTCCAGTTCCCAACAAATTCTTTTGCTGAGACCATTCTGAGATCTTTTACCTCTCCTTTTATTTCTTTATTGTTTACAGACATCTACCTTTCCCACGTCAGCCCTGATAAGCACACCGAGCAGCAAGATTGCAGGAGGCAGTAGAGTGAGACACCATTTAATGCACCTGACTAGGCATAATCAGAGCAATCCATCACTTCAGTTTTCTACTCCCAGCCAACAGGAATAGTCAAACTGAGCGGGAAGAAATGGGAAGCCACTTACCAAAGCTTCTGCCAACCTCTACCCCTCATCATTTCTCTTTTGCTGGGTGGAAAACAGCATCCTACTACATTCTTTTCATATCATAACCAAGTCTATTTTGTTTCATCCCTGAACTCCCCCATACAATGTAGCTCAAGAAATCAGACTGACAAAATATTTCATGTGATATTTCTGAGCAGTCATAACCATCGTTTACAGTTTTTATACCTGAGAACCTCCATTGTGGTCCACGACCCCACAAGAGCAGGGGCTATATAAAAGACACAGAAAAACATGAGATGGTCCCTGACTATTCACAATTCTGTCCTGACACTGGAAACTACCATCTGCACTTTCCAGACGTGGATACCAGAGAGGGAGAGGACTTGGTCATGAAGAATACAGATCAGACCAAGAGTCTGACACCCCTCCAAAAAAGGGCATGTAATGAGGAAAATTATTAATCTGTTCAATGAGGGAGAAAACCCATGAGTAGGATTATTTAAAACAAAACCTGGCTAACATCCTTCAGAACCATTCCTGTAGGGATTTAAGTCTCAGTTTCAGCTTCACTTGCAAGCTTTGAAGCTTATATAAATAAGGAGCAGCACTGCTGAGGGACCACTAGAGCTCCTGTCTAAGAGACGTAACAACCCTCCATTGCACAACCCCTTCCCATGCCCTGTACAGGGTATGCCCTGTACTTCCAGTGTGGTATTATCTCACTCTAATTTGGGACTGGATTTGCAGACACACGCTCAAGTTTGGACTCTCAGTAAGGATCTTAGCGTAATTTTGTGGAAGTCAAGTTTCCTCAGCTGCATGTTCCGGGGAATCCATATATATAATCATGTGGTGGGTTGACCTTGGCTGGCCGTCAGGTGCCCACCAAGCCATTCTATTTCCCCCCCCCGCCCCTCTGGACAGGGGGAGAAAATAGGATGAAAAAACTTGTGACTAAAGATAAGGACAGGGAGATTGCTCAGCAGTTACCACCATGGCAAAAGAGACTCAACTTGGGGAAGATTTATTTAATGTATTGTCAGTTAATAACAGAGTAGGATAGTGAGAAACAAAAGCAAAACTAAAAAGCCCTTACCCCACCCCTCCCCTCTTCCCAGGCTCAACTTCACTGCTCTATTCCCAACACTTCTGCCTCCTCCTCCTCCTCTCCCCATTTGGTGCAAGGGAATTGGGAATGGCAGTTGTGGTCAATCCATAACACTTTGTCTCTGCCTCTCCTTCCTTCTCATGATCCAGCATGGGGTCACTCCCAAGGGATACAGTCCTTCACGAACTGATCTAACATGGGTCCTTCCCACGGGCTGTGGTTCTTCAAGAACTGCTCCAGTGTGTCCTTATCATGCGGTACAGTACTTCAGGCACAGACTGCTCCAGTGTGGGTCCTATCAGAAAACCTGCTCCAGCGTGGGGTCCTCCCCACAGGCTGCAGCTCCTGCCAGGAGCCTGCTCCTTCATGGGGTCTGCAAGGGCTGCGGCTTTCTTCAGGGCACATCCACCATCTCTGGTGTGGGGTCCTCCATGGGCTGAAGTGTGGGTATTCGCTTTGGCATGGTCCTCCATAGGCTGTCGGGGGACAACCTGCCTCACCGTGGTCTTCACCACAGGCTGCAGGGGAATCTCTGCTCTGGTGCCTGGAGCACCTCCTGCCCCTCCTTCTTCACTGACATCTGCGGAGTTGTTTCTCTCACATATTCTCACTCCTCTCTCACAGCTGCTGCGCAGCATTTTTTACCCTTAAATATATCACAGAGGTGCCACCAGCATCACTGATGGGCTCAGCTTTGGCCAGCGGTGGCTCTGTCTTGGAGCCAGCTGGAGCTGGCTCTGTCCAGCATGGGGGCAGTTTCTGGTGTCTTCTCACAGAAGCCACCCCTGCAGTCCCTGGCTACCAAAACCTTGCTACGTAAACCCAATACAGATCAATAGGGTTTTTTTATTTGCTAGCTTGGTTGCTTGCAAGTCTTGGAAGTAACAGCTCCACTTCCAGACTTGCTAGCTCATTTGCTGCTGGGTCTCATTTGCCTTGCAAAACCGTAAGCAGTCTGATGGAGCTGTTGCCACCAGCTTCAAGTGCTCACACTGAGGCTAAAGCTGCTTCTGACTCCTGAAGACCTCCTGACTTCCTGGCTGTGTAGCAGCAGCAGCAGAATTATAAACCTAGCAATGTTTTATTTGTCTCTGCAGAGGACCAGCTCTCAGCTTGAAAGAAATTGTCCCAGTGAGAAGACTCCAGTAAGCATCAGCACATCTACTATGTAGTAACCACGTTACTTTTCTTACTAGGCAGATAGGTCATATGTGGCCTAAAGACAGAGAAGATGAAAATATTCTTCAAAAGAAAAAGAAATCTTCTTTGACTACACTGAATCTCAGATGGACTTCTGTACTCACTGGTCTACTTCTCCCATTAGTTTCTTTCTATTTCTTTTCCATAATCTCCCTTATTCCTCTTCTTCCCCTGTCCCACCTGTGTGTCACTCCCATGACATTCTCATGCCTTTACCCTACTTGTTTTCATTTGCTGTTATCACCTTTTTTGGGGTCCTATTTCCCTCCTCTCCCTTGCCCCATTTCTTTCACTCCCATCTGCCCCTTCTTCATTCTCCTCTGTCTTGACTATGTCAAACACCTGCCTCCTTAGTCAATGCACAAGAGTTAAAAAACTTCATAGCCTATAACCACCCTATACAACAGTTGTTCTATGACCATAATTGCCAACTATAAACTATCAGTCTTATCTTTGCAGTCAAGATTAATTCTGGAGTAGTGCATTATAAAATTAGCCATCCCTGGCAAGGCTATTGGCCTTTAGTTTTCACAAGAACACAATTAAATGGCATTTGCACAGTCAAGCTAGAGCAAAGCTAAGAGGAGACAGACATCATGAGGTTATTCGATTAGGAAGTAAAACAACTACTCCTTGGTTAGATCAAGCATTTGAACACATTATATAATGTTTCAGAGGTAATGCAGGCAAAATGAAACTGCTCTTAGGCACTTTCCCTCCTTCCCTCCCACCCCAGCAAGCCGCGGGGAAACAAGTGTAATAATAGCAACTGAGGAAAAGTCACTACCAGATGTCCATACTTTGGGTTTGCTCACAAGGTAACTTGTGTCACACCAGCGAAAAGGTTAACTCGGTGGGGACTCCAGAGCATGCACACAGCCTGCGGTCTTTCCTAATTCAACACACACGCACACATCATAATCAGAGCTGCTCCCTCACCCCAGGGCTATCTTCAGCTCGTATAAGTCAGCAGAATGCCCCAGAGGAGGTACTTCGATTTATGTTGGCTAAAAATCCAGTCCCAGAGCCTCTGTGCGTACAAGAGGATGTGTTAGCATAACTGGTGAGTATCTGGGCTTAAAGAAGCCTTGCTCACACACAGATTTTCATCGTGCAGATAGGCACTTGTATATACATCAGTAGCAACTCAAGCCTCACTTCTCCAAATCAGCTTTTGATTAGCAATGGGCAGTGCTCCGGAGCTGCTGTCCACAAGCTCCCTCCTGCTGGGGCAATCTCCCCCCAACTCAGGGATACAGTCCAAAGGAAATAAAATCAAGCAAATTTGCTGATCATGCCCTACTTTGTCATGAAAGAGGTCCCTCAAATCAGTGCATTTGGCATAATTTTGGAAGAAAGCTATAAAACACAGAACTGTTTCAAACACACACACACACCCTTTTTTTTTCTTTTTCTTCACAACCTGTGATGTGGTTTGCTCACGTAAATTGGAAAAGTTAAACATTTCTCCTGCCCTCTCTAAACATCTATGCCGTGTCAAAAGGTAAGCATCGACACCACTATTAGGAAACCAAGGATCCTAATGTGGTTCTTCTTTAGAGGAAGGGAGGCAAGAGACACTGGCTTTAGCGTAGGATCTGTAGTCCCTTGGTGTCTGTCAATGCCAAGTGTCCTAGGCACTCAAATCATTACACAGTGATAACACATCCTCTGGGAATGAGGTTCAACTTTTGACGACCCACACAAGTTTTATGTGTGAATCCTGTTCAGCATAGCTCTGTTTCTCCACCCACCCGCAGCCAAAGGAGCAGACCGGCTTAATTTACTGCTGTTTAAAAACAGACGCTGGCCCTCAATTTATCTCCATCAAGAGAAAAAATACCCAAGCTCCTCAAATGAAAAGCCCTGCAGGATTCTGCCTGTGCAAATGTGAGATGGAGATTTGACAATAAAAAAGACATTTCATTTGTCTTATTAGTGGCTGACTACTGTGGAAGGTGTTCAATCAATTAGACTGATCTTGGACTCCTGAATTATTGATAGAGAGAGCTGGATTACACTCTCAAATGCTTTTAGCTTAATTGCCCAACCCATCATTGCTTCATTTTCCTTTTCTTATGTATATAATTTTTTGTTGTTGTTTTGTTTTTTAACTATAGCAGCTTGCCAGCGGCTGGCCCCGTCACTTTGCTGCTGTTGCCAGCGCTGCTGATGCTGATCCAGGGACAGTGCTGAAGCCTTGGCCGGGCAGCACTCGTCGGGTGCAGCAGGCACAGGCATTGTCAAGGTGGTGCCAGCATCCCCCAAGACCAGCTGGGACTGGGGAGGAGAACAGCGGCTTCCCGCTATGAAAGAGACACTCATGGGGGATCAGGGGTGCCCCTCTTCTACCTCCAGCCCACTCTGTACATTTTATATCTCTCAGTGCCTTTCCATGCCTCTCTCTTCACACATCTGCTGCACTTTGCTTTCTGCCCCACTTCCTTCCCTCTCCCCACGTGCAGAAACGCATTACAGCACAGATCTGGAGCTCATCTTGGCCACTATACCATCTCCAGCATCTTCTGGGTACCCAAATGGTCCTTCTTACCCCATCCTGACCACCATGGTTCCCCCTAAACCCTCTTAACCTTCCCCTCTCCACCCTCAATAACTTCCAGCCTCTTCTCACATCCCCCTTCTCATCATTTCTCAGCTCTTACACCCTCTCCCCCCTTTTCCAGACTGGACTCATCCTCTCCCTCCTCCACTTGTAGCCTGGAGTGGGCAGTTCAGTGGATCATCAGGATTTGGGAACACAAGCAAAATAGTTAAACACAGCCAGCAGAGACAACAAGTGTCATTAAGTGCAGGACTTTGAGTAATCCAGTGTGCACACAAGCCCTGAACTGCACTGACCTTGATTGTTTAACTCTCGCTGATGTACCGGGACATTAGCTGAGACAGATTCACTGTATTTGAGCGTGCTCCATATTTTATAGACTAAGCACATCTCAAATGCCTTTAAAGTGTGGTACCCGGCAACTCTTTTGCAGGCTAGCCTGAAGCAGGGAGACAAGCGCTAACGAATTTATAAGGACATGGGAGTTATTTCACTGTGAGAGAGGAAAAAGAGAAAGGGGGGTGAAAGAGCAAAATGAGATGGGAAAGGGTATGAAAAAGAGATTAAATGAGCAGAGAGAAGAGGTGAAAAGGAGAAAGGAGGATATGAAGAAAGAGAGAGAGAACAAGAGAACGTGACAAGGAAATAAAAACATGAGGAAAACTTGCCCATGGAAAATGGCAGATATGCAATGTGAATGCTTGGAAGAACAAGAACTCCTGGTGCCAGATATGAAACAGGGTATTTCTGTGATAACAGGAACATGATATGATCAGTACAGAGTACTGGGTGATATGATAGGAGAGAGAAATAAAAGCTCTAACGGCAAAACTGCAGTGCAGGTGAATAACACGGTAGCTCATAAGGATTTAAAAAATTAGATCATGCATATAACAGGATCCATCTGAACAGAATTCATTTTCTGAGAAGCTGTTACAGATCTCTGCCATTGGATGCAGACATGAAAGAGATCTCTGGGAAATTATTAGAAAGATAAATAATACTGGGAAATGTGTCATTTTGTAATTTTCTAGATGGCAAGTGGAGAATTACTGTTACTAACGATACTTCAGCTCAGTCCTTCCTGGATGTAATAGGCAATAGATTTTTCTCCCCTGAAACAGCATCAGAGCCAGCAAAAAGCAATTCTATTTTATTCTCAGTTTAGATCAACAGTGAGGACACTACGCAAAAGCGTTTGATCAAATGTTCACTACTACTGTTTAAACTAAAAGGAAGGATAAGCAAAAGCAGGTATCCAAGTCCTTAATTTCTGAAGCACGATGATGAAAAATTAAAGGGATTAATAACTGAATCACTTGGTATGAAGAATGCAGGGATGATAAAAAAGCAGCTTGAGATTTCTCCATGACAAATGCACAAAGAGTACCAGGATTTGATTACAGTAATGTTTACTGCAATAGATCTTGCAACTTATTGCAAGATAACAGTAATACTTATTGCAAGGGAAGAATTGACAGGGACATTTAAAAGGAGCGGGAAAAGGCAAAACAACAAAAACATGTTTGCTAAGTTTCTACATGTAGGAATCAGATGAGAACTGCCTAATGAACACTAAAACAAATAGAAGAGGGTTCTTTGGATATGTAAGGAAAGAAGGCAGCTGGGGAACAAGGGCAGGATGAGCCATACATTAGAAGAATGCTTTGCTTTGGTTTTCAGCAGAAAGGAGGTTACTTAATACTCAGGAAAAGTCCAGATAGAGACCAGTATCTGGGACAGAGAACTGGTAACAATTCTTGAACAACTGTCCACATCCTCAAACATAGAAACCAAGTATCTCTACATCAGAAATAAATAAATAAATAAATAAATAAATAAAGTGGAAAAAAAATGCAGGTGTGTTTCTTGTTGCACTCCAGTGAGATTAATTAATATGCCCCACAGGGAATCCCTCATGAAAATGAGGAATGCTGAAGAATTAAATAAGAAATGTCAACACCTTGTGTCGCATGGGAGAGTATTGACCTAGAAAGAGTTAATGGCTGTGTTTTATCGCCCTGATTAAAGAGATGTCTGTGGGAGCTTATGAACAAAACAAGCCTTTAGTGCAATAATGGGTAAGTGAAGAAACGTCAGAGGAAGGAGCAACTGAGGCAGGGTAGAGATCCACAGATCTCAGCAGGCTGCAGACAGGGAATGGTGGCCGGGCAACTGGCAGATGCACCAAAGCCAAAGCCTTGCTGGAGAGAGGTCCCATCCCTGCAGGCACACATGGAGCTCCTCACGGTGGGGCTGATCTTCATTAATATTTCCATTTGTGGGACAGAAGTGGGATGCCAGTGAGAATAGAAATAGAAATAGAAATAGAAATAGAAATAAATAGAATAGAATAGAATAGAATAGAATAGAATAGAATAGAATAGAATAGAATAGAATAGAATAGAAGTAGAATAATTTCTGTTGGAAGGGACCAACAATGATCATCTAGTCAACTGCCTGACTGCTTCAGGGCTGATCAAGTTAAAGTGTGTAATTAAGGGCATTGTGCAAATGCGTCTTAAACACTGACAGGCTTGGGGCATCAACCACCTCTCTAGGAAGCCTGTTGCAGTGTTTGACCACCCTCTCAGTAAAGAAATGCTTCCTGATGTCCAGTTTAAACCTCCCCTGATGCAGCTTTGAACCATTCCCATGTGTCCTCTCACTGGATACCAGGATGAAGAGATCAGCACCTCCCTCTCCACTTCCACTCTTCAGGAAGCCATAGAGAGCAATGAGGTCAACTCTCATCGTCTTTTTCTCTAAACTAGACAAGCCTAAAGTCCGTAGCCACTCCCCATAGGACATGCCTTCCAGCCCATTCACCAGCTTTGTTACCAGCTAGCAAGTCACACACACATCCATAATAAAGGAGGGGTCACCAAAAGCTAAAAACAGAAGCATTGGGAAGGTCTGCACAGTCACCAAGCACCCCTGACAATATAGGAGGTGAGTGTCTTTGGGGGCACAGACTGTCAGCCCCTTTCCAGGGGGCTGGGAAAGAGCTGAAACAGAAGGAAAATGGTGTCCTAGAAAGGTTTCCATATCCCCAAACACGGAGCACAGACCTGTCTCTGCTCACCTGTGCCACCCCAGCCTCTTTCCCACCTCTCACAAACCCCAAGCGACCAGGTGAGCGTAGCGGCATGTCCTTGTGAGGCCAGTCCCCATCCTGCTGATGCAAAGTTGATCTGGAGCTGCCTTTCGACCGGCCAGTGCCAGCAAAGACAAACTGTACGGAAACAAGGAGATGTTTTGCTTATACTGAAGCACCCCAGAGAATGATTTCATCCACAATAAATCTCCTTTCTCAGCAGTGGAGATCACAAGGGCCTGGGCTGTTCTTGCATTTAATTCCCCTGATTGACATTAGTCCCAATTTACCCTGTTTTAAGCATAGAACTGAGGTTCAATCTCCTTTGCTACTGCTTCACTGTATTCTCCTGTTTAAATTGATCTCTGCCTGAGTTTGCCGTGGTGCTAAGACACATCCTGAGATATTCAGTCTTATACTGCACTGTCCTTGGCCACTGCCTTAGGCCGAGGAACATGCAGTGTCTTGGCCACCAAGAAAGACACTTTTCCACTCTCCAGAAAGAGGTGCTACGTAGCCCCAGTGAGCTGGAGCTGCTGAAAACATCTGGATGGTCCCAGTCTGAGGAAGAAGTAGCAGGTCCACCCCCTGGCAACACCACCAGATCTAGGTTGGCCTTGGTCCTTCATGGCCCCCCACCAGCCCAATGGCTGGCGAGACGCTGGTGCATGCCCAGGTCTCAGATCCCAGTGTGTTCCCAAGTTCATACCTTGCTCATGGCAGAAGAGCAAAGAGATGCTAATTGCCAGGTGACACTACAAGTCCCAGGGGCCAGAACAGTCTCTGTGTTCTGGATTTGAGGTGCTCAGACATTAATTCAGTGGGGGCACAGGTGTCTGTGGGATTAAAGCCATTTTAAATTATTTTGACATAGTATATTAAGACAGTGAAAAAGGAGAACCTGAATGAATAAATGCAAGCTTGGGTAAAAACACCATATAGGTATGTTTTTTAAATTGAGCTTTAAAGGAAATCATGGAATCATAGAATTGAATGGTTTGGGTTGGAAGGACCCTTAAAAGAACATATAGCTCCAACCCCCCTGCCATGGGCAGGGACACCTGCCACTAGACCAGGTTTCTCAAAGGCCCGTCCAACCTGGCCTTGAACATTTCCAGAGGGGACAGCCACAGCTTCTCTCAGCAATGTGCCTCATCACTGGAACCTGTTTCCCCAGAGCATCTTCCAGAAGTTAATATAATTCCCTTCTTACTAGTTTGGGGTTGAATCATTTTGTATCACAAACGTACATTTTTTTTAGCCTTTAACACGCAAACTGAAATTCTGATCCTGGCACAATGCTCCAGGAGAGGCCAGTAAAGGACCCTTCTGCAACTAGCTAAACAGTTATAATGCAGCTTGGTGTCACCACGTGGCAGTGCAGCCCTCAACACTGCGATACCTCCTTACCCTGAGAACCCACAAAGAAGCAGCCTGATACAGAAGCAAACTTCTCAGCACTGTGCTCAAAATGTCAGTGCAGCCATGCAGGAGAGGTTTTCTTACACAGAGCTACTGCCAAGCATTTTCCAACACATTTCTTCATATTACTTAAGCTATTATGACCATGACCCAAGGCACTTCCTGGGGACCAGAGAACAGCTGAAAGTACCAAGCACACAGACCATTAACCCCACACTGTTGTTACCTGCCAGATTGAGCATCACAGCATACAAGTCCCCCTACATCTGTGGTCAGGGTCTCCAGCTGCTACCACAGTATAGATAAATACTACAGAAGCTTCTTTTGCACAAACAAACACAAAGAAAAGGAAAAAAAAAAAAAAAGAAAAAAGAAAAAAATGACCACCTCTGGCCCTGATGGGGAAAATGAGAGACAGCTGACAGATTGGGACAGAGGAGATGGTGCAACGAGACATCAGGACTCTGGGGAAGGTCCAGGTTTCCTGTCAACATCTATCCTCTGCCCTCTCACACCCTTGTGCATCGCACTCCCAGGATGCTGGGGGAAGCAGGTCTGTGCCATGAACAGGAGCCACCTGGGACTGCGCTGTGCTGTGCTCCTTCAGCTCGATAGTCCATGTGTCTGCAATGCCTGGGACAATAAACCTGAGTTTGGTAAAGTCACAAGGGCTGAGATGAGGTCTTCTACTGCCAGCCCTGGATTTTACACTTGCCCTCAAACTAACAGAGTGGAAATATTAGACAAGTGAATCTATTACCTGCACTGCTCAATGAGGCTTTTATGATATCCCCCATCCCCCCTGGAGAAATGCTTAGTATACTCTGGGGTGTTGAGATACATTCATTTCCATTTCCAATTCCCTTTTATTCACCATCCATCTCCCAGCTGCTATATGCACACACTCTCTTCCTTCCACAAGCAAAGAACCTTCCTCCCCAGCCCCTTCTTCCCAAAAGTGCCTCCCATTGACCCCGACCAGCTGCTCTGAGCTTCATTAGCACACCTGGGGTAGGAGTACAGCTTTTCAGATTAGCTCCTCCATCACCTCAAACAACCTTGCACCTACTTGTACTAGAGCACCTAGTGTCTCTAGTAAACATTCCTTTCAGCCCCCTTTTCAACAGAGACATGGTTTATTGTCCCCTAAGTAGCCCTTCACAGTTCCCCTTCTCAATCAGCACTGGGTAATGGTTTCCTAGGGACCATAATACTTAGCAGCACAGTAATTGAATGATATTATTAACAGCAGCAGCATCTGTGTTGTCTGTTTAATTAACTGGAGAGCAAATGAGGCCCTAAGAGTCATTAGTCTGATCCTTTATTGTTTTCCTAATGATCTGCAGCTTCTCTTATTTGATTATTGGCTAAGGATCCCCTTTACCAAAAAATGCACTTTTAATAAAATAATAACAAAACAACTCTCTGTACTCCTGAATGACATATATAACTTCTCTCAAGCTGCAAATTAGATAACTGTAAACTTCTACTCTAAATACTCCAAATACACCATCTCTACTACTCCTTGCGTAGCATAGGGAAAATAGGAGACGCTAGCCTACATTTCAAAGAGAAAGAACAAAGCTGCAGTAAAAACTGTATTGCTGCAGAGCTGATAAGTGACAAAAGAAAGCTCAACTTGTTATCAATTGTGGGGGTGCTGTCAGGGCTGGAGGAGGCAAGTCCACCTTTAGAGACTGCTGGCCACCAAGGAAGAGCTACAATAATGCAGCACTGATGATCACAGCATTTCATTCCACCTCTGCACTGAGAAAGGGATGGGGACCAAATGAAGAAGACATCCTCTCCATCTCTAATTGGGCTGAATTTATGGGCAGTCCATCAGCAGCAGTTCCCATATCTCCACCTGCGAGCTTCTTGCATAGCTGGCACAGCCACTCTGCAGCAGCCCAAGCCCACTGTGCAAGCAGTCATGCAACCCTGCAACTCTGCCATCACACAGAGCCATGAGTTGGATGTGGATGTGGAGTCATCACTCCCTCCACACCCATTTAGCAGCCAGCCTGGTTGGGTGTTTGGGATGAGGTTCATTGCTTGACAGCTGGTTATTGGCTTCTCTGCAAGGGGCATATGGAAATTTCCATGAAGATGATCCCAACTGCAGTTATTTAGCTTATCAGGAAGCACAGGCAATTGGCGTTAACCAATTTAGAAAAAAATCCCATCTCAGACAGGAAGGAGATCTTGCTGTTTGCATGCCTAAGATATTTGCTCCTGCTAAGGCTGTAAGTTAAGTTAAGCAGTAAAGGGTGTCAGATACAGTCATATACAGATCTGGGGACATACCACATTCTCTTCAGTGGCCAGTCTTGGAAGTCTTAACACTACACAGCTTTTCTTTAACCTTGTGTAGCTGGTTAGCCACACGGTCTGTTAGCCATAACGCCAACCACGAACCATCACACTACAGGAGGTATCTGGGCTGCCAACTGTAGGTACATCAAAGCCTGTCTTCACTCCAACATCACGCTAAAACCTTTGTATGCTCATGGACTTGGAAGCACTGTCTCTCCAGGTACTAATCTGGAGACCGCTGTGCTCAAACATGGGCCTTAGGTAAGAGAGATACTGCCTCCTGCATTGCCATCAAACACTACACACAGAGGAAGGGCATGGCTCCACGGTTTTGTTCAGGTTTAGAGATGTGGTGCTTGGGTAGTATTTATTTACTGACATTTGTGGGTCTGGTAATCAACATGGGATCTTTGAACATCAAGTCCATCCTGGCTGCTTTGTTCCAAGCCCCAAATCCTCACTGCATAACATCAGTACCAAGAGGTCAAAGCATATGAACATGACACAGCAGGACCAAGGCTGAGGCCTTGAGGGGAAAATATGAAAGGAGAGCTGCCTGCAGCTCCATGATCTCGATGCAGAATCCTCCAGGAGTCATTGTCTACTTACCTGAATCATCATTAAGGAGAAAAATAAACCCATATTCTCCTGTGATGGCCTCATTCAGTTCAATAGCATGTTTCATCAACCAACTTCTGCTTGCACATATTAAATAAATACAGAATGAAGAATGACCAGAACTGGATCCTGTGTCTTTAATCTCTTCCCAGAGATATTGGGAAAATGACTGCATCTTGTACGTGATGCTAAGAATAAACAGGAAAATCAAATGAGCAAGGAAAAAAAAAGAAAACGTAATGTTTCTTGTCACCACTGGACTTCTCTGTCTCAAGCCAAATTCACAACTGCTCCAAGATTTGCAGAATTAAAAGGGTTCTTTGGAGCTCCAGACTGACTCTTCACTAGACTAACTTCTTCGCTAGTGTCCGGCTCCTTAACAATTACAGACGTCTCTGTCTCTGACTTGTTCACCTGGAAATTCTGCTACACTTCCAACCAGACAAGGGACTTATTTGTAATCTCTGATTTGCTGCCATTCCCTCTTTCTCTGGATCCTGGATCCATCAGCTGTTGGCTGCCTTCTGCTCAGTACATGGATGAAAAATAAATTAATAAACACATGAACTTTGTGGCTTCCTGTAAATTTCAAAAATAGCAGCTCCTTCAAACTGGGTATAACAACAGGTACCACAGGAAGCCAAGAAAGCTGCTGTTTCCTGGATGAAGTTGCCAGCATGATTCCTGAAAAGACCTCAGATATTTCTCCTTTTGGGTCTGGAGAACCATCTACAGCTTCAAATATTTTTAAAAAGCATTTTAAAAAAACTCAAAAGTTGTGATGTAAATCTGATAGGTACAATCTTTCTTGTGATTCAGCTGGAGATTACCCCCCTCCAAGAGACAGCTTCCCAGCAGCACTTTGGTACAGCAGGTTCCAGTACTGATTGGAAAAGGAGAAAAAAAAAAAAAAAAGATATGAGCTTCAGAGATGGTACGATTCAGAGAGAAAGGCCTAAATGATAAGAAACAGTAATTTTTTTCAGGTCAGCTGCTAACCAACTAAGTGACTACAGAGAGTCTTGGCCTTCCACGTCTTGTCTTTACTGCCTCTGTAAATTTGGAATAGTGGTGCCTGTCCATCAATAAGTGAAAATGATTATGGGATCTCTGAACAGTGAGCATTGGACATAAAAATGTTTCAATAAAGCCTGCTGATTTGTGAGTTTTTTCTATAAGTCTCTCCCTCGGGATAGCTGTTTGGGAAGCCATCACACTGTATTCTCCCAGCTCTTCTGTTCATACTATTTATAGGCAAAATACCCATGGGTCCTCACAACACAGCTTCACACGCATTCCTATCTCAACAGACCTGCTCACACCCAATTCCTTTCTCCAGATACCCATTCATTGCTACCCCTTCTGCGCACTTACCTAGTTGCAAAATGCCAACTAAGTGCCACACATCTCCATGGGAGGTTATTCTCTAAACTAACACATCTGACTGCACATTTGTACTGTACTCAACCTGGATTTTAACCTTCCATAATTTGCCCCCATTACTGCTAAGTGCTATGCCCTTTGACTAAGCCAAATCATTCCCCTCTTTCTTTGGTTTTTACATCCATTAAATTTTTGTAGCTAGGTAGCACAAGCCCTTTTACTCATCCCTTGGACAAGCTCTCCAGATTCAGCCCTCCACTAGTATTTTGCATTGCCTTCCCATGGCTTTTTGTGCATTTCCTGGTAATCCTGGTAATTTTTTTGGTAACAGCGTAACAAGATCTGAATATCTGCCCTTACTAAAGCTATGAGAGGGGGACTTCTCTTTCTTAATAGGGTACAACACTTTCAGTCTCTTCTTTTTGCTTGCAGGAAGTGTTGCACATTTTATGTTGTGGTAAGAAGACATCTATTTATCTCCTAGCACCTACAGCGTATCTGGAGGTCATGCCAAGAGTCCAGGGGAATTCATACACAAGCTGCAATCTCTAAGCTTGTCTGCATAGCATCTTTCCAGTTGCATTCTGCAGATTTAAAGACTGAAGCATATAAAGAAAACAGGAAAGAAATAAACAGAGAAGAAATCCAGCTCTGTGGGAGGGATCCAGGACAGGCCTCAAGGAAAGTGCATTCGAAGGAAGTCCCAGCTTTCTACCAAATAATAAAACAGGTGGCCATGCCACACACTGCAGAAGAGCCCAGCCATTGCCAACAGGCAATGCAGGGAACTAGAAATCTTGGCTCCCAGTCTCTGCTCTCCACGTGAAGCCACTGAGCAAAACTACATAATCCACTTAAGCACGAGTCTCATTTTGTGATCTCTGGATGTAACAAGGTGGCAAGATCAACAGCCTCATTGCCCATATTTGAAGGCATGGGGAAGAGCTGCCTGACTTGGTTTTAAAGGGTGTTCCTTGCTGCATTTGTTGAAAGTGGCTGTAATTAAAATGAGGAGAGAGCAATCCCCAGAGCAAGAAATCCATCAGGCAACACAAACACTGTACTGGAATCTGCAGGACTTTACCCAGCCGGAGGTTGAATTTTAGGTAATTGATTTCCAGAAAACTTGTTCTTTGCCAAAATTACTATTTCACTGGCTTTTGTAGTCAAACAGCTTATTCAGCTTATTTGGCAGATCTTTTCAGGTACATCTGTGGGAGGGGGGACCAGCAGGAAATAACTGTCCCGCTGATGCCGAGCAGGGATGAGCACATGCACACACCATCCTCCTCCCTAACGGTGGCTGTGCCATGGGGTGTCACCTCCCATTCCTCACGTCACCAGAGCTCTGCCTGACTGACAAATTAGGCACAGTGCTCCTCACATTTTCTTGTGTTTCAGCTGGAGAGCCATGTCACATTAATTTTTGTTCCTGGCCATGCAGGACATGGTTGTCATGGTCTGTTGAGTCCTTCACACTCTGGCTTCTGGCATTTTGATCCTCTCTGGCCCATCCAAGAGAGGGGTTCCAAATGAAGAGAGGACAAAGTCTGACTCAGGGTAGAGAAGGTCAGCATGCTATGGCTGATGATGCTGTGCTGGAAGCTCCTGGGATGACATGAAGTCAGTGAGCCTCCCCTTGTATTTGTTTTTCCAGGGAGAAAGGACTGGCAAGGGATCCTGGGGATGCTTTGATGGCTGGTCATGATCTTTGCTTCCTTCTGGCATGTTCTGGCTAGCAGGTTTGGCCACCACTGGCTCCAAGTCTGTCCTGCATTTGCTCTATTTCTCTTCTCCCACCTGCTACCTCCTTGCCCATCTGTCCCTCCCCTTCCCTTCCCTTCCCCTTTCCACAGCAAACTCTGTGCTTCTAGACAGCTTTCCATGTGCATGAGACAAGCATGAGTGACTCTGAGCTTCCTGAGGTCATTGTGCAAAAGGTTTCAGGCCCTCCATGGCACTGGTGAGTGATGGCAGGACTGGCACCCTCCAAAGACCACTGCTGGCTCCTGTGCCATGCTCTACTGGCCCAACGAGGCTGCGTCAGGAAACCCAGAAGCTCCCCATTCACAGAACACTGACTCAGACACTTTGGCATAAAACCTTCTGGCAAATGCTGCCTTTTGAGTGGGCGATTGATGTTTTCCCAATGCGGGTCTGCCACATACCAAGGGTATTTCAAAAGGGCCACCATTCTACTAGATGATCACAGTGAGTAGTTTCCTCTATCCAAGAGGCCACCAACTCCTTGTTTTACAATACTTTTTGCTATAAAGCTGACAGAGTCTCAGCTTTTTCTTTAGCCTGCTGGAGACCTTGGTGCAGCTCCCTTCTCTCTGTGGCCAGCCAGACACATCAGGAGAGTTCAGGGTTGAGAAAGTGAGGGTACAGCTATGCTCCTACCTCCCCTATCAACTCCTAAAAAGCACTTCCAAGTCTGTGACAGCAGAGGCAAGAATGACAGCCTTACATCTACACATACATACATAGCTATATAAATACATATATACACATATATATGCATATACAGCTACAGATACTGTAGGAACCAGCCTTGCTGACAGCATCCCTCTCTCAACCAAGACCTGACTGTTTCTGCAACAAGCTCAAAGTATTCACCAAAACATTTTGTCCCCCATATAGCCACCCCTTCGGCAGCTCTGAAGCAGAAACAAGGCTGTGCAGGGGAGAGCATCAATAGCAAACAAAGGAGCCTGTGAGCCTGCAGCAGTCAGGAGCAGAACCCCAATCCGACAGCTCTGCTGGCATTTAAATCACATAACTATCTCCTTCCGCTCAGCCACAGCCTAATTGCCTACTAAACTGGTTAGCCTTGCTTTTTACCCATGTCCTGACTCCATATGACTGTCTCTTGCATTCAAGCAATATGTCCCATCTATTCAGCTTGCATTCAGATTGTCTCATGTGTGGTGTTTTTTAGGCTGCTCTCAATGACAACTGCTGATCTCATTCAGATTTACCAAATCGCTTCATAATGCTGACTGCTCTTTGCTTGGTAATCTCGCAGCCACCTCAGTAGAAAGAGACTCATGTCCTTAATCTTTGCTGATATATAAATAACATTTTTATAAGCTGAATGCAATGAACCCCATTGTCAGGTACTAGCCACCAGGTTCTTTATAGTAGAAGAAATGTCTCTCTAATAAAAGTCAATCAGTTTGCACATAAAGTCCCTCAAAAACTTAGCTGTATGTTACCATAGAGTAGATTTGGATTTCTAGTCTCTGACTCCACTGGAAAAGCATCAATCACATCTCTCCAGTTTTACCTGCTTATGTACTTGTTAGCACTTATCTGCACCACATAACGCATCAAGAATGGCCATAAGGCAACCCTCAATGCTCAGCACTCTTGCCAAAATCTGCCAGATGTTGGTATTAACAGCCACGGACGGCCATGGCTATCACTATTAATCATTTCTACAGCAATTCCCAAAGGCCATGGGCATGAGCCAAGTCCCTTTAGGCCTAGGATTTGGTAGGTGTCAGAGCATGGTATACTTTGGATTAAGACACATTTTTGTGACTGGCTCACACCAACAGATGTTGGCAGATGAGCAAAGACATGACTACTCTTTTCAAAGCAGGAAATATCTTTTCCTGTTTTAAGAAAAGTTGGCCAACTAAATCAGTCACCAAAGGCACCGACTGTGTGTGCAGAACCCTTACCACAACCAGGCTTAAAGATCTAAGAAGAGTTAGGGAGCAGTATCACTGACCAGATGCTAAGCACAGGATTAAATTTGCCCTGGCTAACACATTCCTAACACGTGTTTTTGGACTTTGATAAATGTTGTTACATGTCCGCAGAGAAGCAGAGACACAGTATTCACATAATGGCACAGAATTACATGACATGGAAACAAGTCCTATAGGGGTGTAAAATAGGTGATCTCTCTTGAAACCTATGGAAGCCAAAATTTTGCACTAAATAGGTCTGCTTCAGTACCATGCTTCTAGTAGCACCATTATCTGATGGTTCAAAGAAGCTCTTTATGTAAAAACACCTCCATAGTGGGTTATCAATTTTATATGTGGCAGGGATGTCATCTTTCTTGATCTATGCAGAAAACATTTTATGCTCTGAAATTCATAACCAGAAATGTTACTGCTGCCCTCAGAATTAGTCAGCTACAACTCTAAAAACTTGGCCGCATCCACTGAGCAACAGGCTGCTTTGCATGCTCATCAAAAGAGGTAACAGGAGGTAACAGACTGATTTCAGCACCTACCGTGACAGGAGAATAACATTTAATTTCCCTAGCCCCTGATGAGCCAGGTTTCTTCCCCTGTCATATAATCTGCAATAAATAACCCATCAATACTTTCACCGGGTGGCTGGCTGCAGAGCTGTTTAGTTTAACATATGCACTCTACTGCCCCTGTTGCATCGTTTGACATTAGTCCACATTTAAACCACATTTTCCATTGAAAATCTCACTCAGAAAAAAGGACGCACATCTCTCGAAATCTACACTAGCCACCATCGCCAGTGACTCATCCTCCTGCAGCAAACCAAAACAACTTGTCCTGGATAATCCGTTTCATCTCCTTTTCATCTCCATCTCTCTGTGCTCCCCTGCCCTTCTTGTTAACCATTTCACTGCTGCCCCTCTGCGTTAACTTTTTGGGTATTAGACTGAGTAGCCCCTGTATACTGACTGAAGGATGGCATCAGTCAAAATAAGTCAAATTCAGTATTTCAGGAGGTAGAAGGAACATCACCACCATGCATCCACCAGCCCACTGTAGAAAGAGAGATGTTGGACTTCTGAAGCAGGGAAGGTACCACTGTATCACTTGCATTTAGCAATCTAAATTTAAAAGTGCCAAGGGCAATGCAGGTCCTCTGCCAGGCAACACACTGAATTTGCCTCTAAACACATTCTAATTTTATATCAGAATTAAATGTGACTTGACCACCTTCAATGCCTGCAACAGATAGGAGAAATGAGTGGCCAGCTAGCTCTGCCTGCCATAGACACCTTCAGCAGATCACTTTTCTCACGCTTCATTGAAGAAGAAGAAGATGGCAAAGCACCCACATTTCCCTGCAGGCATCAGATGCCTCCACCATCCCCTCGAGCCCTCCCAGGGCAGAGCAGGGAGGCTGAGGAGGAGTGCGGAGATGTGCTCTCATTTTTGGAATGGGCATAAACTGAAAATAGCCTCCTGGTAGATGAGTACATTAGTGAAGCATGACTTACCAAGCAGGAGAAATGTTTCACTGAGACAAATCTATTGCCTCTGAACTCTCCCTGAGAGTGAAGGAGCCAGGACCAGGAGCAGCTGTTCACACCAATATGCTTTCCACCTTTACCTCAGGCAACCTCTGTATCCTCACTGAATCTTGCTGGGGCTTTGAGAGGAGAGAGGATGTCAAGGCCAGGACATGATTGATCAGAGACTTCCAGTTTGCTTAAAGTAGTAATTTGATGATAAAAATCCTAACAATATCCTGCTCCCTTCAACCTCAATACGCTATAATCTTATTTAACACATTGGGAAAAAAAAAAAATCTCATAGTGAGCAGGCACCAGAGGGAATGTGGGCTAGAAAAGGATATTACAGTATCACTTCGGAGAGCACCATAAATAAATCTTCACCCAAGATGGGTAGGCAGATCAGTGCAGTGCTCCACACAAAACTGTGCTGCTCTACAAGACAGTGACTCATCAACTTCTCCAATTCTGATAATCAGTCCAACCACGTTTTCATTACAGCAAGGAAGAGAAGCCAGAGAAGGGAACCATCTCCAAGCCTGGCTAGAAGACGTGGCCTCGCTGTCAGAGTGGGTAGTTGGGACACATGGGTCCAGATCCTGCCTCCCTTGATCATCTGCTGATGGACAATGTGGATGCTTTCCAAAGGACAGTGCTTGTAGCCAAGGCATCCAATGCTGGGCTCCCCAGTACAAGAGAGACATGGACATACTGGAGTGAGTCCAGCAAAGGGCCATGAAGATGATTAAGGGACGGCAGTATCTGTCACAAAAGAAGAGGCTGAGAGAGCTGGGACTGTTCAGCCTGGAGAAGAGAAGGCTCAGGGGGGTCTTATCTGTGTGTATAAATATCTGACAGGACAATGTAAAGAAGACAGAGCCAGACTCTTCTCAGTGGTGCCCACTGACAGGACAATAGGCACAAAGTGTCATACAGGAAATGGCATTTAAACATAAGGAACTTATTTACTGTGAGAGTGGTCAACACCACAACAGGTTGCTCAGATAGGCTGTGGAGTCTCCTTCCTTAGAGATATTCAACTCATAGGTGGATGTGGCCCTCAGCAACCCCACTCCAGCTGACCCTGCTTGAGCTGGGGACTGGATGAGCTCCAGAGGTCCCTCCAAACCTCCATGACTCTGTGACTCCATGAGTCCCACCCCAGTTCATTGGCTGTTCAAGGATATTAATATCACCTACATAATGGATTTAGCTGTTTAAAAGCATATAAACATTTAAATACCTGATGGACCTCACTAAATGCAAAATCCAGGATATTTACTCAGGAGTCCATAAGTTTCTGAGGCAATGTCTAGCCATGTGGCACCAAAAACCCTAACTGCAGAGATCAGGTTTTCAGAGCTCATTTTATTTCTCTTAAAGAATACAAATTCAACATATAACTCAAAGGTCTCCAGTGAAGACCCATTAGTCCCTGTAGGGGTGTTCTCTAGAGGCTACCCATCTGGCAAAGACCCCCTCTCAGACGGCTCTCTCTCCCCCACTGGATTAGAAATTGTCAAGGAATCCATAGGAACGCTTTCTATAGTGCCAGTCACCATAGTAACCAGGAATTGTTCAGGTATACATATGCAAAGCAACACCCTCAGTGTATGTCATGGACTATTCTGATTTTCTACTGTAGTTATAGGATGCCCCATGTATAAGATGGCAGATATGTGCACAGACAGCCAGGTAGATTGAAGATTCCCAAGACAACCTATCTGTCCTCAATTTATTGCCAACTTGGGTTTGGTCCCTCCCATATACTCTAACTGATCTTTTCAGTTCTTTGCCTCTACAACAGGAAGATATAGGTTGATTTTTATTTAGTCTGCTTTATCTTTTGGCTAATCTCCTTGCAGAATTGGAACTGGCTCCTCTGCTCCTTGCACTGTTTTGCATTGTTTCTAAACTCAGGTTTGGGCAGGAGTGCAACAAGCAGAACCAAGTTTTTAATCCTCATCCTTTGCAGACACCTCTATCCAATTCCCCTGAATGCATTATTTATTTTTGGGTTTGGTTTGTTTTTTTTTAAAAATCCTTTACCTTAAGGCAAACATCACTATTTTGTCTCTCCATGAACCTAGACAGGTAATTGCATCTCCGCAGACCCCATGATAAGTGTGCATTCTGCGGGTCTAAAGCCTGTTATCGTTTTGCTTTCCCAGGTCCATGATCTTCACCTTCCTTAGAACAAAGGGACACTGAACCCAGTTGGAGGCTTTCTATTGATTTCAAAGGGCACTGGGTTAGGCCTCCATTACACAGTAAACTCCATGCTCCAACTATTCACCTCCTCAGGCTGACAGCAAAATCCAATCATCCTTTCGCCATTTGTCTTTTCCACTTTTTTCCCCCCAAGCTGGGAACTCTCTGCAATTAGCCTTCCAACACATAAGCCAGAAGAAGGGGCCAGCAGGCAACCAGCCCCTTCATCGGCAGCTTTTCTTCCTCAGTAGCAGTATTAACCCTACAGCTCAGGAAGCTGCTCCGGAGGAACCATGCCATGTGGATTAAGGGGAAAGCTACAACCAGGGCCAGCTGTGCTGTTTATAAGCATTTGCCGGCTTAATCCCAGCACTCTGGCAGGATGCCAGCTGTGGCAAGTGAATTTTGTGTTATTTCTGCTTCTCCTAAAATTTCACTTGGATACAGCGCTCTGTACTCACCACCTCGAACCGACGTGTGGGGTGTTTTATAGCAATCAGTCAATAAACCAGAACTTTGGCTGGAATAAATTCTCAGAGCTCTGCTGAGGTCATGTAGTTATGCCACCCCGCACCAGCTGAAGACAGAGTTTAGATTTCAGTGTGCCCTTAAAAATAACTGATATAATCTGCACCTGGGGAAATGATGCCCCTGTGATGAACTGGAGAGTCGTTACAATAACACTGATGATTACAAGAACACTGATACATTGGGATGTTACCCCTCCACCATCTTATCTGGACACCTCCAAATTACTACCACTGATTATTATTTTTTAAATCTTCTACACACCGTTTCCTTCTTTTTTTTTCTCCAACATGGCATTTCTTCTCTCTTGCCCACTTGCATCTTCCACTCAATGGAGAAGGAAAATTTGACCAGACAAATATGTAATACAAAATCTGCCACTCTGGGCCCTGGTCCATGCTCTTCAGCAGAATAGGGCAATTCATACCCAGGGAAGGAGAGAGCTATGCACAGCAATACATATCACTTGCTCTGGAAATTAGGTAGTTGATTTCAAAGGAGCAGCATTTATACGTGCAGAACAGCTATTTAAGGATGTTCACAGAAGCTTTATGGTTGTCTCCAAGCTCCGGAGAGCTCAGCTCATGATAAGTAAAGCACCTGGATTTCCAGGTGGGAGGATGCTAATCTAAACCTAATTTTAATACATTACAGCTCTCTATAATGTTTGCAGAACAGTTTCTCTGCAAGAGAGCACGTACAGAATGAATGTTAGAGGACAGGATAGGAAGAATTTGTCAGTAGATGCTTGCCTTCTGCAATTCTAAGCCCTCATGCTTAACCCACTTAACCCACGACTCCACGAAGAGTGTAATTATCTCTCACATCCTATAGTGCCACTTTGGGTCTTGCACAACATCCAAATCAGGTAGAGGACAATTTTAAGTCATATTATCCCACTAACTCTGCATAGTTAAAGTTCCTCTTGGTCATAGGCAGGGTGAGAGCAGGGTGAGACCACACCCAGGCAGAGAACCCACATGAAGCCCAGGGACTGCAATCCCAGGCAAGGGTAACAGAGCTGCAAGAGGACTGAGAGAAGAACAAGGCACTGCCCAGGAATGGCCTGTCCCATGATCTACACACTGTGCAGCACAGAGCAGCAAGTGTAAAGCCAAGGAGCAGCTGCTGTTTAACCACAGCAAACTTCTGCAAAATCAGCTGTGTTACCCCAAAGGATATGGGGAAGGAGGATGACCATCCTGATACACTGATGTTGAAGGGGACAGTTTCATAAGACAACATCTCCAGAGGCAAATCCAGTTTAAAAGATTCCCATGCACCCAACCACACATTCCTGCCTGCCCTTATCCATCCCTTTTCCTGCTGCCATATACACCACAGTTCATCTGTCCAGCACCCACACTTTTAGAAGGATAAGTAAATGAATATGTTAAAAAAACAAGTCAATCACACCAAGAGATTTCACCATAAGCTGACCTTTTCCTCACCTTTAAACACAGTGATATGATTTTTTAAAGCTAGCTATCACTTTCCTATAGATTATTTATCAAAGGCTACCAGTTTCAGGGACCCAAGCACTTAGACAAACATCCAACCAACACTGGACAGGCTAGAAGGGCAATAAGCTTCCGTACTCAATTCTTGGTTTGTATGTTCATTTCCTTGCTCCCCTTGTTTTTAAATACTGTCCATCTGGATCACCAGCTCTTCAGATGAGGAGCTTTTTCTTCACACCACCGTGAAACATGCTTAACCTTCAGTAGGGGCATGAAGGGAAGCTCAAACTCACATTTCTGGGTCTGTAACATGAGGCCATATCCCCCCTAACTACATGCTCTTCATGCAAGAGTGAACTATATAGTGACACAGAGCAAGAGTTCAAATCTAATGCTGCATCCCCATGTAGAGATCTCACTGCACTCTGTGGGGCAGCCTTGAAAACTGGGGGAAAAAACAAGATCAGCTGCTCATGCAGGGTATTTAGTGCAACCGCGCTGCAGAATTAGGAAACTTTGCATCCTTGGCAATGGACTTCTGGCACTCAGGCACTGCACGTTGGGACAAGCTCTCAATTCCTGGTGAAACACATTCCTGAAAGGGATAGAGTTTTTCTGTTGTTAATTCCACGCCTTCTTGCTTCTGACATACCAAAAATAAGTTGGCAAAATAACTACTGTGCCAGGTGGTCAGAGCATCCTATGGGACAAGTATGAGTAAAAGTGCCAGGAACTCCTGAGTGCAACTCTTGTCTTCCTGAGATGGGACAACCGCAGTGCTCACAAACTTGTCCCGTGGGCACATCAGTGGGGAACCACACAAAATCATGCCTCCCCGTGCAGCGGGCAGCTGTCATGTTGGTGCACACAGGCATTTTGAACATGCAGTTACCATATCATCTGCAGAGCCACAAGCATCAGTGTTTTTCCTTGATAGCCCTTCTGCATTTTGAGCCCTGATGATATCCATTAAATTTTCCTTCTTTGGTCTTTTCTTGTTGCAGCTCTAAGGAAACAATCTGTGCTTTTTTTCATCTAGACTGGCAGGAGGAAATAGTAGAAGGGCAATAAGGAAAGATCAATATTAGTTGAAAGCACTACATTCCTGACAGTGAGGGCATGTGCACACGTTGCACGTGTGTGACTGCCCATGTCTCTCTAGCCTGGCTCAGTTATGTCCCCTCTTAGAGTCCAAGCACTTCAAGGCAGAGATCTCCAGCCAGATGCCTCCTGGCATCCCTCCACCGACTCCACACAGTGCCTCCAGGACAGACTATGCTCATGCATTTACTTCTAGGTTTATTCACCAGGCCCACAGTGGCTTTATCCTCAATTAGCAAATAAATACCAGTGCAGGGCAATGTGGTTCAATACTACCTCTCATAGCTTTCTGATTTTGCTAAACTTCCTGTAGTTTAGAGTTGTCCTTCAGAACTGTTCAAAGGCCAGGGCTATGATGGAAGTCACTGCCCAAGGCATTTCTAGGATGCTCAGTGATGAAAATCCCTGCCTCTTGGCTGGTTCCTGTGGCTGCCTCAGAAACCCCACAAAGGTGCAGCAGCATGGATTGAAAGGTGCAGTTTCAAAATGCCCCATCTCCCGGTGACCTATCATCTGTGGATCACTGACATGGCCATTAAGGCCTATAAAGTCAGTGCATGCCTGAGGAAGGGTCTGAGCCACACATCCACACACATGCATTAAATCTGCAGAGGAAAACCATCTTGATATGATTAAGGCTGAACAGCAGTGACTGCTTCGACCAGACCCTTCTTTTTTCCTAAGGTTTTCAAATTAAACAGACCATTACCAAAGGGGATTTATTAAAAGGAGAGACCAATGTCTTTTAAAAACATATTGTAGGGACATTAGAAAGTCCTTATCATCACTAATGCTCAGCATTAAGAGAATTATTCATTGGAAAGAAAAGAGTGTGTTTGATTCATTTTTGAAATTACCCATGATTAAGGATTACTATTTCTGGATCATCGTTGTTATGAATTTGCATAACAACCCTGAAGTGAGGCTCGTTTCCCACAGAGCACCACAGAAGGAGCTGACCTGTCCATAGCACATGTGGATGCTAACGCTAAGCAGGATGCAGTGAGGCACGGTGACAAACCAGCAGGAGGGGAGAAGACAGCCTTGATGAAGGGTCAAGCTTCTGCTTTACACCCAGGGCTGGGATCCAGAAAAGCCAGAGTCAGTTGCTGGCATTGAATTTCTTCAGGGTGCGGCCAGGACATTTTCTGTGCCTCAGCTCTCCAGTGGTAATTGAAGGATGGAGCACTTCCCTGCCTTCTCAAGCAAAGGGAAGACATGATCCCTGTGTCACATTTGATCAGGGTATTAAGCACTTATTCAGCATCCAGCTACACCTTCGTTGTCCTGTTTGCTACCTTTGTAGTTAACAGCAATAGCAACAGTGGTGCAGAGAAAGGAGGTGAGGCAAGAGGACAGCACATGACTTCTCAGCACCAGCTGGAGGACTCCAGTGAGCATAAGGCTGGGGCAGTAAGCACCATTATGGGCAAAACAGATGTATCGGGTGCCTTGAGTGGTCACACCTTAACCTGCACATCAGGCGGCTTCAGGGAAAAGGAGAAGAATAGACAGTCCTCCAGCAACCCATTCCAATCGATGGCACAGGGCACTGACACCTCACTCACAGCAGCAGTCCTACCATCCGCAAGCATCTCGCAGCTGCCTGGAGCTTGGTGTCCCTCCAACACCAGCATGTGCGTGCACAGCAGCAGTGTCCCAGCCTGTGTCAACACACACAGGAGTGTTGGGTCACAGGCAATTTCTCAAGGCACTCTTCAGCTTCAGACAGATTTCACTTTGCACCTCTTTGGGAAAATTGATCTGGAGCTTTGCTGCCTGAGAGCTGATGAACAGACCCATCCGTGTTTCATTCCTGGGGTTCAAATGAGCTCAAAAACTGAGCCCGAGACTGAATCAAAACTGCTGGGTCTCTCCCAGCTGCAGTCATACACAGGCAAAGCCTCCCACTCCTGCCCAAGTCATTTCAGATTGGTTCAGGACACCACACACTGGGCACAGGCAACTTCTAGATAGCCTGACCTAGAGCCCAAAACCGCCATCAAATCTGAACTGTGGTAACCCATGCTGCAATCGTTGCTGTCTGCAAGAGATTTTGTGTATAGCAGTGCTTGAGAACAGGGTGGTATTTCCACGGCATGACATCCCTTTCCATTCCCAGTTCGACATCAGTACGCACCTTGCATATTCACAGCCTAGGACATTTTCTTTCTTTTAGAGTACTAAAGTACTAGATCCTAAAAGTACTAGATCCTTAACTGAAAATATATATATCCAAATATATGTAAGCATATATTACAAAAATGTACAGCTGCTTCCAAGACATACTTCCCCCACCAAGGTCCACAAACTGAAAATAGCTGAAAATGCAGCCTCTGAACACTTCTCTTCTCTGAAACAAACTGCCTTTAGCTTTCTTTGTACCTCTTTGTACTCATCACTTCATAAAAAGGATTAAAAGACAAAAAGCAAAACCATAGAGTGAGAGACGAGCTCTTCCCCATGACTATTAACCCCATAAAATATGTCAGTTCTAACTTGTTCATCTTCTTTCCCTACAGATTAAACCCCACTACTTTCCCTTCTCACCGTACAGAGGAACCACATGCTGTTGATCACTCTCATTTTTTTCCTATTTGCACTACCTCTTCTCAACAAAAGGGTGATCAGGACTCAATACAGCAGGTGGTACAGATGACGAATGAGTTCACTGGATCATTATTAGCCACATCACTATTACTAGCCACAGATTCCTCCACCCATTCCTTAACTCAGCTGAGCAGTCCTTTCACCACTGCAAGCCCCTGCTGCGTGCTGCACGAATCTCTTCTTTCAGCTGTTGGCAATAACGTCCCGAGATCTGAAGGGTTAAAATGAACACAAATCATGAGCATGCACGAAGCATTTAAATCAGTCCTTTCGAGCAGCATTGCCTTGTGCTTGGCTATATTGAAATTCATGTTGGCAATTTTTGAGGTTTATTAGGCCTTTATGGAGTTGCTTTTATTCCTCACTAGTCTTCATGAACCTGATTCTGGGCGGACCTTGTTATCAACCTCTTCCCATGCTGAGAATTGAACTCTTTGCCCTCCTCTTTCCGGCCCTCCTCTTCACCACTGCTGAAGCTATGACTGTGCCTTCCTCTCCCTCTATAGTCACCAAATCCCATTAATAGCTTCTTGTAAGGCACTTTTTCTAAAACATCTTGAAAATCTAAATTAACTGTGTTTGCCAGCCCTCCTTTATCTGCTCTGCTCTTAATCTTTCCAAAGAAATTGAGGGGTTATTAGCATTAGAGACATAACTTATTATTTGTATTCAAGTGCTGCAGTGTTCAAAGACATCAGCAAAGATTAGGTGGCAACGTGCTAAGCTGTCTACACCAAGTGAAAGTCCCCATTTCTGTTTGTTCATGATCGTAGTAGATACAGAAACGCCAGTGAAGGAACAATTCTTACCTCAACTCTACAAAATGTGAATGAAAGCATGAAGAATTTTACCCTTAAAATTCATGGAGATTTGCTACTTTCAACTTACACTTACCCTGGTGTTCTATTGCCTGTTTTTTAATTAATTTCTCAGTTATTCTTTCAGCAACTGAAATAAGACTGAGTAGTCTATAATTCTTTGGATCACCCATAGTTCCTATTAAATAGATGGATTCATTGGCCTCTCTCCAGTCCTCCCTAGTCAAATTACTCATCATAAATAGTATTTATTATGAATAAAGCCCCATTTTGGTTAGCAGAATGTTTGGGAACCATCCTGATTTTCTTTAAATGTATTGATTGTTTATAAGCACTTGGCAAATAGACCTTAAGTTATTTGCAAACAATTTTCTTTGACTCTTCACTTTTAATGGTTGGTTCCTTGTTGGTTCCCTGTATCCATGATATTTTGTAACTGCTTTATTAGAGAAGCCACACACTACACTGGAAAATCACAGATCAATGATAAATGGTTTTATCATCACTGGACTTTGAAGACTGGAAGATGCTTTCCCAAATCCTCTCAGTATACTTGCCAACAGCATGAAGTGAACTAAGCAAAGTATAGTGAAGTCAAGAGCTCGGTCACAAAAACCAAAAACTTTATTGCATTATTATTCTGTTTCTCCAGCTGGTTTTGATGCTAAACAGCATGGCTATGCAGCTCCCATGTAATACTGAATTACTTAGCTTTTTCAAGACACCTAGAATTTCCCCACTGCCCTGGTCTGTGCCTCTCTTCTGGGACTGGGTCCCTAGGAACAAAACCTGTGCCCAGCCAATTTCAGCGGGGTACAACAGAGATGTGCCCATGACGTGCTCCTTACTGCCCTGCAGCCTTACAATTCCCATTTGTTCCAATGCCATGTTGATTTTGGCTCCCTCTCTCAGTGTCTGTGTTGTCCTCCTCCCTCTAATTATTCTATTGGCAAAGCATGAGCAAAGAAGGAAAAACTCTCCAAGATGGGATCCTGGATTACCTGCAACCTCAGTGTCAGGACAGTCTTTTAGTTGCTTTGATGTGATGCACTCACAGGGGAGACATTATGTCAGAAATACTCTGGCTCAGAGCTTTGCTTGTGAGAATGGTTCAATGGTACTCAGAAATTAAAACTCAGAAGAGGAAAGGGATTCCCTCCCACACAACTCTTCTCACCCTGCCGCCCAAACCCTTTCCAATTCAATACGAACACAGCTCTGGAGTGAAGACTGATGCAAACAAGTAATTGAACTCCTCTGCAGTCTGTTTATTGCCTATGATTGCCTCCCTTCCACCTTGACGGTCTAGTATTTAGAGTCATTGCAACTAGCCTGTAACTAGGAAGGAGATGAATCAACTGTTTATTAACCCAAGCAGGAAATGAATTTGAAAATGATGCATCACCTGGAAGCCCACAAAGCTTTATGAGAAGCCTGATCACCTCCGCATGAATGAAGTCAGTAGGAGGGGTCCCCACCTCTATGGAAAGGGGAGCTGTAGTTTCTGGCTGCCTTGCTGGTAGGTTGTCAGCAGTAGGAATGCTGCATTTCACATTCATTTTTATATATGAATTCATGGGTAAATTGGGGAGCATATTACCACCATCAATTTATTGTGATCGTAAATTTTGTGTCTGCAGAATGGGAAAAAAAAAAAAAACAAACAACAGTTGGAGACTTCATCTTAGGAAAAGTGATGTTGTGCAGCCTCCCTCAGTAGTTCCTTATGGCAAAACACAAAAGCTGAAGGGAGAGGGGGAGAGAAAGAGATATGGAAGAAGGGAAAATACTTGGTCTTGTTTCCATGCTGCTCACTGCCCCACTAAATCCAAAAACCTTTCAGGCTCTTATTTATTACCATTTTATGTACCCAAGGTTTTCCCTGACTTCCAGTAGTAAAATCTCTGAGGTCTGCGGTCACATAGTTCAATGGAAGCCATGCAATCTATGCTTTTGTTAGCCAATACTCAATCAGCATGTGTTAGGAGACTTTTCAGCTGGACATCTCACTTCTCTGTTTGATTTACCCTGCAAATAGACACACCATCCTTCACAAGACAAACAGCTGCCTGACCACCACCAGGGCTGGAGACGGCTAATAAGACCCCAGCTGGCTTGGGTTGTATTCTTTGCACCCATTTACCCCTCTGCCAAGCAGCATGGTCAAAATCTCCAGTGCTATTGCCTTGCACAGCAGCTGGAGACCACCACATTTTCAGTGCTGACGAGTGTAAGTAGCCAGCTGATGGACCCCAAGGCATCAACTGGATTTGGCTTTTTCTGTCACGGCTCAATGATGCACGGATGAGACAGTGCACGGTGGAGAGGGCTGCATCTCAGAGAGGTGGAAACAACCTGTGTCTCCAAGACCACATGAAGAGGTGCACCCAGAGATGTGAGGTAAGGGACTCCCATTACTGCTACATTCATTCTATGGGGGGAAAAAAGGGCTCCCTAGGGGCCAAGCTCTGAAGACCCTGCTCAGATTTTACTCTTTATTTACACTGTCTTTAAACTGGAGATCTAAGTAGATATGTATTGGGTCAACTCTCCTCATCTCTCTCTCTCTGCTTTTGTATAAGCAAGTTTAAATCAGATTAGGCTTAAAATAAGACTGACATACCGTTGTCACTGGGGTTACAGCTCACGCAAGATGGTGTGTTGTTAAAGGAGTGAAATAGCACTCAGTCTTTCATTGGAGGATTTCCAACATTTTATAAACACCAGGCAATCAGACCTTCTGACACCGGCGAGACAGCGAGCTGCTTTGGAGGGGGAGGAAAGTGCTTACACAACCATCACAGCAAGTCAGGATCAGAACTGGGAGGAAAACACAGCCGAGTTAATTTTTAGTCTGGTTCTCCAACCAGTCTCTTCTCTTTGGGACTGAGATGTTGGGAGATTCCTAGTTTTCCATTGGCCACATCACCCAGGGCTTAGACAAGGCACAAGGTATTAAATCTGTATCCTCAGACAACTTTTGAACA
Source organism: Strix aluco (assembly GCF_031877795.1). Taxonomy (NCBI): domain Eukaryota; kingdom Metazoa; phylum Chordata; class Aves; order Strigiformes; family Strigidae; genus Strix; species Strix aluco. Next base: position 5,241,817 of record NC_133931.1, on the reverse strand, counting down.
CTTTAGGTTAGTATTCCTCTAATCGAGCAGAACTGGTGAGTCTTCCCTTCCTTCAGATAAAGAGAAGCATGCTCAGCAATTTTATGAAGAAGAAAAAGCATCAGCAAAGAGAAAGAAATGACTATGTCAAAGAGACCCCTGCCTAATGTGGAATGGGAGCTATTTAGGACCTTTTAGGATTATATGTATTCTTCATGTTTCCAGTAAAGCCCATAGGTCAGGGGGTCCAGCACAGAGACCAGTTAGCCCCCACTTTCCTGCCAACACTCCAGTGAGGCCTCGACTCTGCATTTTCACAGCAAACAGACCACACATCCAGCCATTTTCAGGATGACAGCGAGTGAGATGCAGAGATCAGCAGATCCTAGAAGAACGCTGCAGGGAAAGCAAACCAACCATCAGCGCCCGATCTTGATCTTCTGCAAAGGCTCAGCATCTACTGCCTGGCAATGGCATCACAGGCTCGGGGGATTAAGGTCAACATTTTGCAGTCTGACAGAGCCTTGAGATGTTAGCTTGTGAATTTTTCATGGCCTATCAGCACCTCTATCAGCAATGCTTCGCTGGCCTGGCCTGTATTAACCTCTTGATCTAGAAGGGATTTTTGTCTTTACTGTTACCCTCTCTCCCATCAAAACTCATTTCCTATTATTCCGCTATGCTACATGGTGCCAGTAGTTTAGACCTCTCCAGGAGACATCAGTGGGCTTGCAGATATTATTTAACCCCTGGTGAGTCACCTGCAATGTTGCGCGGTGTTTCAGCAGCAAATAAGGTGAGTCAGACACGTTGTGTTGCTATTTTGGGTATGTTGAAAATCTCCCAGCAAGCCCACTTGGGACAGAGGTTGAGAGTTTTCAGCTTCACCCCTCGGATAAGGACAATGCCGTTACCCAGACCTGAGGTTCTGCTGGGTTCCCTCACCACAGGGAACTCTCGCTGTCAAAGCCCATTTACAGGAGCAAAGCACAGTGAAACATCACTCCACAGAGCCTGTGTCTCAACACTAGCCCACACATCCTTGTCCCGTAATCTGGGCTAGCTTCATGTTTCCAAGTGGAGCTCTAGCAACTGGGATACCTTCTACTAGAGATTTCTTGAACAAAGATATTGGTATGGTCATACAGCTGTGGTTAGATGGATGTAATTCCTTCTCTACACGGGTTAGGTCAATCCTTGCAAGGGCTGCCAGGTGTGAAATGTGCTCTCCTTCCCATTTGGAATAGCTAAGATCTGGGTTTTGGTGGTCTACTTCTAATCCAAGAAAGGCAAGGCCGGGCTTTGGCTTTTGAGTAGTACGCAGGCTGAATAGTTCAGGAGTCACTCACATTTCAGGAACATGATCAGGTGAGACACATCTTTCAGTAAACTGAACCCTTAGTTTTACAAAGAATCACAGAATGGTTGAGGTGGAAAGGAATCTCTGGAAATCATCTTGCCCCACCCCCTTGCAGGGCCACCTAGAGCCAGTTACCCAGGACCATGTCCAGGTGGTTTTTGAACATCTCCAAGGATGGAGACTCCACAACCTCCCTGGGCAACCTGTGCCAGTGCTTAGTCACCCTCACAGTAAAAAAAAGTGTCTTCTGGTGTTCAAATGGACGCTTCTCTGGTCCTGTCACAGGACACTGCTGAAAAGAGTGTGGCTCTGTCCTCCTTGCAGAGCATGATGTCACATGGTATGGAACATCCCTTGGGTCAGTTGGGGTCACCTGTGCCACCTGTGTCCCCTCCCAACAACTTGTGCACCCCCAGCCTCCTCGCTGGTGGGGTGGGGTGAGAAGTAGAAAAGGCCTTGACTCTGTGTAAGCTCTGCTCAGCAGTAACTAAAACATCCCTGTGTTAACAACACTGTTTTCAGAACAAACACAAACCATAGCCCCGTATCAGCTACTATGAAAAAAATTAACTCTATCCCAGACAAAACCAGCACACCATCCTTTCAGGTATTTATACACTTTAATAAGACTCCCCTTGAGCCTTCTCTTCCCCAGGCTAAACAATCCCATCTTTCTCAGCCTTTCCTCATAGGAGAGATGCCCCAGGCCCTTAATCATCCTTGTGGTCCTCTCCTGGGCTCTCTCTGATATGTCCATGTCTGGGGAGCCCAGAAATGGACACAGGACCCCTGAGACTACCCAGGACTCTTGAGACCAGCCCCATCAGATTACCCAGCAGATCTAAATGAGCAACAAACCCTTAAGAAACACCGTCTTCTCCCACTGTAAACTATTCCTGAATCTTCCCATCCCTTCATCTCCCAGGGACAATGATACATCCCATGGCTGACAGGCTTTGCAGAATAGTTTGGTATGTGAGTCAGAGGATTAGGAAAACCTGTTGCCCCTATCCTGCAGCTTAAAGAGAAGTTGACGTTTCTGAAGCAGATTCAGGCATACTGGTGCTTCGCATTTACCACTTGGTTAGAGTCACTTTAATTTTGCTGTCTGAGACCTTGGCTTTGTTGCGGGTACCGATTCTTGCGCAGATGCTTCTTTTAAACAAAAGGGCACCCAAGGCATTGTCAAGGCTGTAATTCTGTCATCTGACATTTAAATCAAAATCAATCTTTCCATCTCTTTGCTCATTAAACAAAATAAAACAGAAGAGAAAAGTCCTCAGGTTCTCCAGGTGTCTAACCTAGGTGGGAGAAGGAAAAATCATGAATGTCCTTGCTTTCATGAATATCAGCTAATATTTTCCCCTCCAGTCCTGGCAAGCTCCCATCTACCCAAGGAGACAGCGGTATGACTCTAATATTGAACCCATCCATGGCACTTCCCAGAGCCACATGCAAGGCTGAACATATGGACTGGATTCAGTTTTCACACTAGCACACATGAGGATTAACCTCACCAAGGTCACAGAGAGCCTTAGCTCCAGCAATAAGCTACATGCAGAGTTAGTTGATGCAGTACTTAAATCACCACAAAGAATTACTGCACAACGGGACCCCAGATCTGCTACAGCAGAGGTAATTCCTTCCAAGTGTCGTTTTAGTATAAGAAGGGGTGAGGCATCCGCAAGGTTCAGTCACAGGCACCAGCCTGTTCATTTTTGCACTGGATTTGGTTCAAGTTTTGGTATGGATGAGGCTATGTCTGGTTTAGGGTCCTTTCATTTTGTCATGTCAAGCAAATGCAAAAGGATTAAGACCCAGAACTGTGCAATGAAATCCCACAGTCACAGGGCAAAATTTGGTATAGCTGCCGTGAGACTTGTTTTCACTTTTACCTGTCCAGAAGGTTGGTAAAATGCTACCAAAACAGATCACCTCTATGATTTATGTCACCTTTTGTGTCTGTGTAAATGATGGTACAAAGTGAGAACCAGGTTAGCATGCACTGATTTAAAAAGAATTCTTCCTCGATCTCACAAAAGATGGGAAGCTGCTCACAAACCCTGCACTAATCAGCACCCCTCAGATTTATTAGTGTCTCTGAAGTGTCTCTAATTTTGGCTCACCTTCTATTTCACATTTCCCTCTTTCCTGGAATCATAAAGCCTCCAAGAATATCACCTATCACTCACCTCACATCTATTTTCCCGTAATTCATGCCTAGTTCTGTGCTTTCCTGTAACCCCAGGTAGTTCAAGGTTGAATTCTATAATAACTCTTTTCTAGTTTAAATACTCCTGACACTAAGTGTTGGTCTCAGTTTAGTTACATCTGAATGAAAATGTTTTCAGACATGTTACAAGAAGGGAGGATCTCGGAAAAAAAAAGAAAGATGAAGTCTTTAGGAGACTTGAAGTTTGGAGGTATGTTAATGAACTGATATGATACCAGGAGACCTCTCTGAATTCCTGTTAAATTCATTGAAAGATTGTGTGATTGCAAAAATATCTTCTCAGCAAGTAAGAATAGTAAGTAACAAAAAGTGGCACCTTACAAGTTCCCCAAAGTTTCATTCACACCAATATCCTGCAGTTCTGATCCTTACCCAGACATCTGATCCTCTTGGTTTTGCCAAAATTCTCAAAACAGAGAGCTGGGTTTTTTTAAAGAGATTTTCAGTATTTCTTTCCTCAATTAAAAAAAATACAGATCTTAAACAAAAACATACTATTTTGCAGAACAACCCAAATTCTCCTGTTCACAAAGCACAGACAAACCCGTCAGCGGATGACACTTTGCATAAAGATGCCCTTCCATGGAAGCACTTTTTGACATATCCCTAAATATGTCACGGGGTCTCTGAGGCTCAGGAGTAAAGCCTTTGTCCATCTCCAGAGGATCCCACACACCCATGTTCCAGCACTGAACTCCTGGCTGCTGAGGATGTCTTTGCCAAACCTACCAACAGCAACACAGGGCTGAAGGCATTTTTTAAAAGCCATTTTAAGAGGTGTTTACTGTGCAGAAATCCAGCGGAATTGATTCCAAGTAGCCAGTATAAGATTAGTCCCTTAGGATCTCCAAATGTAATCCTTACAGGGATGGACTAACCAGGTACTTTTGGTAGTAACGAGGCTTACAAATTGGCCTGAGACTCAAAACATGTTAGAGTTTGAGATTTATTCAGGAGTAAAAATCAGGAGTAAAACCCATGAGGTTCTACGGCAAATCTTCACAGTCTGCTCCAAAATTAATACATGTGTCATCCTTATATTACTAAGGAAAACAGATAAACTCTTCTCTCTTTGCCCGTCTCTCCCACATATGCTGCTTCTTCTTACACGATTATAAAGAACAATCTTGCTATGACATTTCGACTGAGAGACTGCAAATCTCATGATCTCTAGCTACAGAGTAACAGCAATTAAAAAATGGCAGTTCAGTTGCTCTGAATGTCTTTTTCACATGCTGAACAGAGAATAAAATAGTTTATTTGCTTGTGGGAAGTAATTCCAGCAGGGCAAACAGCCACCTTCTCAGCACAAACTCTGCCCTGGACTGGGTCAGAGCTGGTCCTGGGTTGGTACAGCCAGCACGCAGGGAAGGCAAGCATCAGGAGAATTACTTTATGGCAGACCTTCCTCTCCATCAGAAAAATACTTAATTCAGCTTCAAGCCTTCCCTTGGAGCTCAATTAAATCTTCACAGCCTGAAGCAGCTGAACTGCTCCATTTGCCTGTGAGTGTAGCTGTGGCAACATCCTTAAAATCTTTTCAGCAACTGTTCTTGAAAGAAAAGATCGTGCCTGGCCTCAGATTACCAGGAAGGATCAGACGTGGGCCTAATCCCTCTTTTGTACCAGCAGCCGGAGGGCTGAGATGGAGGAAGTCCCATCATATGGGTCATCTCACATTGGCTTGAAAAAGGTGGTATGGAGAAGCCCAACTGTTCATGTTTCTCTGCTCAGAAGCCAAGTTGGAGCTCTTCAGAGCAAACGCTGAACTGAAAGCTGGGAGAAGATGGGGATAGGAAGAAAAGTTTTGGGGGACAGGGCTACAGAGCAAGCTTGCTACTCCTACCCCACGCAAATGATGGAGGTGGTTGGGGCAGCAACCAGTGCTGCTGAGCATGGTCAACCCCCAAACTCAGCCCTGTCTTCAAAGGACAACTAATCCCACTTTTAAGCTGAAACAACCTATGAACATGCCTGTCACTGCTTACAGCCGTGCAGCAATGCCAGAGAAACAGGAGCTGGGGACAGGATGGCAAAGCCACTTAAATGGAGTAAACGCCAAAATAGTTGGCAGCCACCAAACAGGAGTGGTGTTCTGGCGTGGTAATTGGGCTTGGCTGCAACTTACAGCATCACACCCCTCCTGTCTTGCTAATAGAGGCTTTGCTGATGCATATTTGATGGCTTCACTGTATAATACGTAACAATATGTCGGGCTAATAATTCAATGGCTGATAAACCCAGCTAAGCAGGACCTTGTTCTGAACATTAGCTAATTTGCCACTAGCCAATTCATCCAGAAAAAAAAATTAATTATTGTGCACAACAGCATTTCATCACTTCGGTTAACAATTTAGCACTTTTGGAGGTATTTCTTCACTCCCACAGAACTGTACCAATACTAACTAAACAGTCCTCAGCAAGGATTCAGAAAGGCAGGCAGTGAGTACCATTGCAGATAGAAGAGGAAACTGAGGCAGAAAATTTAAGCCAGTTGTGTAGAATGACCCAACAAAACAAAGGAGAGAAGGAGAAAAACTAAGAGGATCTCCACCTCAAATCTACCCGCTGAACCAGATTGTTAGGTCAGGGACTGACCTTTCATGGTTGTTTGTCTGTCCTTCTAAATGTTTCTGGAGAGAAAGGTAAAGCCAGGACACCACCAGAGTGGCTACTCTGGCAGTTCTGACTTCTCACATGCCTTCCAGGAGAAACCTTCTTCCAGCTTTTGAGTACTAGTTTTATTTTGCTGCAGGTACAAGAGGCTCTTGTTATAGGCAGGGGCAGATTTCCTGGAGCACAAGAGCAGCTCTAGCTGCCCCCAGGCCCCTTCACTGGTTCGACAGTCCTGAGAGAGGACTCCATGTGATGCAGCCATAAGGCCTAGGAGGCTTCTTGAGCTAGGCAGATAACACCAACAAATGAAGGCTATAAGGTAACAATGAATTAATCACATATTTGTGTTAGAAGCAATTATTATTATACATACAAACTGGGGGACAAGAAGCTGGCGATCAGCCCTGCGGAAAGAGATCTGGGGGTCTGGGTTGATGGCAAATTGAGTATGAGTGAACAGTGAGCCCTGGCAGCCAAAAGGGCCAACCGTGTCCTGCGGGCATCACACACAGCACAACCAGATGGTCAAGGGAGGGGATTGTCCCACTCTACACAGCAGTGATGGGGTCCCACCTCGAGTACTTGTGCAGTTTTGGGTGCCTCAGTGTAACAAGGACATCAGACTATTAGAGTGTGTCCAGAGGAGGGTGACCAAGATGGTGAAAGGCCTCAAGGGCAAGACTTAGGAGGAGCGGCTGAGGTCACTTGGCTTGTTCAGCTTGGAGAGGAGAAGGCTGAGGGGCGACCCCATCGTAGTCTACAGCTTCCTTAAGGGGGGCAGTGGAGTGGGAGGTGCTGATCTCCTCTCTATGGTGACCAGCAACAGGACACGAGGAAATGGGATGAAGCTGCATCAGGGGAAGTTCAGACTGGACATTAGGAAAAGGTTCTTCACTGAGAGGGTGCTTGATCACTGAACAGCCTCTCCAGGCAAGTGGTCATGGCACCAATTCTATCAGAGTTCAAGGACTGTCTAGACAATGCTCTTAGACATATGGTTTAGTTTTAGGTCGTCCTGCCAGGAGCAGGGAGATGGACTCAATGGTCATTATGGGTGCCTTTCAACTTGAGATATTCAATGATTCTATTCTATGATTCTGTGTCAGTGCAGGTACTTCTAGGACTACTGATCCCATGTGTGTGACTGGTTCATACTGAAGGCTTGGGTGGAAGCTAGATCATGACTGACTGATACTCCTAATTGAAAGAGCCATCAGCAATAATGTTTCAATTTTAAACATAATTTTCACCCAACATTTTAGTAGCACCTTCACTAGAAAAGAAAAAAACCTAAACCTTTGTTTATCTTCACTAGGATTCACTATTTGATTTCCTCTTCCCACCAAACATCATTTTGCTGAAGATACTAAAAACGGTCTCTTATGATTATGATAAAATAGTGGCACTTCTGAATAGTCAAATCAAGGGGAAAAAAAAAAAGAGAAATGAATCTGTTGATGAAAAGTTGAATGATTCAGACAAGGGAATTGATTATTTGAGTCAATTCCATCAGAATGTGAATGTCACTGTTGTTCTTCAATTTCACTTTCTTTTATTGAAACCCTATGGTCTGGAAAGTAAAAAAAAAATCATTACCTTAACAAAATATCAACAGAGACCTAATTCTGCATCATTCCTGTGGAATTCTTTGGTCATCTTGAACATGGTTTTGACTATATACTTAAAAGAAGTACTTGGGTGTACATTTTCTCATGACTTCTGGTACTAAAACCTCCCTGAGTTAGAAAACACTGTGCATTTTCCACAATGTTTTATGTTTTTTTACAGTCTTCAAAATGAAAAGTATAAAAGCAGCATTTGCTTATCCTGTTTTATTAAACAACTATTAAGCAGAACATAATATGAACTGTATTTACTTCCTGACACATTCACAGAATCACAGAATCATCTAGGTTGGAAAAGACCTTGAAGATCATCCAGTCCAACCATTAACCTAACATTGACAGTTCTCAACTACAGCATATCCCTAAATGCTATGTCGACCCTACTCTTAAACACCTCCAGGGATGGGGACTCCACCACTGCCCTGGGCAGCCCGATTCAATGAAGTACAAGGCTTTTTATTTTCTAGGTGTTTTGTAGTCACTAAACAGGTCAAATTTATCTAGATACTGGCTAACAAACAGCACATTTTGAATGTAACATTTTATTAGGAATGAGATCTACACATACTGAAAAGATTTTACATGGTATCATTGTCCTTTTAATCTAACACAGTATTATTACTCATGGCATTCTGAGGTTGTTTCTTGTTCACACATCACGGTCTGAAAGCTTGTTAATTTTTTATCATTTACCAAAAATTTTGAAATTATACTTTAAATAAGAAAAAGAAAGGCACTCCAATTCCATCCCCACGGAGCTTCGTGGTTACAGAGAAGGAGGCAGGTTTGTTGGTAAGAAATGTCAGACTAGCTGATTTCAGGTCAGGTCTGCTCCAGTAAACGTTTTATTGTAACAGGTGCCAAAGCCTCTCTGATGTCCTCTGGTATTATTCTGCTGCCCAGTAGCTGCAATGACCCCATGGCACAACTCTTCAGGGGAGCTGGACTGACATCAAATGTAGTTGCTGAAGAACATGCTCCAGTCTTTAGCACCCAAGCCATAAAGGGACAAAGAATTCCTACATTAATCGCATTGACTAGAAAAACATGGTGACTAAAAATGTACCTACTCATGCTTATGGAGAACCTGCTGAAAGCACCTTAGAGATTTACTTGGAGGGACATGCACCGCATGGAGCAGACTCCACCACAAAACATCTTCTTGCCACATCAAACATGCAAATATCCTGAGAACATTTTCACTGACAGGGTTACTCAGGGCTTGAGATTAGACTTCCCAAATGGTCTCACATTGGTTCCCACTCTGTCTCAAATCTGGAATAAAAAAGTTTGCTATCAAGTGAAGAAACTCCTTACCAGACAAGAAGAAGACATGTCAAATGCTACTCCCTGCCTATCACAAGCAGTTAAGTGACTTGAATCCCACTGGGTGAATGATTTCAAGCCTGTACTCAAGCAGGACAGATACAGTCAGATTGCATAAAACGAAGAGGGAAATACCAGAAAATAATTCTTGGTAAGTACATAGTCCATTGTAAAAATCCAGCCCAGGTGCCAAAAAGAAATCCAATAGAGAATCCGTCAGTCTGTGCATGTCCCAGCTGAATACATAATAAATTTAAAAGGGGGAAAGACTGTGTCTATGGAGTGTCAAGTAAAACAAATAGAAGCTGAGAAAGGATAGTTGAAAAACCATCCTGAAATGGCAACTCTCTACAAATAAATTGGCATCTCCATAGCTCCCCAACTGCACTTTGCTTTCAGTTCACTGACTCACCAGGATTTGGCCAAGGCTTTGCTGACAATGCAAAGATTTCTGTATTCTCCTCTTTCATCTCGAAGAGGCTAATGAGACCATCCAAATGTCACCATAATGTTAACCAAACACCATAACACAGGCTCAGGAGATGAGTACTGACAAGGCATTAGCATCTCCTCCTATAATCCCTTGCGTGAAACCCATGCAATTTGAAGAGCGCCTATAAAACACCAGTTTGATGCCTGTATCATCCTTCTCCTTCACAGCACCCACTCACAAGGTTGACCAAACAGTCCCCACACTGCAGTCTAACTGATGTTTCTATTCTATGCGGCTCATTTTTCTTTATTGCAATAACCCACCCTTTTGGGGAGGAAAGGAAGAGGAGTAGGATGGTAGGAGGAATCGATCCAAAATTCCCCATCAAAATCAGAAGAAAAACACAAGATTAATCAAGTACATCCTTCAAACCTGCAGAAGTCCTAACAGCCCAGCCAGAAATAAGCGTTACCCAGAGACATGAGACTGTGCTCCCAAAAAGTGGGAGTTTGGTTTGGCCAGGAATCCAGAGTCAATAGGAACATCCAACATGAGGATGTCCAAACGCCACACGAGGCAAAACCCAAGTATAACCACATCCTTCAATGTTCTATGCACAAGTATCCCTTCTGCCTTCTCACCCTCTCTCCAGCGATGGCTTGTACTAAAACTGGTAGCCTAAATGAGAAGTGTTTGTACCCTCTCAGCCATCTGCGAATCTCTTTTAACCTGAAGTTTCTCCTAAAAAGCTAACACCAAAAATAAAGCAGTTTAAATTGTTCAAAATAAAATTCGGAGGGCTTTCTTTCCTTTTCTGGGTTGTTTTTGTTGTTGTTGTTGTTATCCCAGAGTCCGCAACAGGCTTAACGACTGATTGATCAGAGAGTACCTGGGGTTGCAGGTTTTTTTGCACTGCAGACGGTGGTGGATGCCTTATTCTGCAAACAAAATCCACCCGTAGGGAAGGGAAATGTAGGGGGGGGGGGGGTGTCACATTTGTGCTGAAGATGAGAAATGCTTTACTTACCTACGGCTTTCTTGGGGAAAGAAACAAAAGGAAAAGAGGTGGAAAAATAAGAAAAAAGTGTTTGAAACGCTGCCGAGTCTGGCAGGGAGCGGGGAGCCGGTGTGCCTCTGGGGGGAGCTCGGGAACCGCAGTTGGCCCCCCCCACTCCCCGGGCTGGCTCCATCTCGCTGTCTCTGCTGTGAAATTAGGAGAGGAGGGGAAAGCAGCCTTTCCTCCCCTTTGTCTCTCGTTCGAGAAACAAGCATCCTCTTCCCTGGAAATTCAGTTTGGAAATGCAGGTATCTATTTCACAGCATTTTGTCAGCTAGCTTGCAAATAAATAGAAAGATGAGGGCTGAGCAAACCTGTATCAGGCCCTTCAACATTGCTCTCAACAGTGTCTCTTCCGGGTGCTCCCAGTTGTACCCATGTATGACATCACGCACACGAGGGCTGGGTCCCTGGCCAAGGCATCCCAGGCACTGCCATGAGTACCAGCAGCGATGCTGAAGTTGGTGGCACGTTATCCACCAGCTGCTGCGTGATGTCTCAGAGCCTCAGGCATTTTAAACAGCTTCTGAATTAATTAATCTCAAAATCTACCTTGGTCACTCAGCACCAGTCCCAGCTATCCCCATCAGTATTATCACTGAGGACTACAGCAGTCTGTTCATATGCCTCAGTGAAACACAGCTCCTTGAACACCTCTTGCTCAGAAGAACATACGGAGAATATACATTAAGCATCCCCTCTCTCCATGGGGGAGGGGAACCCATGACCCTACTGTCTCCATCCCCCTTGCTGGTCTAACTTTGGGCTTTTAGCTGTGATGATCCTTGATGTTCGTGAAGCTGAGCTTGGGAAAAGCCACGTTTCTGAAAAGCAGAGGGAAATATGAAGGCAGTCGGTCAGCACGTTGCTCCTCCATTTCAGCCTAAGTTATAGATGTGGCTTTCGGTTCCAGAAGTCCCCCACTCAATGTGGTAGGTGCTGATGTAGTTGCACCACTCTTGCATTCACACTTTCATCAGGGAACGCAAAATTAAAAACTAAAATCACTGATGAAATGTAATTGATGTGAATGTTCTGGTGAAAAAAAAACAGAGGCAAAAAGTTCACCTGTGATTGCTTCCCCACAGTACTCCCTGGCCCAGAAAGGGAGGATACCTAATTGTACGAGATAAAGAAATCCAAAGAAAGGCATGAGAAATTATTTCAATGTTGGAAAGAAATGACTAACCAGCAGAGATTAAAGCAGTCAAATAAATATATAGTTTGACTGAATATAACCTATGGTGAGGACTTTATAATAGTCTGTAAATACTGGAAGGATGCAAACACTTTACTTGAGGCAGTAAAACTAGCAAGAACCAAAGGAATTTATGAAACACAAAATGCAGGCTAAAAATTAGGAGCTTACTCCAAATGCTGGGCCTATGCATCAGTGGAACAGTCTGTTGAGGAAAGCGATCTTTCCCAGAAAAAGCAAAGATTTTATTTAGTACGGACATAGTCTCCCAGAACCGTCTGACATCTGCGAGGATTCAGCCAGAATCAGCAGAGGAACCTGCAGGCTCCGGCGTGCAGCCTCACGCTAACTGCTTAACATAGCATGTTTGCAAATTGTAACGCTGCTGTTACAACTGATACTGTGCAATTTTTTAGCAGCTCTACACTAAGGGAGGAAAAAAACATCACTCCAGTTACAAAAGGAACCAGCTCTGCTCTGCTCCTCAGTGACAGATCCCTCACTGGAAGTTTTCCATTCCTTTTTTCCAATATTCATCTAGATGGATTCTCAATTCCTTGCCCTTGTCCCTAAAATCCTCTGGAAGTGCAAATGCTGGAAACCACCATGAGGGGCCTGAAAACCATCATGACTAGTTAGTGTCCTGGTTCCAGCTAATTTTCCTTCTTAGTAGCTAGAATAGTGCTGTGTTTTGGATTCACTGTGGGATTTGGTATGAGAAGAATGTTGATAATACACTGATGTTTTTCGTTGTTGCTAAGAAATCAAGGACTTTTCAACTCCCCATGTCCTGCTAGTGTGCAGGTGCACAAGAAGCTGGGAGGGAGCATAGCTAGCAGAAAAAGATCTGGGGGTCCTGGTGGACAACAAGTGAAAGAGGAGTCAGCAGTGTGCCCTTGAGCAACAAGAGCCAACCGCACCGGGCTGTGTTAGTAAGAGCACAGTGGCAGGTCAAGAGAAGAGAGAGCTGTATACCCAGAGGTGCACCACGAAATGAGAGGCAATGGTCACAAACTGCAGAGAGAGAAACTCAAGTTCAGTATTAGGATAAAAATCTTTACAACAAACACCGAACAGGGGCAGAGAAGCTGTGCAATCTCCAGCTGGTTAAAAATCTGCCCTGGAGATGATCAAAACGCAACTGGACAAGGCTCCAACCTAACTCAGGACAGGGTCTGCTTTGAGGAGAGGCATGATGATGAACAGAGGTCCCTTCCAACCTAAGCCATTCTGTGGTTCTATGTAAGGAGCTCACCTGAACCAAAATTGGGACCAAAATCAGGAGCAAGAGCCCTCAGAAGTACAAAATGGATTTAGAGCTGCATCAGAAACAACTCACAGAAATCATTCTCCTTCTTCCCCTCCCCATAACACTGTTGAAGACCCAAACTGTCCCAGACATTCCCCAAAATCCCAGAGATACAAATGGAAATCTAATGCCACCTTTGCATGCTCCCCTTTGGGAATTATTCTCTGAGCTGCTCCCTTCAGGACACAGCACATCCCAACCTACAGATTCTGCAAGGTACAAGTGGGAAATCCACATGACTCTCTGAAAAGAGGGAAAATACGTACATACATGGGCTTTTCTTCTTCACCACGAAACAGACACAAATGCATCAGCTTTTCACCACAGTGAACTTAAAATATTAGTGTGGGAACCAGGAAAAAAAAAGGTAGAAGTCCACAGTTACCACCACATCGAAGTAGAAAGAAGCCCCTTCTTTCTCAAGGTGGCATGTCGCCAAATTAGGTCTTCCATTTTTGTTTAGAGGGACTGGCTTTTACTATTCTCAGCGTGATAGGGTCACTGCAGTGGCGAATGAACTGGTATCTAAACTGGCTCATGTATCGCCAATAAAGCTGTTTCCCATGTGCTGATTGCAGGATATTACTGGAGGCGACAGTCGTGAGGGAGAAAGCACTGTTTGATTTCCAGAACCCAGCTGAGTTTATACGGTTGGCAGTAGGAAAAAAAACCACCACTGTTGACTTGAAAATCAAGCAAACCCAGTCTAGAAGTCATTGAGGGGGAATAAACATGGAGTCCCAAGATGCCTTTTATAGAAGCACTTTACCATGGATAAACACACTTTGGAATGAGGCATTTTTCCAACTCTGTCTTCTTTGTGTCGATGTTACATTTCTACCAGGAATACGGAGCTTCTTACAGCTTTTTTTTGTCAGTTAGATAAGAACTAGATTTTGCTAAGTGCCCTCATCCCTACCTCACCAGGGACGTTTCTGAAGTCCTTACTGCTTGAAAGCCAACTAGGAGTAAATGACTCCATATCATAACCCAGTCCCAACCCATCAGAGAGACGAACTGTCAGGCTCGTTCAGGTTGGCTGAGTCACAACATCATTGCTTTCGTCTTTGTGATGAATGTCAGGGATAAAAGAGAAAGCACTACAGTAACATTATTCCTGCTCACAGGATATTGGAAAATGTATTAGATGATTTCAAATTGGCTGAAGCACAATACTGGGCTCCCTGAAGTTTTTCTTAATGAAGTTCCTACTTCAACAGCCGAGGGTATGTTCTGGGGAGCCCTCACCTGCCCATCAGGTCCCACCTGCCAGTTGCCTTCCCCACTGTCCACTATCCCTGTGACTGCATCCACAGCTTTCAAAATACTGTACAGTTTTCTTAGGTTCCTTGCACAGTTGCCTAGCTTACAAGTGGCCAAAAAATCTTCCTTGAGTAGCCGTAATAATATGACAGATACTTAGATTACCTTCTGGGGCTGTCCAGCAGTAACAACTCTTCCAGAGTGTGGGGAGCAATCACTCCTCTGTCTACAACACATACCCAAAGCAAATTTGTGAGGACAGACCTGCCCCCATCACTTGAGCTGAACAAGATGTTCACTATTCTCTCCTCCTCTCTGCCTGCTTAGATTTTACTGAGGGATGCAGATCTCAACGTGCCCTTCTGGAGTTCCCATTGCATTTGCAGGAACATATTAAGGAGCCCCCACTCATTTTAGGAACAGAACCAATTGGACTGGGATTGTGCTCAACTTCAGCTCTGGAGAGAGGGTTACTGCTTCTCCTGGGAGACACATAGGACACCCAGCGGGATTCCCTTGCAGCAATGAGGACAGATACTGAATATACAGTAATTTTCCTGTATTTTTTATGAAAAGTGTCAATTCAGCCCTTGCCCCCCCCCTGCTTGGAAATACACCACTTTTGGCACACAGCATTTCTTAGGAGCAGGATGAAATCTCAGGCTGAAAAGCACTGTCATTAGAGTGAGTGACACAGCTCCATTCACAAAGGATTTGAATCCTGGCATCCCACCATCCAGGTTCCAGTAACACTATTTCCTTCCTTCACGCTGATTTATTCTTCTCTGTGCATCTTACGGAGCCATTAGCAGAGTGGTAACGTGAATCTCACCCAAGTCGCTATCTTTACTACCAGACTAGTCCATCCACCTCTTGAATGCTTGCTCTCTTTAGAGCAATGACAGGTACAAAGAAGGACCATCCCAGAAAAAGTGATCAATTTGAAAACGAGGGGAGACCCACACAAACACCATCACAACTGTGGTGTTAAACCCAAGCAGCCACATTCTGCCACTGCACTATTACCACACTGCCACAGTCATCATTACTCATGAATAAAATGTCACAGGGCAGGAAAAACATTAACCTGTGCTAGGATTAAATACTCCCAGTTGCCTGTGAAACCTGAAACCCAAGTTTTTCTGGGAATGTTATGAATGTCCCAGGCCAGTGCCCAGTTTTGGAGGCTACTGAATAGTTCAAACAAGCATTAACTGGCACTTTTTAACAAGACATCACTGTTCACCTACTAGCAACAGTTCTGATACATAACAGCTGCCTGCTGTATAATCCTTCAGCATCAGATCCTGGGTAGAAATTCCATGAACTAGACATAACATGGGCTAAGGATCAAAAAGAGAGTAAAGGCAAGGGGGAGGATAGTGAGATATAGTTTAAAAAAAAAAAAAAAAAAAAAAAAAAAGTAATGCAAAGGGATTGAGCCTATCAGTGAATGCTGGAGCAAGAAAAAACAAATAGGGGATGATTTGGCAGTCTAGAAGTTTGCAGAGCATAAGGCTACCTTTTTTCCAAGGCTGGCTCAGGCCAATTTACTTCCTACTCTACAAACTACAGATCCTTTCCTTTCCCATTTGTCTAGTAGGATGCTTTTTATGCTGTTTTATTCCTGACCCACCAGCCAGCACTAAGATTAACCAATTATAAGCTGTCTTTTTGAGTATTCTGCAGTATGAGTTGGAGATCCTGTTAAATAAATGTCATTTATAGCCAGTTTCTGGCCACGTAAGACAGCAGGCATTTCTCTGATATAGGAGATCTTCCACCATGCTCTCATGCAGAAGACTACTGTTACCATATCGCACACTGTGGGGCATTTCTGATTCTACCTGATACCAATCACCTCCACTATTATAAACCAGCTGCTTCCTTACAGCTCAAAGCACTTTGTAGTGTAAGCAGTAACACAGTACAGCAATAACTTGAGATGATAATTTAGGCTGCTGCTCTTTCTTAAGTGTCTGGATTTTTACAGACTGTCTACCTTAATTCTCTCTGCCCATTAAAACCTCTTTGGGGAGAATAAGCATGAATTCGTAAAAGAAAAAAAAATAATCCAGGAATTTGGAGAACAATAACAGGTGCACACAGAAATTGAAATAACACATTAGTTCACTGGATTTGAGTTGGGCTTTTAAAACCCCAGGCAAGCATGTACTGCACAAATGTAGTAAAAGACAAGGGAAGAATTCTTTCTCAGTGTAGACTGCACACGTAGGGGAAGAGGAGGCACGGTTATACCTATTTCATTTTTAGGTGTCCTGGTTTTGTCTGGGATAGAGCTGATTTTTTTTTTCCCCTCCTTCTTAGTAGCTAGGACAGCTTACTGTCTAAGACACCTCTGTATCCCTTTCCCCCGCTATCAAAGCCCCCGCCACACACACACATACCCAACACAGCAGGAAACTGAGACATAGTCAAATTAAGGGTAGAAGCAGTAAGGTCCTTGGGCACCCAGAACAGAGGTACAGCAATGCGCATGCTTTATGTGTTTAGTTCACAGAGTAAAACTCAAACCCTTGTCTCAGGGGCTTGGGAGATGTGGCTGTCATGACTATTAAAGTATTTTATTCAAGTAACAACATCCAGAATCAGTGCAGGGAACAAAAACCAGAGTCGAAGACTTCCTCCTCATCTGATCACCATGCTGTTATGACATGCTCCCTCCCTTCTACTCTCTCTTGCTGGATCCTTTCCTATAGAATGGCTCATTTTTAACAGCACAGGTAGAAAGTACTCATTCCCTACCTCCTCTTGCTTCAAGTAACCTCTATTTATGATCCCAGGGATGCCTAAATTAGGTGTTGAGATGGTAGGAGAGTGGTGATTCTGCACATATGCAACTACTGTAACTGGAAGAGCTCAAAAATTCAAGGAAAAAAATAAACAAAACAGCAGAGGCATCAGAAGAGTATAGGTTAGGTCACTTGAGCACCAAAGAGAGCTAGCCCAAGACATGAAGACACATCATCTGCATCTCAAACCACCAGCAACCACAAGGCCATGTTGATTTGGCTTTATGGCAGATGGGAGCTGGGAAAGGAAAGGAACTTGCTGGGACATCCTCATATTTCTGGGGTCATATGCCCTGGTTCTGAACCCAGGCTCCCAGAGAGCTGTGTCACCTTTTCCTGACCTATTGAATCCTCCAGGCTTGAACAAATTTGGAATTTGATTGTGCTGTTCCATCCACAGCATCTCCAAGTCTAGGAGAAGAGCAAGCACACACCTTGCCCATGTCCTTCATGACTCCTGTAACTAATGCATTGCCTAAAGCATCTCTTTTCTGTCTCCCTTTTGCACTTCCATTGCAGTTGGCCACTTGCCATAACAGAGAAAAGCAGCACAGGCAGCACTCTAAAGAAGCCCAGAGCCTGTGACAAAGCAGTGCAGAAGTTAACACAGCCCTGAGATGCCAGTCAGTTCCGCCATCTCCAGACAAAAGCAACAAGGAATCAAATCACTGAGATATTTCCATTCCACTTTTGAATTTGCCCTGGGCACTACTGACTTTTCACAGACCTGCATAGATTGCTCTTTTCCTTATCAGCGCCAGGACTCATCTTTCTGAGCTAGTCTGCCTGGTGTACCTTTTTCAACAATAACAACACTAAAGCAATTAACATTTCCTTTTAAGTTTTTGAGTCAAGGTAAAAGCACTCAGCCTGCAGAGTGCCGCTTTCATCAGAAAGGGCTGTTGTACTTTTCAAGGGGCACAAGAGGATCGTTAAACAGCTAAATACAGCCAGACATAGCGACAGCTTTGTAAGAAATAACTCGCACAGTGAGGTTTGGAAAGCAGCACATAAACAAGACCAGATTGAGGGTCCTGGCAATGGACATCCTAAGAACAGATGAAGGAGGGCAGCATCAAGCCATGGATTTTCCACCTAGGAGCTGAGGAGGAAATTGTAACCTCCAGGCAGCACCAAATCACCTTCTATTTCTGAGCTGCTAAATCTGTTGCAAGTCCTGAAGCTTTTTGTCGGTAACAAAACAGAGCCACAGCATAGAAAAGGTGAAGAAGTGCTGTTCTACCACATCCCAGACAACATCCATGCTCCTGATACATTTGGCACACTGGACCCAGGAGAGGTGCATGTCAGCATGTCCACCCTATGACAGGGGATGTGCCGTGCTCCTAACACAAGGCAGCACCGTGCCTTCCAGTTGGCTTCTCTTCAGCATGCTGAAAAGATGATGCCACATTCCAGGCAAAACCAGTCATGGGGATGGCTAAAAGTGTCTAACACATGGGGATTGTGGAGAGCGATGTGCAAAGGATCGGCCGCACTGGGGAAAAGAGCACCCTCTACGTGCAGGGCTGACAGGCCAGCAGCGTGTCTCAGCACCAGCCCAGAAGGTCCACAATCGAAAATGAGACACACTCCATCTCTGCAGAAGGTGCTAAGGCAGGTGGGATCATACAAGGGAGAGATGAAGAGCTTGGCACATGCCCTGGAGGGGGGCTGGGCGAGGGGGTGGCTTTGAGTGATGTGAAAACCTGGCTGCCAGAAGTTGGACTGAGATCCACCAACTCATTCCACACAGCTCCCCAAACAGACACACTTCCTTTTCTTAGAAGCACAGATGCCTATATATATTTAAATCACTGCTCTAGTCAGGGGTTGTACTAGCTGTAAATTTTGAAACTGGGGGGAGGGGGAAGGCACTGAAGATTCCAGTATGTAATTTTCTCTTTTTTGGCTTATTAGATTATACCCTTGTTTAAGAACTAACTGTTCTTTTACTTGGTGTCCTTTTGGCAACCATCTCTACCTAGCAATACGTGGGTGTGTGCACTCCCCCAAGTTCGCTTGTACTTGCATAGCAAGTTCAAATGAAATACAGCTCAGAAATTGTACTCCCGCAGTCCAGGAGCAGGAGTATTTAGAGCAATTAATCACTAAAATGAAGAAAAGGCAATGACTGGCACTGTAAAGGAAGAGAAAAAAAAATGTTAACTCAGAGCACTACTGAAACGTGCTCAAAATACACAATCCAGAGAGGAAGCGGCACGTCTGCCTCAGCATTACAATGACAGCAGCTGAACATCACGGCAGCTCGGAGTTGTGCTGCTCACAATCAAAATTCTTCTTCAGGGCGATGCGTCCGGGAGAGTGGATTTGGCCAGTTCCTTCTTCCCTGAGGTAATTTTGCTCTCTTCAGTCACACAAGTAATAATGACAATATTTAGTACTCCCTGAGCGGGGTTTAACCTAGAGAACAGCTCCAGGAAGGCTTGCATGGCCCTGCCCCCAGACGGAAAACAGAAGCATCAGCGTATCTGCCACACATTTGCAATAGTCGCTTCCCTTCTTAGAGGTCTGTTTCAAGACACCCAAAGCTGGAAGGTGTCCACAAATTCAGCTGAAGTCATTAAGAAGCATCTGGGCTTGGAAAATTAGGATTTCAGATTATTGATCAACAACCTGGCCTCAATGTCACAGGTCTACCATTCCTGCTCGGACATTGTCTAATCCTGCTGAGGTACGACTGTTTCCACAGCCAAATATATCCACAGGTCAGAACAGTGGGAAGAGTTTTGCAACTCTCCCACCAGAGTTTTAACCCCAAAGTTTGCTGAAAAGTGTTAAAGTGTTGGTGACCATTAAAAAGAGCTGGGCTGCTAATGAGGCTGATGCTAGGATGCTAAACCTAGTGCAGAGCGCACACAAAACCTGTAGGTTCAGGCAATACTGTGCTGGGATGTTTCAACCCTGCCCACGTTGCAGCTTGGTGAGCTGTGTGAACCTCTTATGTTGTATTAGACCATATTACAGATAGCTGTGCAGTGTAAATAGCCTGGGAACATGTGGTAGTGGCTATCTCTGGAGGCTTAAAAAATAAAATATGTAGCTTCAGACTCTTTCAGAAAGGACAGTGCATCCTGCATCCAGATCCCCACAACCATGCAAGGCATAAAGAAAGCCCTCAACCAAGTCAGGGAAGGTCAGTCAAGCTGTAACTGTTCTAAACAGCACTCACATAAGCTGTGATGTTCTACACCTGTGGGCTACCCCATTCAGGTGGGATATCCTCACCTATCTTCAAAAAAATATCAAAGGAAACCAAAGTCAACACTTCTGTTCTGAGCAGCACAGTATCTCAGGAATTTTGCCCTTCCCTATTGACTTCTCCTTTTCCCACATCTCTGAGCTCTTCATGACCACACAGTCCTGCTCCATCTTTCCCAGTTCCCGTTTCTCATCACCCACTTCCCCATCTGCAATCCCATTTGTGCCAGCTGTGACTAGCATTTTTTGGCTTCTTCAAAAAACGTCTCCAGGCATTGTTCCTCATAGCATCTTGGACACAAAAGATATCCCTGAACTAACTCACAAGGTCAGTATCTTGCTTGGGATAAATTTTTCAGCTAGTCAGTGATGGTGGCAATTGAGAGCAATTAGAAGATCATAAGTGTCATTATTCCTTCTCCTTCCATCCTACCTCCATCCACTTGTTGCACTCATTTGTGTCTTGTTTCAAAGCAACAGAAATTGGTCCAAGGCAGTGACTTACTCTTGTGTTTTACAGGTATTCATCAAGCTCCTGTGAATATCAACAGCAGTTGGTACCTCATGAGTCAGCAGGCAGAAAGAGCAGTTTTAACTTCTGTGTACAAGCAGACCAGCACCCACTGCAGCTTTCATGAATACTTCACATGGTGACTTACTTCCTCAAGGGTAACAGGAGAGGAAAATCTTCCAAGGGAAATCTGTGTGACAGGTAGCTGAAGAATTGGATTATCAGAGGACTCGGAGTTACCAGGCACCTGTACCTCTTTTTTTTTAAACTGTCCTGAAAGGTATTTTTTTCACATGTTCTTCAATAACTTCACACCCCAACCAACCTGTTTTCTAAACCCGTATTTGGCAGGTATGAGCTTACTTGGCTTGGAAACTAGCCTCCTAAGTGCAAAAGCTACTTTTGAAAATGGAGCTTTAGTTCTGTGGTCTTCTAGACACTTTTTTGAAATTACCCTGAATTTCATGCTGGTACAGAGCCCAGTGCAGCAGGGCTTGAATCCAGGGACAGGACCAATCATCATGACTGGCTCTAAGTTTCAGTGAGTGGCAAATCAGAAGAAAACCAATCCAATTGCAGATATAGCTGTGCTATTGTCACTGCCAAGTGGTGAGGCACACAATTCAGCACATAGCAATTCACCTTCCCAGGTGGGTCTTACAATCTGTGCTGAGCATTGCACCAGCAGCAACCCACTTAGGAAGGCTAAATCTAGCACAGGTATAACTTCAGTAGGTTGTGGTTTTGTAGCAGATGCACACTGGCATCTTGAAGGCTTCAGAAGATAGCCCACAGGCACAAAGGAAGGGTTGCATGTAAGGCAGACACCTCCATTGGGGTCCCCATATCTGTGGCCCCCAATCTTTTTGGAGGAACCCTCAGTGAAGCCAGATATAGTGTCTCTGCCTCAACTCTCCCATCCCACACTAAATTCTAGTCCTTTGCATCACTGCCTCCTTACCCCTTCCTGAAACTATTGTCTCCTTGTTACTTTGACGGACCAAAGCAAGGCCACTGCCCCCTGCCACTGCAACAGCCCTGGTGTTGAAGAGGTCTCACAGCTCAAGCTCAGCTGAAACGAAAGATGGGTGAGAAAGAGGTGGGACTATGTATGCAGCAAGGTAGGGTTTCTGCCTACTCACACCTAACACAACCCTGCTACTGTTGTTGTCATGGTCATGGCCACCAGTCAAGCTGCAACAGCTGGCCCCTGACTCCAATTGCTGTTGCACTGGGACCAAAGGAGAACCAGCAGCCAAAACTGCATCACCTCCACCTCCTGAGTGCTACCACCTCTCCATGAGGCCCTTGTACCCAGCATAGCCTCCAGACACCTGGAGAAGACAAGCCTGAGCCTTGTGACTATGCTCATCTACCCTCATTCCAAACACATGCTTAGTCCCTCTTACACTGACCGTTACCTCCTCTTCCCCAAACTTAGGGAACGTTCTCAACAAAGTTTCCCAAATTAATGCCTTGTAGTCTCAGTGAATTGGTATCTTCTAACAAAAATATTTTATCCCCAGACCTCCAACCAGCTCTGAAAAGGAGCTTTACCGATTTCAAAATGCACATACTGCTTTCCAGCTGGATATATAGAGCAGCTTGATGTTGGCATATGTGCTCCACCATTTTGTCCCTTGATAAAACACATATCTGGGATTTGTAAGTGGACCCAGTCATCAGTCCATTCTCCCTGCCCCCTGCCTCACTTTTTCTATTTCTTTTAATCCTCTGCTTTACTCCAACAAAGGAAGAAAATGGAAATTTTCCACTACCCCGGTGTCTTGCCCTAAGCTTGCTGCTCCCTTCCTAGGGTGATCTGCAGTAAATAAAGTTTGCACAGTGACATGAAGATTGGAGGATGCTTTGCAGCTGAATAGAGATCTTTGTTCAAGCAAAGGTTGGTCCTTCATTAGATCAGCCCACGGGTGAAATGGAAGTGTGGTGACATTAGTGAACACCCTACCAGAAGCAAAGAAGAGACTGGAGACCCACAGATGAGTCACGAAATCTGTCTGTTCCAGTGCTCTAATTACATTGCTCATCCAAGAAAAGCCTCTTTTGGAGCCATTAGGTCAGAATCTGTTCTCCCCTAGCTGTAAATCCCTCATAACTCAGTGGAGTCAATCGATTCATATTGGTGTAAGCAAAATCAAGCGCAGTGCACTTGCACAGCCTTTGATCTTTCTGTCTCTCTCTGAACACAAGCTCACAGAATGCCATTAAAGAGACAAGAAACCCAAGCCCCCAGGTCTCGCACACGCTGCAGGCACTCTGAGCAGCAAGACCGACATCAAGCACTGCAGTTGGGAGGTGAAGGAGAAGCCGGAGGAGAGACAAAAGCATTCTGTCTCCCCTTCAAGATGAAAGGCTGTGGACCTCCCAGAGGGCCTACGGACACTTGTAAAAAAGGGTTGGAGCATGTCAGATTAAAAGGTTACATACAAAAGAAAATAAATTACCTATCTGTCTATCTATCAATCTACCTTTCAGGTAATACTGTCTTTCTAATAGAAAAGCAAACACAGTGAAGAACTGCTCCTGTGGCTCTCCAGCAGACTCAGTGAGGGTGCACACCTTTTCTGAAACACAGAACTAAAACACTAGAAGACTGAAGACCACCAAAATCAGCCATTTCTGTTTCAGGAAATCACCTGAATGAAGGATTCCAAGCAGTGGTCCATTTTGTCCCAATAGATGTTTCCAGTTTCTTCCTCTTCTTCAAAGTCTTTACCAATGTGTTGTGCAGGAAAACTTGCCAGTCTCTCCTTGGCAAGTTTTCCTGTGAAAAACTCTCTCCATCCCTCCTCTGCACTGTGAATGGAAGCAAAAGTCTCTATTCAAAAGACACAGCATGTTCCCCCAATATTATGTGCATTGTATTAGGCAAACAACCAAAGAATGGCCCAAGGTCACAGGAGCATTTCCTCCTTTTAAATCTAACACAACTTCCACTGAGACAGGTGATGACACCTGTGATCTTCCGGTTGGGAAGATCACCAACCACCTGCTTAGTCCGCAGTCCTGACTCTTGCTTCCTGGATCAACAGGGACATGAACTTCTCAAAGGAAGAAGAGAAGAGGGAATGCCTTCAGCAGCCAAGAGCAGCTTAGCTTGAACAAATTCAGTAGAGAAGACCGCAAGATTAGCTTGAATATTACTGATTGTGTTGGAAGATGTGAAGAGTAAAGGAAGAAGGCCATGAGGTGTAGACTGGAAAGCATAAAGACATTCCTCCGTCTAGGATTCCCTCCAAGCAGCAGAGCAGCTGAGGAATATAAAGCTTTTAGAATGCAAAAAGCTGAAAGGCTGTCCCCTCTTGGATGTCCTGAACCTAATGTTTGTTCTTGCAAAGTCATTTTTTAAGTCAGTAAAGATGACTCAGGAAAAAAAGAGCTTTTGAGGAGTTGTTTCTAGTAACATTGTAACACCCATGAATATATATCCAAAATGTATATATATTTTTGCATTTCTTTGGTTCAGTTAATGCTATTTAGGGGGGTGGAAGGGGAAAGCCTCTTCTGTTATTTAACATGAATCTCTGTCAGGCCTTCTATCCCAGACCCTGCATTTAATATATCACCTCCAAGTTCTGAAATGAGGTCCTCCGGGTTATACATTTTCTACAGCACTGAAATGTGCACAGTATGATGGAGACAAAGACAGAGATATCTGTAATGGCTAGTGTGGAACTGTATTGATTTTGTTGGTTGTATGTTGTTTATTTACTTTTTTAAGCCCTGTTTAAGAACATTTTCTATTCCTTTCGGGCTACTGCCACATTTTCCATTTGCTACAGGAGCTAATATTGATGCTACACCATGTGTGTGTGAATTTGTTGGGTGAGTAGGAGGGGATGCTTCCTTCAAAATACAGGCTCTCCAGACCAGATTCTGCACACATTCATCTCAGTTTAAAGCCAACAAACACACCAAAACAACCAAGTTCCACAGGATTTACAGAGAGCAACTGTGATCAGAATCTGTCCCAGTCTGTCAGGATCCACCATTTTTGTCTGTTGGGAAAGACGTAGGTGGTCTCTCCCACTCCCTGTTGATGGAAGGGGGTGGGAACACAATACCACATGGGAATAAAAAAGCAGCTTTACGGTGAACTGATATATGAACAGGAATTAACAGGGTGGTGGGAAGGGAATGAATCAGCCAGTCCCAGTGAAGACAAAGAAATTTTTCAGACACTACCCTGGATCTCACCCACTCAGACACAGCATCTTTTCTTGGCCCCTGTGATACATCATCTCTTCTTCTCATAAAAACCTAGTATTGCAGTTTAAAAAAAAAAACCTATAAAAATTACCCTGCCAGGAGCAGATAAACTGATCCTACACTCAACCAGTGATGTACAGTCAGTCCATGGGTGCCAAGTCAGCCCAAGGCATCCAGAATTGTTTGTGTGTAAGTGAAGCCC
This sequence comes from Strix aluco, assembly GCF_031877795.1. Lineage (NCBI taxonomy): Eukaryota > Metazoa > Chordata > Aves > Strigiformes > Strigidae > Strix > Strix aluco. Next base: position 5,216,440 of record NC_133931.1, on the reverse strand, counting down.
AAACCAACACTGAAGTCTAGAAATTATGGAACCCAACCAAAGTTTGGGCATCTGCATTTCCAGAGTTAGGGAAGAATTTATGCAAGCTATAGAACATAAAGAAATATATGGTCATGATCCCTGAGGTTATTTCAAGAACGGCATGTATCTATCTCACTGTAATGGTAAAAGACCCAGACTTGAAGCCCATAGAGGGGGAAGCAGGTTTTGAAACACAAAAATTGAGGCTATACAAAGGCTTAGAGGGCTCTTCTGGAAAAAAGTGCATTTGGGCTTAAAATCGGTGTAGTAAATTATCTGTTCTCCCCTTGGTGCAGGCAAGTAATTCCTCTCACTTTAATGGACAATTTTATGGCTGCTAATAACATTTGTAGCTAAGATAATGACAAGGATAATCAAATCCCATGCTTGAGGGCATAAACTGATTGCTGCGGGGGTTAGCAACGAAATCACCATTGCCATATATTGCACAGGTGTATTATGGGATAGATTTCCTTCCTCCAAAGTGGAAAGGCATTGGTGTCTGCCAAGATAACAGATTGGATGATTGTCTGTGTTATGGAAATTGCTGGTTTGTATGCATGGGATTTAGGGAAAGAGGAGAAACCTCTTTGTTTCAGCGTGACAGTATTTGTAACCCAAAATGCGAAATGAGCGGGGGTTGCAAGATGCATACTGATGCCTGTTCTTGTAGAATTGTTCTCTTAAAGACAAGTTTAGCCTTGACCATAATGAAGTCCACTGCTAGATAGCAAGTGCTGCTGTACATTTAGTGCAGTATCAGAAACATCTGTAGTGTGTAATCCCAGAAGCTGAGGGCGGGAGAAATCTCAATAAACTATTTGACCTGTTTCAGGATGTTTAGATCCTCAGTCCATCACTTAGGGGTTATTCAACTCGTCAGTTCCTGTACAGCACCTGTCAGCCATCCACTCCTAGGAACACATGGCTTGGAGGGACCTCAGCAGGTAACCTAGTCCATTCAGATCTGAGGCAGGCTGAAGTATGCCAAGCCCACGTGTGTTGGACAACCATTTAACCCATTCAGATAAATATCCTACTACTGGCACTTTGGAGGTTCCTTACAGATCATGTTACAGCTGTTCACAGCTGACAATGAACCTACATCTGCTGTGTTGAAGAGTAAACCTTGGGTATTATACATGTAGAAAAAACTTATCACTGTCCTCTTTACAGCAACGTTTCACATATTTGAAGACTATTATTGTTCCTCCCTTCACGTATTTCTTTCCCAGACTAAACAATCTCTGTCCACTACACAGGTCAAGTTTTCTCTTAGCATTTTGATTTTTCTCTTTCTTTCACAAAACACTGTGTGCCCAAAACTGGACAGTTTTCAAGCTGAAGCCTTACCAATACCAAGAAAATAGAATAGCTACATTCTGTGACTTACATCCAACACTTGCCTGTTTTGAACATCTCACACCATAGACTCATATTTAGACTGCAATCCACTTTATCAGCGTGATGTTGCAGTACTTGCATCTAGTCGGTTCATATCATTTTTCTATGTGTGCATTTGATGTTTCCTTCTGCAGTGTAGTATTTTGCACTTGTCTTTATTGAATTTCATCATATTGATTTCAGACCATTTCTCCAATTTATCACAATCATTTTGTATTCTGCTCTGCCCTCTGAAGTGAGCACCCCCTCTCACAATTAATATGTGTACTGTCTGTTCTATCAGCCAAGCCATTAATGGGAAAATTGAATAATAGCAACCACAAGACAGACCCTTGTAAGACTGTACATGTTATGTCCATTCAATTTGACAGAAAACTAATCATAAATACTTTTGCATTTTTATTATCCTGTTGAGAAATTATCTGGTGGCAGATTTAGCAAGGGGCAACTGTGTTTGTATTTTCTGCCCCATTTACAACCACCTGCACGGTGTGTGTGCTTTTCACACATGCGATAAGTCTGGCCACAGTGCAACCTTTAGTCCACAGTGTGTGTGCATCCAGACCTTCCACCCACCTGTGGCAATTCAATCCAGTCTGTGTTTTTCTACCGTAATTATGAAAACTCAGGGCTATTATAATGCCACATATGGAATAAACATCATGATCTACTGCTCCCCCACTATCAGCTATCTATTGAAAAAAAACAACCCAGAGAAGTCCAATGTGAGTTACTCAAGAAAAATTTGCGTTTGTTCCAGCTTGTCCTTTGTTATCCCCTCGGTACTTTCACAGTGATTGTTCAACAGCTTGGTCAAATATCTTCCTGAGTATCAAATTTAGGTTGACTGAGCATTAACTCCCCATGTTCTCTCCTGTCCCTTTTTTAAAGATAGGCAGCATGTTTGTTTTTCCCTGCAACAGCCACTGGTAGAGCTGTTCAAACAGCAGCCATAAAAAACTGGTGACACTGCTGACAGTGAACAGTTGCTGCTTAGAGAAGAGGTTTGATTCTTATCCAGATATTCAGCTGGAGACAAAATTGTAGGATGCACTGATAATCCCTCAGGGAAGCAGGAACCTTCAGCAAAAAAGGACAAGATAAACTTACACAGATCCCAAGCAAGATCCAAGACAAACTTCAAACAGCCTGTGTGTGTACAGAACCATTAAAAATAAAGCAGGAGGAGGCCAGTCCATACCTTGCCGCAAGGCAGGACAGCATGCATAGGCCATTCTTGACAGATGCTTGTCTATCCTGTTCTTCAAGACCTAGCAAAGAAAAGCCCACGCCCTCGCCAGGCAATGTATTTCAGTGTTTCACTAGTATCATTGCTAGAAAGATTTTTTTCACTGTGGCCACTCTAATGCTTCCTTGCTGTTGTTTAACAGCTTGTGTCTTTCACTGTACCACACTCAAGCTCTTCAGTAACAGACCTTGGTTTCGATCGGATTTGAAAAGCCCCCCAGGATGCATTCTTCTCAGAGAGATCATGGAAATATTTTTTAACTGCTCATCACCCAACCTGCAGTCAGGTTTCAGCTAGTCATCCAAATCAGGACCACATATGCTCAAGAGCCAGCAACCTCCATTGTGGTACCTATCATTGGATACTCAGAGGCAAGACTGCATCCCATGCATCTACCTCTTCAGTGCCACCAGCCTTTATTGTGGCCCAACTTGAGAAAAGAAAAACCTCTTGAAACCTTTAAAAAAGAGATCTATGTCATACCAAAATGCCAGCAGCTGACCTACCTACATCATAAGGACATTGACTTCAAACATCATACAACAACAGCAATGAAGTAAGATTGAGGCTTTATGAAAAATTACCTCTGGTGCCAGTCCAACAACTCAAACCAGAGCTGAATGCAACCCACAGAGATTAAGCTATCACAAGCATAGGAGTGCTATGAAGTCTTCTAAATGAAAACATAATCGGGGGTGGGTATTTGGGAAGAAAACAAAAATGAGCCATTCTGAATCATGCCTAGTGCTTCTCAAGCATTAAAATAAACCTCTTGGATGTGCAGTACATTCATGAACTGACTTGTAACATTGCTAATTTGCCTCTGTTGGCCTACATCAGTAGGTATCAGCCAATGCTCTTTCCTCTGACTGGCAGAGTGTACTCATTAAGGCAAACACATTGCTACTAAAGTCCTAATTGTTTTGAAAAGTGCCCTTTAAATAACAGACCTTTTACTACTAGGCAGGATGTGTTTTAAGAGCAAATCATGAGCTTAAGCCTTTTCTGCCAAAAGACTGCATGATCATTTATTTGTTTGTCAGACAAAAATACCAGAAAAGAATGCAAAAACTGATAGGGCATCAGTACAGACTGAACAGCTACCATCTCCTTTCCCTTCTTGGGATGTTCATTCCCACATGAAAGAGCAAAGGAGGGGAGAAACTCTGAATGAGAGAGTTTGAGAAGATCACTGAATTGTTAATATATCAGTTGAAAGGTCAACTGAAAAATTCACATCAAATCACTGGGATTTCCAGGTGCTTCCAATGGCACAGATCCAGTGTCACTGTTTCAACTAGCAGTTCCCTAGAACTAGCTTTACCTCATTTCTAACACACTTAAGTAATATTGGGGAAAAAAAAAAAAAAAAAAAAAAAAAAGATTGCAACAATAACTCACATTTGATGTCCAGGAGCAAACAAATAGTAGATCACAGACTTTTATGCAGGATGGGGCAGAGAGATGGTCGGTAGATCCTTCAAATGTTGGGAGAGACTCTCACTCCCCAAATGTTGGTACCCAGACTTCCACATCCCAAAATATGTTTTTTTCCTCTTTGGCAGTCAAGAGCAATCCAGTTTTTTTGACAGCCTAGTATATATAACGATCCTGAATAATGCTGAAAGGGCATCCTTCTACTGTTTCTAGTCCTCAGCAGACAATACTATATGCTTTATCCTGTATGGAACTCTTCTAAAACTCCTGGTCTACCTCTGGAAGCCCAAGAAGTTCCAAAAGGTCAGAAAAACTGTGGGCGAGCACTTCAAGTCACCTCTGCAAGTATAAGGTGTTTCTCTGATGCAAGATTGTAATGGTGAGTTCAATCATCTTTACTTCATGAACAGTTTTAAAACATTTCAGATGCAGTATCTTAAACAACACAGCCTGCATGCAGAGCCTTATTATGGTCAGGGCTCCATGTCCTTCCTGCTGATGGAGTTCATTTTGTTGCAGGTCCCCTAGTTTCCAGACTAAAGTTATTCTAAGTACCAAACTGCAGATTTTTAAAAATTATGACTGCCAATAACACTATTTTCAAGGAGTGAAGTCAGACTTATTTCACCATACAGTCCAGACTATTAACAGCTAACAGCAACTGTTCATTAGTTCAAGTAATGGAGGTCTAGACCTTTGAAACAAGAGCATTTGACACCTTTTCCTACTCTGCCTAGTCCTGAAAAGTTCCAGATGGGTGTGAAATGCAGCAAAGTGACAACTCAAAACTCCAGGTGGTCACAGGTTTGTTACAACAGTTAATTTATGATACAGTTCCCACAGCAATGGCCTGTGATGGTTTAAACATAAGAGCGGAACATCCTCTCTAGAGAATATCAAAAGAAAAGAGGGTGGAAGAAATAAAATATTCCATCTGCACCCAAAACACCTCTGTAACGACTTAATGGTAGCACGCATTGGAAATTGCTGACAGTGCCAATTGTCTTGGGAGTAGATGTCTTTTATTTCTACCTTCCCTTCACTATGTCAAGAATATCCCTAAATTGGGAGTCTACGAACATTTCCTCGTAGCTAATCTCCTGCACTATACAATTAGAAAGAGCTGCTGCAGGTTTCATTCATCAATCTGTGCCCTAAAGCTCTCTGTGAAATTTTCCTGTCTGAGAAGGCTCACGCAGCTAGCAAAGGGAGTGATCCTCTTCTGTGATGGGAGAGCAATGAGACAATCAACTTCCATCAGATACCTTTTAACCCCACTACTTGCCTGCTTTTCTCTGAAGCTCTCCTTTCTTGCTGGTGCAGGGAATTTAAAGGACAATATAGTCTATTCCCTTCTAATCATCCTAATAAGTAACAAATACATGAGTCCTTAATAGAGAGATGTCTTTCACTGACATGCCCTAATCATCTCCATAATGAAAGCTGTTAAAAAGGATACTGAACCCTTTAACCAACTGATGACTGCATAAGCCTCTTGTGGCAATTGGCCAGATATTAAAAAAAAAATGGTCACTTAACTCCTCAAAAAGAAAAAAACTGCTAAGGAACTTAGGAGGTTCTTCCCTCGAAACACAAAAGAAATAAGTGTGCGCTACACTTTAAGAAGGAAAAAGGCATCTCAGTGGATCAGAAGATGTTGGATCAGAAGAGGCTGGATCAGAAGAGGTTGTTAACTGTCTGGCACCAATGAAAGAATGCAAAATTTAAAAAAAAAAAAAAACAAACACCAAAACAAATAAATGGAATAAAAAGCATCAACATTCTTCCTCAAGATTCCTCTTTGCTCAAAGTTTAAGGTATGCAGTAGGCATGTAATTTAGCCTTTCACTTTCAATTAAAAAAATTAAAATCAGTATAAATGCCAAAGTCAACATGTGCTTTAACTTCACAAACTCTGCTTACTTGATTGTTAAAAAAAATAAATATCTGAAAACTGTTATTACAGGTATTTTCCAGGAGTTGGTTTCCTATACAATATAGCTCCTTGCATTGTAGAATTCATGTCAAATAACATCCTGATCTGAAACTATTTACATTATTTACAACAGACTTTAGACCAGGCCTTAATTTCTAGGGGGTTTTTTTGCCTAATCCATAGACCCTCTCACTTTAATCAAAGAAACCACCGTAGCTAGAACACCAACAACTTCAATGTTAGTTGTAGTTAATCAAGTTACAGACACCTGGTAGGGTATAGGTAGCCTGGGGGAAGGACTCTATCCATACATTTTAACTTGAAATCAGTAGATTCCATGGACTATAATCCAGAGAAGGTAACAAATTCAAATTAATTTGCATCACGGTAATCTACACATGTAAAACTTCAGAACTAGTCCATGGCTTCACTCAAAAATATCCACAAGCCAAAAAGAGATGAATAGGCCAGCTACACACAAGCAAACAGCTGTTGCAAGTCCACAGTAACCTCTTAGTTCAACTTAGAAGCAGCAAGGACACTTACTGATTAGTTCTGCATCACCAGCAAGTGTCCTTGCTAGCATCTGTTACAGGGGAAGGGGATATTTCATGCGGCCTTTATCTGGATCCAGTCAAGGATCTTCAGTAAAATCCATAGAAACTGGGTACCTGAAAACCTGAAGGGCCTTTGACGGAAGAAATATAGTAATAACAGAGATAATTACCCAGAACTGTATACGCTCCTTCATGTAATAAAGCTCAAGGTTCTGCTATTATTGCATGTCAGAAGAGCTAAGCTGCAGGAGTTTGCTACTATCACCTTGAATCCATTATGGATCTCTGCCTTTGGTTCATCTTCACTGTTTAATCTGGTTATAAGCTAATGCCAGGTGGTCTGAAAGAGAGAGAAGTGAGCTGTTTGGCAATTAGAAATAGTTCCTAACCTGAATCTTCAGAAAGTCATTTTATCTTCTTGTCTCTAAATTGAGGGTAATTTTTACACAGAGGTGTTGTGAAGATGAATCACCTAATGTCAGTACAGCATTCTGAATATAAAGTGCTGTGTAACCCCAGCTCAAAGCCATGAGCATGGCTTTCAGCATTTATGAAGGAATATGCCCCAGCATTGAAGGAATTAAGCACCTCAGTTCAGATTGCCTTCAAGGGAAGACAACAGCATTGTGGTCCCAGACCAGCAGCGTCTGTCCCAAAACCCATGGTGTCCAACAGGCAAGCTCTCCATTAACCAGTTTTTCTTGAGATCTAGCCTCGTAGTTCTGATGCTCTTCCCAGAGAAAGCAAAGGGATTGTTATTCTTTTGAGTTGAAGCAGGCATAAACCCATAGCTAACAGCTAAACTTCTTCCATTATTCTTACTCTAGAACACCTCCTCTCCCTCCCAATTCTTCCCTGTAAATTCTGCTTGCCATCCTTGTATCAGCAGGATCATTTTCTTCTTCAGCTAACTTCTTTCCCAAAAGACTCACTGACACCTCTAACTTGTAGCCTTGTCAGTGGGTAAACACAGATATTTCTACGCTGACACTTGCAAAGGTATATAAATGGTTTTACTGCATAGAAAAATAGTCAAAGCAAAGACCATACAGTGGAGAAAATGGAATTTCAAAGATCTTTGGTGTTCTTTCTCAAGAAAAACAAGCTAGCCCAGGAACTATTAGAGCTCAAGACGTGGAAAAAGGGAGATTCAGAAAATCATAGACCATACGGCTGATAAAGACTTCCAAGAGGTCAGCCAGTCCATCTTCCTCCCCAAAGGCAAAAGCAGCTATAACTCAACCATTCCTGACAGATTTTTGTCTAAACTCTTTTAAAAATGCTCCAATGATGGAGACTCCACAATCTCCTTAGGCAATCTCTTTCAGCATGCAACCACCCTGACAGCTGGAAAGAGTTTCCTCGTGCCTAATCTAAATCTCACTTGCTTCAGTTAAAGAAAAAAGTATGAATAGTTAGGAGGAAATGAAAGAGCACCAAATCCTAAAAAACTACAAGACAGTAATTTCTCAAGCCTGGTTATGCTAAGGAAATCTGCTGACACCATCACCAGCTGAGTGGCTAGAGATTTCTCGATGCTTCCCCAAAACTGTTTTCAGACTCTTACTGGATATTGCATTTGCACTGCCAGTAAGCCATACAGTGGGAAGCTGCAGTTCAGCATCAGCCTGAGATGTATTTTTGCTTTGTTTATCAGTGATTTTTAAAAAGCTTTTGTTAATGTGCCTCTGGCAGGAATGTGAGGTATCATTGCAAAACCAGTTTTCAAGAACCAAAGAACTGTTTCTATGAACATGTGAGCAAAGTAGCCACAAAGTCCCCTCTGTGTTAGCAGATCACTATTTTGGACTTTTTTTGGGTTTGTTTTTTTTTTTTTTTGAAATCTCCATGAGACAAAGAATATAGCATGAAAAGATTTTGCAGAACATTTACGCAAGGGAGCAAAATCCTACACACAGTTCATCTTCATGTGGCTCGCTGAAGTTGACTTCCTCCTTGCCTGGGAGATACTCCCAACAGATATTCAGATCCTGATCACCCAGTATTCTCCGCTGAAGCTTCAGATGGTGTCAATGAATAGATTCATTACTCCAGTGCATCTACAAGCGTTCGTATCACCAGAAAATCTTGCTCTCTACTTTCGCCTGAGTTTATTAATAACAGACTGGCTTTAATCTACTCTGTGCTTGTTTGGTTTTTTTTTTATATGAGATATGACCTTCATGGTCCTGGCAAGTCATGAATGCAGCAGTTAATTGACCAAAGCACTGGTGTCTTTATTCTCTATCTTCCCCCTTTTGTGTCTTGTTTTCTTTTTTTCATTTTCTTTCTTTCCACTGCAAATTGTCCATCTGCCATGATTCCCTACTCAAATCTTGTCAATGGACTGCCTTTAAATATTACCATCCATTGAAAACCAAGAGCTGACTCAAAACACCAGAGAAGTTGGTCTTAAAGGAGGAGCAATACTGACAAACAAATTCACACTTGAAAACACTTAAATCTTTTTCTAACTCAAATTAGAGTTATTGCAACACTACCAGCTTGGTATTTTTATACCCATTTTACAGAAGGGTAAAGTGATACAGAGAAAGGATACAGTGACTCAACTACTATCCTGAAATGGATTTAAGCATGTGTTTGCTTAGTTCACACAGGTTCAAATGCAGGTTCAAACTCCCTGTCAGGCCACCATCTGACAGAAGTATGCCATCTCCTCATCTGGATGTAGACAGTTCCCATGTCTTTAGGTACTCAGTAGCCAAATGTCTGTCAATACGTGGATAGTCCATTCACCATTACAGGTATTGCACCACATTCTTAAAGAATAGTTTGTCTGTGTTCACCAGGAGAGTTCAGTCACTGCTTGTAGTAGGTTTGAAACTGAAAACAAAGGCCTAAAACTCGAAAAAGAGACTAGCAATTCACAACACACACTGTCTTAATTTTGCTCCCCTTACAGTCACTTCTCAGGAAAAAATAAATAAATAAAAATGCTCAATCTGTTTGTTGTTTCAGTTCATTTTAGGGTGACATAAACAGCTTTCAGTTCTTTACATTCTGCACAAGCCGCCAGAAATATTCAGTGTTTACTAGAGCTCGGTGGTGTTAAATCAAGTATGACTATCACCCTTTAAGGCCTAAATGATGGAGCGATATCCATACCAATAACACATTTTGACAGTGTTGACACCTGCTTACATAAAAGCAGTTTACTCACTCTTATAAACCTGTAGAAAATGGCATTAAAACTTATTAGGAATCCTAGGAATTACCTTTTCTTTTCAAAAGTTGGTGTTTTCATTCATCGTATCCAGCCTCTTGATGAACTCTGTGGTGTATTCTACAGCGTATCTCATAAAAGACAAGTACCTGGATGGAGAACTTGATTAAATCACTCTGTCACCATTTTGACTGCGTAACTGGAAATGTCTTTGTAACTGGAAATGGATAGGAAATTGTGCTAGCTAACTCTGAAGTGAGACCAATCACGAAATAAACTCAGCAACTAGTGAGAGCCAAGAACAGCTTATTAGATCTTTTTGATCACCTAAAAACTTCTGCAGAATCCAAACATGACCAAAACTTTGTGAAAGCTGGGTAGTTTTCTTCCGCTAATGGATTTTAGGAGCAGACTCATTGAATGTCGTAGCACCCGCGGTTGGTTTGAGGGTTTTTTTGTTGTTGTTGGGTCAGTTAAAAATAACAGAGAAAAAACCAACATTGCACCTGTGGGGTAGAAAAAAAATGTTGTGTCCCTGGTGAAAAAAAAAAAAACTGTTTCCATTTAGTGGATCAGCCCTCGCTTCTTTGTTTAGTACTCAGCCTGACAAGCGAGCAACAACCCCCTACCACCCTCTGATCAAAGCCAAATGCCACAGATTGGAGGAAATGTGGGAGTTGACCCAATCTCAGCGCTTCGGCTCGCACGGGAGGCTTTCAGTTTTCCATCCTCCCTTCCACACAGGTCTTTAGAGGTGTGTTTGCCCAGGAAGCAGCAGCCGCGGAGATGGCCCGGGTTGGGGGAGGCCAGGGCCGGCGGCGCGGCAGCAGGAGCTGTCCCTTCAGCACCACGGGCTCTGCCGGGCTACCGGTCGCCGCGGGCTCCTGGTCCGGGGCCAGCCAGAAACACCTTTGATTAAATTAAACCCACAGTAGTTTAAATCAAGGCAGTGAATTGGTAATCGCCTCAGACATGTTGCTAGCACGGCAGTATTAAGGAGAACAATTAAGTTAGACACAGATGACTCTGCTGTCATAGGCATATTGCTAGACCTTGTGGTCCGCAGATTCCTATCGCGCTTCTCCGAAGAGAAGTTTTGTGAAGACAGATGTACCACTCTAGCTTAGGCAGGGAAGGGTTTTATTCAAGTCTGTTTTAAAAGTCAGCCTGCGACGGTTCGTTGGATGCACTTTTGCAGGAGCACCAACTGACTACAGCACGTTCACTAATGCATACACCACTGCATGTGTTTCTTGAAGTCTGGGAGGTTTCAGAGGGAGAAGGAAATGTATGTGAGAGTGCACACACAGTCAGATTAAAAATAAGAACCATCACGAAAAATTAGTATGAACAGTTCGGATCGCTGCCCTGCACAAGAAACATAGAGAAGAAACCCCTTATTTCCCTGAAAACTTACACAAGAAAAGTAATTTCTTCCCTCTGTGAACCAAATTATTTTAGGATAAATAAGAAATTAAAGAAAACCCTGCCATGCTCACTTTTACAGACTACCAGTAGATCAGATAACATCACAAAGCTACTTTAGTACTGAAGAGATGATACGCAAAATAGAAGTGCGTTTGGCAAGATGCAGATAGTAACTATTAATAAACTTTTGAAAGACAGATCACATATCCTCCTGGAGCAGAGTTTCCCAAATGAACAATCATTAAAGAACGTCTGTCTTTCTGCACCATTCTTTATTATCACTCTTCCTCCCAGTGGCTCCCCGTTGCTATACACATTTTTAATTTAAACAATTCTGACACTCCAAAGCGCCTCTGCCTACAGAAATGCACGCTAGCCTCTGCACGCTGAGGTGCTCCGAGCTTCCCAAACAAATCCCAGCTCTTTGCAGGAGAAAATGCTAAAGCTTCCCAAGCAAGTTGTACGTGTTTGCAGATAAAATACAATCAAAACAGCACGCTATTGTAAAAACAGCCCTTTCTACCTGTCACCGACCGAGCTTAAGAATGCAGAAAGTATTGCAGCCACCCCTTAGGCGGGAATATAGGGCACCGTGAGTACACAGGTGTGTGCGTGGAAGCCTTGTTGTAATCCAGAGGGGCACGCCAGTCCAGTATTCACTTAGCACAAATAAATGACAAGAGACAGATCGAGGAAGAGAGAATCAGTGACCAAAGGGGAAAGGAGACTTCTGACATCGCAATGAACAGCAGGAAATCTAAGTCATCAGCCAAAGTTACATTCTACTTTATATTCTATAGCCTATTACCATCTGCATTTTATGTAAATATATCTAATAACAGAAAAGAAGAGGAAATTATCCCTTAAAAATCTTATCTTTGCAAGGGCAAATGGGCTTTACACTGTCAGATGGTCTTTCAAAGGAAATTTTTTGCTGCCCCAGGTATAATATAGTCAAATACAAACATAAGTAGACACTGATTAAAGGGCAGTGGACAGCCCGTCCTGCTGAAAACTGTCAGTATCTTCAGGTGGCAATGTGTAAATTTCTTGTAACAAGCCCTAAATGGTAAAAAGACCGAGTCCTTCTGTATTAATAAGAGAGCTAGTCTTTTGTGTCCTGTTCAATATAATGCACTATCAAACAGCCACTGAGCTAGAGAGGTCTTTTCAGATCTCCCCAGATGTTAGGGGGGAACATCTAGAAGTGCTGGGAGAAGAACGTTATCAACTGCCTCAGTAAATCCACCGTAATGAATACAAAACCGGCAAGAACAAACCTGCTCATCAAGCCAAAGCCTGAGTTGTAGCACAGTTCTGTGTGCACTCTGCAGCCTCTACTTATCGTGGTATTTATTTTTACGGCAGGGAAGCAAACTTTACGCGGAACACTCCGCTTCAGCTGCGGGAAGCGGAGAATTACAAAATGACAGCCTGTGGCCGTGTCCACTGACTGTCCCTGGACCATCCTGGGAAATGGCATGTCTGGGAAGCTGGGCGGCATGGATGTGACAGAGGGCATCGTTTTGCCTGTCCAACCGTGTGCCCAGAAAGAGGGGACGCAGACTGTGACCTGTTGGCACATGAGACACTCCGGCTGCAATAAAAACTTTGGGAACACATTGAGAATGCCCAGGAGAGGCCCAGTGGTGGGACCACGGCTATGGGAACCCCCACCACAGCCCTCGCCAACGCCAAAACAAAGTTTGCGAAAGCAGGGCTACGCTTGGCTACATCAAGGGCTTTCCCAGCTGATCCAGTTCCCATGCCCTCACCGTCTTCATCCTCATCCAACCGCCTTTTGCCTAAGTTTTCCCCGTGTCTCTTAAGCAAAGGTGCAAGAGGGAACGTGACAACAGGGCCTCCTTCTTCCTGAGGGGAACCTCAGGAGAGGGTCACTCTGCCTCGTCCCCCCTCCTCCTTGCCACCCAAGCCACAGCTCGGTGGTAGCCACACGGCCAGTGCCATTCCCCCCACCGGGCCAGCCCCACTCCTCTCCAGTCCCACCCAGGGGACGCACGCCCCGTCTCCAGGGGAAGAGGTGCGGGACACCGCCAAGTCCAACAAGTGCCGATGAAGAGCGATGAATTACATAACACAGGAGGGAAGCCAAAAAAACTCATCCGGCTCTTAACCCCTCGCAAGCCACAGCTCCCCGGCCCCTCTCCCTTTCTCCCAACCAGGGGGGCTTCTGCCCCAGCCCTGGTCCTGGCCCCAGAGGGCTTCCCCGAGGCGAGGCACTCACCGATGGTGGTGATGACCGTGATGGCAAAGTAGAAGGAGCCGGCGAATTTCCACTGGACGCCGGCCCGGTGCGGCTCGGACTGCATGATCACCAACTCCAGCTGCCGGTAGTCCTCGCTGGTGATGTTGTACTTTCCTTTGAGCCGGATCTCCTCGGCTTTGAGTTTCTCCTCCTCCCGCATCTCGTTGTCGGACTCCAGGGCATCAAAGACGGCAGCCCCGACCAGCAGGTAGGTGAACGTGCAGATGATGAGGGACAGGGTCCGCACGTTCTGCCTCTTCATGGCCGCCAGCAAGGGGCGAGTGAGGGGACCATGTCCCCCCCTGGCCGCCCGGGGATCCGACAGGCCGCAGCAGCCGCAGCAGGGGGGCAGCTGCCGGGGGGGCTGGCGGCGCCCGCCGCCGCCGCTGCCGCTGCTCCGGGGCAGCTTGTGCTGCGGCGGCGGCCGCTCTCCGCCCGCCTGCTCGGGCTCCTGGGAGGAGGAGAGGCACAGGAGGCTGCTGGAGCGCCGGGACCAGGTGCCCTGGAGCCGGGAAACTCTGCGCAGGACCTGCCCAAACCAAGCCGTCCCAGTGCGCAGGGCCATCCAGGGCACCCCCGCTCCTCCCCAGCACCGCGGCCAGGGGCAGGGGGTCCCCCCGCCGCGGGGAGGGGGCTCTGGGCGCCGCCCCGCCGAGGGGCCGGCGGCCCCGGGCCGGAGTCCTGCGGCGGGGCGGGTGGTCCCCCCGCGAAGTCGGGGCGGCGGCGCGGGGGAAGGGGCCCCCGCAGCCCGGGCGGGGCGCGGCGGGGAGGCGGAGGCCGCCGCCGCCGTCCCAAGTTTCTTCAGGCGGCGCGGCGGGGCCGGGGGGGGCCGGGCGGCGGCAGCGCGCCCATCCGCGGGAGGTGCGGGGCGGCGGGGGGGCGGCGGCGGCGGCGGGCGCCCGGGCTCCGTCCGTGGGAGGCGGCCCGCGGGGGCCCGACCCGCCCCGGCCCCGGCTGCCCTGGAGCGGAGGAGGGGGGTGGAAAGGGCCGGCCGGGCGGGTCGGGACGGGCTGGGCGCTTTTTATTCCTTCCGCCGCGGTGCGAGGCGGGCGGCGGGGAGCCGGGCTGCTGCAGGTGGCCGCGGCGCGGGCAGCGGAGCGGCGTCCGGCTCGGCGAGGGCGGCGGCGGCGGAGTCAGGCGGCGGGCGGGGAGTTGGGGGCAGCATCCCCGGGCGCGGCGGGCGGCGGGGGCGCCGGGCCGCCGGCGTGGCCCCGGCGGCGGGGAGCCAGCGCCCCGCAAGAGCCGGGGCGGGGGGCGGGGGGGGGGGGGGGGGGGGGGGGGGACCGGCGCGGAGCCGCCCCGGGCGGGGGAGGGCGGCGAGGAGGCGCCCGCCGGGAGAGTCGGCGGCCGCCGAGCACCTGCCCGGGGCAGCGGGAGGGCGGCGGGCGCTGCCTCCGGGCTCGGGCTGCGGGGAGGAGCGGAAAAAAGCCGGCGGCTTCCCCGGGGAGAGAGCGGCGCGGGGAGGGGGCTCGGCCCCAGGCGGACACAAAGGCAGAGATGAGGAAAAAAAAAAAAACAAAAATTAAAAAAAAAAAGGAAAAAAAGAAGATAAAAAAAAAAAAAGCGCTACTTTCGCGGCTGCTCCCCCGGCGCTCGGGGCTGGGGCTGCTTTATTTAGGATGATTTTAGAACAAAGCCGTTAAGAAAAAGAGCAACCGTCCTCCTCCTCCTCCTTCTCCCAAGCTCTTGACATCATCTCGGGGAAAATCGAGCCCGCGCCCCCCTCAGCCATCGCCTGCGCGTGTGTGTGTGAGTGTGTGAGCGCCCGTCCCTGTCCCTGTCCCTGCTCCGGGAGGCGGCAGCTCGCCCCGGCCCGCCGCGGGGAGCGGGTTAACCCCGTCGGTGCCGCCCTGGCAGGGAGAAGCCGCGGAGCTTCCCCCGCCGCGGCTCTTTCCCGCCTCCCCCCCCCCCGCACCCGCTCCCCGGCCTGTGGCCACGCCCCGGGCAGCCGAGCGGGGCGGGGCGGGGCCGGGCGGGGCGGGGCTGGGGCGTTCCCTCGGGGGCAGCCCGGAGCGGGGCGGGCACAGCGCGGCCGCCGGTCCCGCCCCTGAGCTGAGCGGCGGGGAACGGCCGGGACAGGTGGGGCCACGCCCCCTTCGCCGGCCACGCCCCCTCCGCCGGCCACGCCCCGCCCCGCCCCCGGGCTCTGCCGCCGCGGCCGCGCTGGGGGAGGACGCGAGCGGGGCCGGCGGGATGGAGGGAGCGGCCCGGGCGGGGCGGAGGCGCGGGGGGAGCGGGGACAGCGGCACCGCGCTGGGCTCTGCTCACACACCGCACCCACACCATCACCGCAGCGTCGGACATGCACCGCAGCTACACACACCGCAGCTACACACACCAGAGCTACACACACCGCAGCTACACACACCGCAGCTACACACACCGCAGCTACACACCCCACAGCTACACACACACCCCACAGCTACACACCCCACAGCTACACACACCGCAGCCCCACACACCGCAGCCCCACACACCAGAGCTACACACTCACCATAGCACCAGTCACACACCACAGCCCCACACACTCACCGCAGCCCCACATACCCCTGAGCCCCACACACCACACCACAGCACACACTCACCACAGCCCCACACACAAACCACAGCCCCACACACACACCACAGCCCCAGTCACACACTACAGCCCCACACACTCACCACAGCCCCAGTCACCACAGCTCCACACACCACAGCCCCACACACCACAGCCCCACACACCGCAGCCCCACACACACAGCCCCAGTCACACACCACAGCCCCACACCCGCAGCCCCCCACAGCCCCACACACACCAAGCCTCACACACCACAGCCCCCACGCCCACACACAGCCCCACACACCACAGCTTCCCATCCCGCCCTCCCCACTCCACGCACAGAGCTCCCC
This sequence comes from Strix aluco, assembly GCF_031877795.1. NCBI lineage: Eukaryota > Metazoa > Chordata > Aves > Strigiformes > Strigidae > Strix > Strix aluco. Next base: position 5,200,069 of record NC_133931.1, on the reverse strand, counting down.
ACACCGCAGTTCCACTCACACAGCCCCACACACACACTCCGACCTCCACACGGCACAGCTCCCCCAACACGACCCCCTACCCCACAGCCCAACCCCCCGGTCCCCAGCCAAACACCCCACAGCACCACACACCCCACAGCCCCCACACACCACACAGCCGCTGGCATACCGCACAACCACCCCGCAGCCCTGCGCACACCACCCTCATCCCACACGTGCCACACCGCCCCTTCGCCCAACACAGCACAACCCCCCCGAGCACAGGCACACGCAGAGCCTCACACACAACACACGCACACACGGTGCCACGTTCCCAATGGCTCGGAGGAGCCAGCCCAGCTCCACACAGCCCAGCCCCATCACTCCTGAGCCACCACCCTGCTCGGGGGGCTGCAATCCCCGTGCTGTGAGCCGGAGGCTTCAGGCCAGGGCTCCAGCTCCTCCTGACACACCTCTTTCCCACTTTGCCATCAGATTTTCAGCAGCAGGTGTAGCTGCAGAAGCCTGGGGCTGCTTTCACATACGCCCAGAGAAAAGGCTGTCCCTCCTGGTGTCACCTTGCCTATCCTAACTGTAGGCCTCCTCCTGCGTTAGAGCTGGGATTTACTCAATGAAGGCTGAGCTGCTTCTGACTTCTCTGAGCCTCAGGTGATGTTCCCTCGTTTTAGGTCCTTCTCAAACCCTGGGACCCCAGGGCTTCTTACTGCCATCCTCCATTCTTAAAAGCAACTCCAGCTATCTCACTCCTGAATACACATTGTCTAAGGCCTTTGGATGCCCTTCCTGAGATACAAGGGGGCAACAGGAACCCAGTGCCTTGCAAACTGATGAAATCTGTGGGCTGAGAAGGCAGTATCCGAAACTGAAGCCCTCTGAAAAGTGCACCTCAGACTGAGCAGACAAAACAGGTCCCAAAGCCTTTTGTGAAACTCTTGGACCCAGGGAGGAGCAGGAATTAATTTCATTAATTCAGCAAACAAGATTTCATCCAGGGCAAATTCTGTATCACATCACCTGAGCATTACCAGAATGGTTACAGCACTACATGGAGCAGGAAAGTCTCACCTGCCAGAGGAAGCCTGTACATAACAGCAACAGGGGAAAGGAGGGGAAAGAAGGAGAAAAGAGGAAATATCTGGTTTCGATCAACTCCTTAAAAGTGGAAGTCTGATTACCGTTGCCCATTTCTCATTCCCCAAGGGACAGCAGGAGAAGAAGAATAATCTATAAATAGTTTGCAACACAGAGAATCCTATATCCAAGTTGCTGGGAAAGATCAATAGCATGATTCAAGGAGGGCTCCAAATTACATCTCAGGGGAGGGAGGTGCTGAACAGAATTGATAAATGAGTTGCAAATGCTGTGTGTGTTGTGTGTATCTAATTAACAGAGGGTGACTGGGATCAATAGCAACGAAGGAGTTGATCTAAAAATAGCACTCAGGCAGGGATTGCAACCTGCGGGCAACAGCTTGGATGGAAATGTCCCCTGGAGTAATTAACCTTTAGCTGGAAAGGGGTGGTTAGCGTGGGGTCAAAGTGGAGCCTGTGGGCAGCCGGGGAGGGAGGAGGTCTCCATGGGACTTCAGGGCAGAGAGTAGCGTGACAGTCATGGAGGGTACGGGCACGGCCGTGATCTCACAGCCTTCCTCTGATCAGGCTGCAGTGTCAAGCTGCAGATTGCTGTAGTGCTTTCTGGAGAAATATCTGAGTATTAGCATATTTCTGGGGTTGTGGAATAGGAAATATTTGTACTTCTGTGTACTTTCAATATTGCTTAGAAAAAAGTCACAGTCATTTTTCTGAACATCTGTTTAAGTCTACAAGAATTTGGGATTTTCTTCTTTTTTGCTGACCTTGTTGCTGAGAAAGTATCCACCTCTCTGGGGACCAGTCTTTGCTCATCCAGACTCCCCAGCAGAAGTCTGTATTTGATCCACAGAGCAAATAACGTCTGAAGAGAAGCTTCCTTCAATCCTTCCATCTACAGCAGAGCAGTCAGGCAAACTTCAGGGGGAAGGATTGACATTGGACAGGATGATCTATGGCTCAGCTCACAGGCTCTGCTGGAGTGCCAGGCTGAGCTGACATCGCCCAAGTGAGAGACAGACACATACACCCAGGAACAGAAAGTTTGTTGTCAACGCGGATTGTGACCAGAGGTGTATGACATGGCTGAAAGAAAAGGAAACCATAAAGATGAAGAATCTATAAAATATCTGTAAAGCTGGCATGGAAAGGATTGGGGGGGAAGGGATGAGTGAAGAGCTTTTCTCTCTTTAATATAGATGGAAGTGGCTAGAAAAGATCTTTCCTGGCCAAAAGTTGTCTCCATAAGGTAAAAAAAAAAAAAAAAAAAAGTCTTTTATTCTGTTGTAGATGGAGCTACTGAAGGAGCAAACCTTGTTTAGTCACCAAAAGGAAGATTAACTTGAAGTGTCAACACGTATCTTAGCTCCTCTCAGTTTAGTCTAACTTCAGGGAGAGCAAGCAGGATGGAAGATAGCCCTGAGCTGTGTAGTGGTTTCCCTGGCTGCTAACAGCTGTGCTAACCTCATGTTTCGCCTACTTTCCCCACAAAAAGCCAACGGGAGTTAGAAGTCTCCCACGTTAAAGGTAAGAGTGTGTGGGTGCTGTTGTGTTACAGCAGCTCTCCTGTTTTACCTTGAGTTTGCTGCAACAACGGCAAGAGGTAGCTGCAAAGCAACTGGCTTCTGAGTTGTTTTTGTGGACCTCTCAAATCACCCCTGTTGACCTGTCAGAGATGCTCCTTGAGAGAGATCTAATGTCCCTCTCTAATCAAGAAGGGGCTGGGACCTCCCAATCCATGAGCCATCTTCCAGTTAAACCACAGGAGTCTCAACAATCCAGTTAAGGAAAAAAAACCCCAAACCAGAAAAATAAACTGAAAACCATGATCAGAACTAGAAAGAAAAAGACCTAACCTATTTATTTTTCTACACAGATTATCAAGAAACCAATTTCTTTCTCTTGAAACTGTGGCACAAAGATGGTCAGAACGGCAGCTCTGGTTGAGGGCCAAGGTTCATTTAGCCCAGAACTCTCTTTTCTGCATAGGCTGTAGCAGACATGAAGGAGAAATATGAACAGAACAAGTATGTGTGATTCTTTTTCAGCTCCGTAAGTATTCTCCCAACTCCAGACTATTTTATTTCAGGGGATATTCTGAGACTCTGTTCATTGCCCTATTTAGTGACCCATGATGGATCTTTCTCTCAAGCACTTCTCCTCTCTCTTCCTGAATCCAGCTAAAATTTTTGCATCCTCAGCAAAAATTCTCATCCTCTCCTAAGGAGGAGTTCAACAGATCTGTTATTCAGAGCAGGAAGAGTACCCCCTTTTATTTGTTCAGAGCAGACTTCCTTCAATGGTCCCCCACCCCTGTGCTGGAAGAGAGAGAAACTGCAGTTTCTCCATGCCGCTCATGGTTTGACAGAGACGTTGAAGTTCAAGAAGGTAGCCCCATTTTAGCCACTGTCCCCCATGCAGGGGTGTAACGTGACAGCTCTGTGTGGCTTCCCCATCTGTCTGCCACGGCAATTAGAGTAAGAGGCTCCATGTGTACAGGCCATCAAGGCAGAAGGGTAGCCCTGGCTCACTTTGCCCTATAAAGTGTCTCTGGCCCTTTGGGGGATTTCTTGGAATTACTACAATAAAAGTCCCATAGGAGGCACTGTCCTCTCCAGGGCTGCATGCCCTAAGGAAGCGGGAGATAAGAGTCAACACCTGATGGGTGCTGAAATTTGCAGTGGATGTTGAGTGACAATAAGCAATTTATTCGTGGAAGGTGGTCACACACAGGGAGTGGTTGTTGCCACGATGTTTACGTGAGAGGAGTGCTGCAGATCCACAGCAATTCCAACACTTCTGACAAGATTGGCAATGTGTAAGAAAAACACTGCAATTTCAGTGATTAAGAATAGCTCAGCAGAGGTCCCCCATAAAAATTCTTCCCTGCAAGTCTACAAAACGCATTCATGAAATGATCTGACCATGAATGAAGACTGTCCTTCAGAATGCAGCTGCCGCACTGAGGCAAACGTTGCAATTTTAAGAATTGGGAAGTGGCTCAGTTTAAAAATGCAATGCCTGACTCAAAGCCTATCATAGCCATATCTAAGACGTCTGGTGGTGGCCTTTGGATCAGGCTATTGTCAAGAATGCAAAGATTATCATGACAAGTATTGGAGACTGGATTGTAAGGAGCCAAACTTCCCTTTAGCTTCACAAGCTCTCTTCATGTCCTTTGCTTCCGCCAGCTGTGTGCATTTGCACCGTCACTGATGTGTTCGTGGACCACGGTCTTGTTTGGTTGACTGCGAGAGGAAGCTGAGCGCGGGTTACTAGGTGAACACACCTGTGTCCTTAGAGCAGTAGCTCGGGAAAATGATGGAGGAGGGAACCTTCCCTGTGCAGCTCTCGTTTTATTCTTTGTACCTTTTTCCCACTGATGTTCAAAGGAGCGCAACCTCTATTGCATCCACTCAGGCAGGTTTCAAATGATTCAACAGCCTTCCCTTCCTCAAGCAGTCAGCCAGTGCAGAAGAAGGTAGAACAGGGGACTGGTGCTTTAATTCTTGCCTCCATCCCTCCTGTGCCTGCAACATGACAGTCCTCTTGAAAGTAATCAGCAGTGACAGAAAACATGCACGAAGAGTCTCAATGACTTAGGGAGAGGGTGCTTGTGTGAAACAAGTCCACATGTGGGAGAAAAAAAGAACAGGATCAGACCTACGCTTCATATTTTTCCCACACTCATTTCATTTTGCAGGGAATTCACTAATGTTAAATCCACCTAGGTGGCAGGAATGTGAGCATCTGGTCCAACCTAAATAGTCTCTTCTGTTCTATTTTTATATTCATGTATCATTCTTATTCTGCAGAGCTTGTGCATGGCAGAAAGGGTGAGTTCACTTCTCAGTATACAAGCCAAAGGTCTCCTCCAGAACTGCTGTGAAGGATTTGGAAGATGTTTCACTCAAACACAGAATTTATATATAGGCACAAAGCTTTCATTAAACATGAGCAGCTAAGGGGACAGCATCAGTCACTGACGGTAATGTATGCACATCTTGTAGGCACACTAGAGAGGAACAAGCTGCCTTGGAGAAATTAATACAGCAAAGGTGTTCATTATTGATGCATTTGTTACTGAATTGACTCCGCCTAAGTTTCCTGAGCCAATGTGACTTCCAGATCTATTTGTAGATTACCAAATGCTCACACTGTGACTGTCACTTTTGCATTTACTGCAGCTGATGCCTTAGATGACTACCTTGCGTACCAAAACTGCCGCTGAATAAGTCTTCAAGGAGAACCCTGGCAAAGTAGAAAGGAAGATCCCTGTACTGGTACAGCCTTCTCCATCATCACCAAAGGTAACTGAGCTGCAAAGATCCATAGAGCTGGGAGATACAACAGCCTTCCTGTAGCAACGAGTACTATATCTCAATGCAACAACTTCTGAATGAATTTGTGGAAGTGTGCATTTTGTTAAAATCACCACTGAAGAAAGAAATTAATTGCTTAGAAGTCTTCCTGGCTAGTGCAATAAGCTACAACTGTTACTAATGGAATGCCACTGTAAAGGGAAAATAGGAGCTATTATGAATATTTGTTGTGGAATTGTCTTGTCCAGAAGAAAAAGCACCATATGGCTTGGAATATTTAAAATAAAGCTGAACAAAATGTGCTGATTTACCTTACGTCTGTGTGTTGACTGCTTGAGCAGCAGGACCTAGCTTTTATCTCCTTTGAAAAAATGGTTCATGTATTGTATTGGGTTTGTGTGGCAAGGTTTTGGTAGCGGGGGGGCTACAGGGGTGGTTTCTGTGAGAAGATGCCAGAAACTTCCCCCATGCCCCACAGAGCCAATGCCAGCTGGCTCCAAGACAGACCCGCTGCTGGCCAAGGCTGAGCCCATCAGCGATGGTGGTAGCGCCTCTGGGGTAACAGATTTAAGAAAGGGGAAAAAAAAAACAGGTGCAACAGCAATTTCAGCTGGAGAGAGGAGTGAGAATATGTGAGAGGAACAACTCTGCAGACACTAAGGTCAGTGAAGAAGGAGGGGCAGGAGGTGCTCCAGGCACCAGAGCAGAGATTCCCCTGCAGCCCGTGGTGCAGCCCATGGTGAGGCAGCTGTGCCCTGCACCCATGGAGGTCCATGGTGGAGCAGATCTCCACCTGCAGCCCGTGGGGGACCCCACGCCGGAGCAGGGGGATGCCCAAAGGAGGCTGTGACCCTGTGGGAAGATCACACTGGAGCAGGCTCCTGGCAGGACCTGTGGCCCCATGGAGAGAGGAGCCCACTCTGGAGCAGGTTTGCTGGCAGGACTTGTGACCTCATGGGGAACCCATGCTGGAGCAGCCTGTGCCTGAAGGACTGCAGCCTGTGGAAGGGACCCACACTGGAACAGTTCATGAAGAAATACAGCCCATGGGAAGGACTCATGTTGAAGTTCATGAAGGACTGTCTCCTGTGGGAGGGACCCCACGCTGGAGCAGGGGAATTGTGTGAGGAGTCCTCCCTCTGAGGAGGAAGGAGTGGCAGAGACAATGGTCGATGAACTGACCACAAACCCCATTCCCTGTCTCCCTGTGCTGCTGGAGGGGAGGAGGTAGAGAAATTGGGAGTGAAGTTAAGCCCAGGAAGAACGGAGGGGTAGTGGGAAGGTGTTTTAAGATTTAGTTTTTATTTCTCATTATCCTACTCTGATTTGACCGACAATAAATTAAACTAATTTCCCCAAGTCAAGTCTGTTTGGCCCGTGACAGTAATTGGTGAGTGATCTCCCTGTCTTTATCTTGATCCATGAGCCTTTCATTATATTTTCTCTCCCCTGTCCAGTGAAGAGGGGAGTGATAGAGCGGTTTTGGCGGGCACCTGGCATCCAGCCAGGGACAACCCACCACATGGATACACATCTTTTTTATTTGGAAGAGATTGAGTGGGCTCTTCCACACCTCCTTCTATTTTTTCTCCTCTTTGAGGACACATGAACACATTCACCCTTCAGATACCTCTGTAATTTTCAGAGTGCATTTTGTTCTAACATATTTTTTTCTGGCCTCTATTCCCATCATTTATGACCTGACCACCTCCCAGTAATGGAAAAACTTTTTCCAACCAACATTTTCCTGCTGCATATACCATTTTTCAGGTAGGGAACACAAAGCCATAGAGGTGGCAGGTGGGGTATCCAGCTGCAGCCTTAACCTAGATCTTTTACAAACGAAGATGGACACCCCATGGGGTGTCCCCACTGCCTCCACTTGCATCTCTTACAAACCTGTCTCAGTGGTCTGAGGCCTGAATAATACTCCAATATAATCCCTGACTACTCCTATTGTGGGTGCAACTTTGCAGTCTACCTAGGACACTCTAGGGCCAAGCAAGCCAGTCTGTTGTAGAGCACGTGGAAAAGCAGCATCTTCCCTCTTCTCCACAGACATGCTGGAAGTGTCAGTTTTATCTCACCAAAATCAGGCAGTGGTTGGACTAGCTAGTAATTAAGAAATTGATACTAAATATTGTTATTACTGTATTTGACTGTGTTGAAATGGGAGTGAGACCATAGCAGTAGCTTAAACCGCAGCTAATTCAATTACATTTAGCTGTGCCAGAGTCTCTTACAGCTATTTTCCAAAATAAATTCCAACCTGTATATACACACAAGGCTAAACTGTTTCTTTGAAAGGAAGATTATAGTTTTACTTGTAGAGATCAAGCAGGATATATACTCTAGTGAAAACCTTTCTTGAGAAACTCAGAGTCAGGGCAAAGGCAGTACCATCTCATGGAGAGAATTTCCCACCACCTCATATTATCACTTAGTTTGAAACTGGAGGAGGGAGGGAAAATGAACCTTTAATAACTGCCCAGCTCTAAAATCAATTTCAGTGCTCAAGACAGCTTGTAAACACACAATATGCTTTAAAAAGGATTGATGCCGGGGAAAGTGAGGTGCACATTTTCCTGCTGTTGAAGTCAAATAAAGCTTTTAAATAGCTTTCATTTTCAAGGCGTAAATGGCTACAGTATTAAGAGCCTTCCTCTGGCTGAAGACAAGGGATTTGATTCTCAGCTCAGTTACACAATTTAAATCGGAGTAACCCACTGAGAATTGACCTGGTGTACATTTGTTATGAGAAAAGAATAGGACAAAGATTTGTATAAAAAGATTCTAACAAGGACATAAATTAAGATGATTTACACTTTTGGGCCAGGAGTTGAGAGTCCTTTTAAAACCACAATTGATTGATGAAGCCTCACAACATGCCTGTGATTCAGTAAGTACTATACTCGGTTTGCAGATGGTTGCTCTGAAGCACAGCATTGTTATACGGCTACAAGCCCGACAAATGAATTAGTGGCAGAGCATGAACCAAAGGCAGGTTGCTATATCCTAACTATCATACAGCAGTGCTTTGGGACGGCATTTCTTCCTTGTGGTTGCTCAGTACAGGCCATCTGACTGAATAAGTTTATAACAACATCTAAATAAGGTGTGAATTTCTGTGATTTTTGTCTCTTGGCTACCAAAAATGACAACTTAGCATTGTCATGGTGCTGCTGCCTTTACACCTGTATGGGATTACATCTCATCACTCTGAGACTCAAGGTGTTGCTTAACAGTCCACACTCCACTTAAGTCGCTGAGGTAGTAGTTGAAAAACTATGTGTACTTGTAGGTTTAGAGATGCCCGACTGCTCACCAGTTTCGTAAGGCCATCTTGAAGGACCAGCCCAGGCTAGGGATGGCTGCTCACAATATGCATGTGCAAGACAGAAAAGATCAGTGGTAGGGGAGGAATGCACAAAGAGAGTGAAGAGCATGACAGTGATGATTATCAGGCAGGGGAGCTAACCTAGATGGATGGAAAAAGAAGCCTGGAAAGATGGTGTGGGGGACTGAGGAAGGAAGTGGACAGAGAAATTAGGAGCTGAAGATGCGGCGCTAGGAGTGAGATGGTTGGTGCAATCAGTCATTTGGCACTCAGCAGAAAAAAATTGCAGTCAGAACTGCAGAAAATGTTTATCAATGTCCACTTCAGCTGTGTCTGCAGGTTTTCCAGCTGTCTGGAGACTCTGGCTGAATCCTCTTGGCATTTTTTCTTGAAAGCAGAGGAGGGAACAGATAGCACCCGCATTTTAGTTTCTCCAGGGGGGCAGATAGTCTGTCATGCAGGGTTCAAAATTGAGGGGATTCTTGGGAAAGGCACATTATGTTCAGTGAAGTTACCACTGTACTGGCAGAATAAAGTGGGCTCTCAGACCCAAACTGTGTTTCCAAGAGGCATCGTGCCTTGAAGATTTCTGAGCACATTTCTTGCTAAGGCTTTTTTCTTGCATGGGCGTAACACTGCAGAGACTTTTGCCTGTGCTTGTGTGTCAAGCTGATGGTGTGAGGAAAAAAAGAGCCAGAGCTCCACCAGCTCCTCAGTTTTCTGATCCCAGCCTCCCTGAGTGCAGCTGGAGAATCCTTGTGTGTGCTGAGAGCTGAGGGGCATTAACCCTAACGCACCTCCTAAACAACCCTTCCCACCATTGTCCTGAAAAGACTGCTCAGGACACACTGTTCAGGAGAGAAAATTGCTGTTTAAATAGACTTTCCCCAGGATTAATTTTATGTCTACAGTAGATGCATTTCCCTACTGCTAAACTACAGTGGCAAAAGCATCTTTGCAAGTATCCGCAGATGCCTGCCTGCAAAGCAGAGCTTTGCACAAGCTTAGTAGCTTTTCCCCATCAGCAAAGCAAGCTGTCTGATTGCAGCACACAGCTTTAGCCATATAACCCCACTGCTTTTAGGACTTGGTGCCAGCACAGCTAGACAGTCACAGCTCACACCTCCTCACACCTCCGGGCAGTGTCGCTCACCCAGCAAAAAGCTTGTGTTTAGTTTTGGCCAAGTAGCGTGGCTGGCCCTGGTTTTACAGCGTGTGTGCTTGAGGTGCTGCCGAGCTCTTCCTCTCTGAACCTGCTGTAAAGCCACATTAAATAACAGGCAAGTGTTACAGGTCAAAAGTCTACGAGAGAATGGCAAATGGTATTTCTGGCCTGCTGAGTCAGGCAAAGGAGATGGGGAAGGAGGGGGCTGGGACTTTTTTGTTTTCCCTGAAGATCATGTCTTGGCAAGGATAATAATTTCTGGCAGATGAAAAGTCCCATTGGGCAAATTGGAAAGTCCTGAAAAGGCCTGTTTTGGGCAGATTGAAAAGGCAGAAATCTGAGCTCTGAATATGAAGCTGCTTGATAGCTTCATAAGACCACTTACTATCAATCTCATCCTCTTAGCAACTGTATGAACAGCAGGGCATATGATTGAATGTTTTTCATATAAACGTTGTGAAATAAACAGCACTCCATTTCCTGCTGCAGGCTTCCTTCAACAGTAAATGTCAGGTGTGCAAGATAAAACAGGGGCTGAGCTCCACTCCAGATCGCGGCATCTCCTGCATTTCAAATGTACTAGAGCTGTCTTTCCACAAGCTACACAAGATTGAATTCATCACACTTTCCAGCACACTGCTAAGTAAAACAGAAGACTGATATACTACTAATAGTTGAGGCTTCTTATAGCAGCCTCATCTGTTATCACATCCTCCGCCATCGTCCAACTTCTACTCCCACCTCACAGTTACTCTGGCCCTCGTGCTCTGTTTATCTTGCTCTTCCTCTCCATAGCTATTTCCATGCCTCTCACTTTCCTGGGTTCAGTTTGCCTGCTGACCCCCGATGCCACCAGCTCATGCAAGTCGTCAGGAAAAATCACTTCTGCCATGACACAAGCCAGAAGTTCTGGATGCCCTTCATGGGATGCCACCATAAGTCTGTGTTCTTGGCTCTGCACAGGGTCACTGTATGGCATGGTGCAACTCTCTGCACTCCTCCGAGCCTCAGTTTCTTCACATACGGGAAGAAGAACCTATAACCTGATGCCATACCCCAACAACACACAGGGCAGATGCTTGATTCTCTGTGTCTTGAGGTGTAGTAAATCAAAAATCTGTGTTTGGTGGAAATGTCTGGTTTCACTGGGAGTTTGTATGAGCAGAGTCTGAGAATGAATGAAAAGACTTTTAGGATTTAGTCCAAAGCATCTCTTATGAATATGACATTTAAATCCATCCTAACACAACTTGTGTGGGTAAGGAATGGGACAGGAGCTCTAGGCCTGACCCAGAGCAGTTTCTGAGGGACCTGAGGAGGGAGGGAGAATTTCATTCTATGTAAGATCACTATTAACTGCCACAGTCATGATGCTTTACAGCAAAGGAAAGGGAATGATTACAGAGGGAGAGCAGGAGCCACAAAACAGCACTTTTATTTTTCAAAACCTTCCCATAGCTTGGAAGAGCAAATGACAACAGACGTTAAAACAGCATTTTCCAATTTTCCATTCTTTATTTCCACATGATTCTTCTCTGGATCTGCAGTTAGGATATTTATTTCTCTGTCTTGTCCTTTTTCAATAGAGAACGTCGAATGGGTTGGTAGCAGATAGAACAACATGGCTCTCATCTCCATATAAATATGAGTGCATCCCTCTGCAGGACTAGACCCAGGTATTTGTGATGCTCATAGCCACCATTACTCTATTACCTAAATGCCTTGCATTAATGGATTTCTCCTTGCATCACTCGAGTGAGAAGAAATTCAGTGCTGAATTACTATCCTCATCTTACAGACATGAGAACTGCATTTTAGAGAAATTACAGCATTGACCGGGAGCACACAGGAAATTTGTGCAGATCAGAAACCTCAATCAAAAGCAATGCGGACACAGAGGATACAAACAGGAGCCAAAACCTACCGGGACCAGATAACCCTGAGACTGTTCCCTGGTCAGGCCCATACAAACGACATTTCAAACCACTACACGATAATCTCAGTCATACTGAAATCTTTAGCTAACAGGAGCTGGAGAAAATGCACAGCTTCAAAGCTGCCAATGATGTCAATATAGACCTGCTGAGAAATTGGCCTAGTCCATTCAATCCATCCAATTACACAGATGATAAACCACTAAAAGTGTCAGATATTATATATCTTTAATATAAGATCAAAGCAGTCTTCTAGACTGTAAGATCTTAGGGAATTTCTCTCTACTGGATTGGTGAGAACAAAAAATGTTAATGTGAGGCAAGGATTCTCTTTTTACAGTATTGCTACTAAATTTACTAGAAATGGGGAATTTCCTTTGTGAGGAAACGTGTTCTCATGAGAAATTACTTCTGAAGAAACTTTCATCCAGCTCTATATTTCTATCAGATATCATTCAGGATCACCTGGTGAGGATACTGATTAACAGCAACTTTCCCAGACCCATGTAAAGTCTGTCTAAGGAATGACAGTACCAGGCCCCAGCTCTTAAGGTCATTTTGACCTCTCAGCTTTTGGGCAAAGGTATTGACACAGCTCACTGCAATTATTCAGGTCACAGACTTCCTTCTTGATAAAGACAAAAATTATTTCAAAAAAAAGCTTGGAAAATCTGGCTCTAGAATAAGGTAGATAAAGCAGGAGTTGATCAACCTTCAAGCATAGCCAGCCTTTCCCATAGCGCCGTGTCCATCCAAGTGCTAAATGAACACCAAATAGTGAGTGACTAATCTCCCTGCAAAGTCAGTAAATATTCTTACACCCCCTTTTCAAAACCGTACAACAGCATTTTGGCCCCCAGAGACACCAGTGGTGAAATTCTCATTGATTTCAGCAGCTCCACAAGTTCACTTCGGGAATTTAGATGATTCATGTGAAGTCCACACACCTAATCAATGGCTAAAGCAAAAGAAGAACTCAGCCTGTGTAGGAGGAGGTGCTTCAGTGCCAGAATGGTTTTCATTTGCAGTGCTTTGGTAATTCTGCACTGCTTCTGGTATTGAAGGAATTGTGTAATCCCATTTTTCTTTCTTAGAAACCTGTTGTCTGTTAACATTGTTGTTAGCCTGTTGTAGTTGTTAGCCTCTCGCAATGAAAGTATGTCTTTATTTATTTTTTTTAAAAAAAGATGGTTTGTGTGCCTGCTTCTCTTCCTGTGGGAATTTGATCAAATTTAGCTTTACAAATGCAGAAATAATTCCATTCAGAAGAGAATCCAGAAATACTGTTGCGTGTGTGATATCCAATGCTTTGTTTCAGGACTGCAGGAAGTAGAGGCTCCATTTTCCAGCACTGAGACTCTTCCTCCCTAGCTAAAGAAGCAGATGAAACCTTTTCACAAAACTTAGCATCTTTTCCCTGCCTGAAGGCTTTTCCAGCCATCTCTGGCTCCAGGTCATGCCTTTCTAGTGTCTTGTCAGCTTTCAGATTGTCTCACCTTTTCATTCCTACTTTCCTTTGCACTTGCTCGTTATCTCTCTCCATCATTCTTAGCAATCTAGTCCTTGGTTTAGGTAAATGTCAACTTTTCTCTCTACTGGCATGAAATGATATTTTAACATTTATGCTCTTGCTTTGCCTCAACTCATAATTAAAATGATCAAATTAGCTATTTCATTAAAGTCAATGGCCAGACTGCTAATAGAACCCCTCTTTTAGTATAATTTAGTATCAGCATACAGTGCAATGAAGGTGTCCAGCACTTAACATATGCCAGCATCAGCTGCAATAGATACCATTTAGCTCTGAACCTAACTGAAATCATTTGACACCATTGAACTGGAAAAGAATGTTTTACACCAGTGGCTGTAGTTTAAGAATCCGGACCAAGTATTCCAGTGCCTCCACTCAACAATATCACACGAGTTGTCTTAGCTTCTGTTCCAGATGTCTAAATTCAGCACAACAGCTGTCTGGTATTAACCTACCTTCATACCCTCCCGGTCCTAGCGGTGACCCTTTGTCTGCTCATGGTGTTGGTTAAAACAAACTCAAGATTATCAGTAGACATCCGTGGACAGCCAGTAGGCAGCACTGCTCTGCCCGTGACCTCCTTTCCCCCATGAGATGTATCACAAGACCCCTAATATGAGAACTGGATAGAGCAGTTCATTTTAAATTATTGTATTGACTCAGTGCCAATGAGAGATCCGTGAGGGTTATGGAAAGGCACTAAAACAGCTGCACTGTAATGAGAATGGGTCTGACTAGTGACACACATGTGCCGAAAATTTCCTTGAAGGGCTAGGTTAGCACACGCAGGAGAATAAGGGCTTTGGTATTTAACAGTTGTTTTATTCTTTGCCTTTGTAAAAATGAACCACTTGATACTGGTATATTCTTTGCCTTTTCAGAAATGAATGACTCAGTACTGATAGCAGTAACTGAACCAAGCGTGCCTTCTGAGGGATTTGGTATCCTTTTCTAAGTGTGCCCCATAAAGAGTAAGCTAATTCTACACAGACAAATGTGAATATTATTGACCATACTGTGGTCTTACTGTTCCCTGTGTGGGAAAGGGGAGCTGGACCAGAGAGCTGAGAAGTCCCTTGGACAGCTAAACTTGGGGTTCATACTGCCTTCAGGGGGATGGAAAACCACCATCCACATGCCCTAAACCTGCATTAGCAAACCTTGTCCCTCAGGGCTCCGGCATCAGCAAGTAGGCAGTGTATAATAGTCAGGTGCTCTGTACCACTGGTACCACTGAAGGCCGTAATACTGTAACTGTATATCCCCAATGTCTATCTTAATCTCATCTGAAAAATCCTCCTTGGCAATTGCAACCATTACAGTGACTAGTGTAAACCATTCTGAATTTATCCTGCTATTACATTGCATATGGTATGGCCTATGGAGCAGATTTGCTTCCCACAGAACAAATGCACTGCAGTATCAATGGGACATGGTGGTTTTTTTCTTCCTTTCCTGTGATGTTCTATATGGGAATCTTTTAATGCCATGGAAGAAATAGCAAATTTCTGAAAGCCATGCATATTTGAGACAGGTTATGTGAGCACTTCATGCACTCAAAAAAGTGGCAGTCGGGGTGAGGGCTGGGGAGAAGGAGAAATTCTCTTCTTCTGGAGGGGAGAAGGAGAACTTTGCTGTAACGAGAAACATTACAGACATAGAAACTACCTTATTCATTAAAAATATCTATGTTTACATTTTTTTACTTTTATGTTTTCGTGCGTCCTCTCTCGACATGTTGATGAATTTTGTCATTAGAAGCTAGGATAATATTCCAATTATTAATTTTATAAGTAGCTCACCTTTGGACATAACCTAATACAGACAAGTATTGCTTCCAGTGTTTCATATTTGCCCTTATTAAAGCTGAAGACTTCATTAACTTCTAGTGGGTGCTTACAGAAATGGATGAGCCAGATTCTTCTCAGAGGTGCACAGTGAAAAGACAAGAAGCAACAAACAGGGAAATTTCAGCTATTTGCAAGGAAACATCTTTCACAATGAGGGACCTCAAGCAAACTGACCCAACTTTGAAATTAGCCTTGCTTTGAGTAGGAGGTTGAACTAGAGACCTCTAGAGGTCCTTTCCAATCTATAGTAATCCTGATTCTAAAACATTTGTATGAAAATGTTATTGTCTGGAGTGCTTAGCCAAAGAGAAATACTATTAATTTTAAATGACATGAAAGATGGATCTGAAGGCTTCTATACTTGAGCTCATGAGTTTCTTCAGTTTATGAGTTAAAGAGCTACCAGGTTCTTTGTGAATGACATCTTTTGGAAGGGAACATGTAATGTAGTTCAAAAAGCTTGAAAGAACAGCAAAATTTAACTGAATCAATCAGCAGGAAGGCTCAGAATTTGTTTTTACAGCTGTTTTTCCAGAAGGCTTTACTCTGAGATTTCCTGCCATCCAATGATGGAAAAGAAGCAATCCATGTAACATATGTGTGTAGTCAAAGCTGCCTGACCTTTGTCAATCATACATTCATAGAAAAAAGTTCATGATAGATGGAGACACAGTGGCAGAAATTGTTCAGCACATAATTCCAATCATAGCCTATTCATGAACAGTTTGTGAACAGAAGAAGAAAAAAAAAGTAACATTTATCAGCAAAATTATTGATGGCAAATTACTCTCCCAGCTCTGCCTGTTCCCTATTCTCCATTATCGTTACCTTACCTCAGAGCTTGGAGGAAGGAAGGCTAATATATTAACCAGGCTACTGTATTAACTGTCACTCAACAAATGAGCAAATCATTATATTTGCAAACTCTGCAAGCAAATCACTGTAAGCAATCTTCAGGAACATGCACATTAACTTCACTCTCATGTAACTCTTGGCATGTCTTCCAAGAGGCACTGTTTAATTTAGTTTGATTTATCATCATTTTTATGGTGGACACACATGTTCCTCCTTTTTTTTATAAATAAAAACTAAGTTCTTTTCATTTAGCCTAAATCTGCACAAATATCTATAATGGTGTCATTAGGCCGTTAAGGCCTAAATAACAACTAAGTTCAAACCAAAACTATAAATAAGTCTGGGTTTGTATTTTTAATGCACCTGTTCTATGTAAGCCACAATTACATAAGGACTTTAAATCTTACGAATGCTCTTATTGCACCCTCTTCCCAAACTTGTTTAATGATACCAAAAAGCATGAAGTGTTACTCTGAGACACACAGGATGCACTGTGATCTTAAAGAGAGCTGGAAACAAAAAAGAAACTCAAGAAAGTTTTTTCATTGAAATATGGATCAGACAAACATCTGGATGTGAACTCCCTTCAGTTGAATTTCCTCAGAGGATCCTGGTTATTCCTGGGGTTCATGACATTATTGAACAGGGAAGGGACTACCCACCATCTGAACATGAGCGTCTTTGAATATGTCTTTAGTCCAGCTCCAAAAATTGAAGCAAAATATTAACTATTGGACTGTGCATTCACAATGTTGTGAAGAATTCTGAAGCGCTCTCCATGCAGCTGGGGTTATGATTTTGAACTCAAACAGAAATAGTGCTCTGAGACCCTGCCTGGTACTCCTGAACTACATTTCTCATCAGTGGATTATCACTGACCTATGTTAGTTTCTTCGGCTCCATGTTCCACGTTCAGCTTCTCTTTCTCACAGCTAGATCCCTGCACAAGTCCACTTCTTTTCATGAGGCAACAGCGTTTCCAGGTGGGACCCAAACTTCCTTCAGCTCATTATGCCACCCCTGACACTGGCCAGAAGTGGATTCCTAAGAAAGAGAAAGATCTGAGTCAGCAAGTGCTGATATTTGCCCAGCTTCTGTAAATTGCCATCTAGGAATTCCTGACCCAGACATTGTGTCTATGTATTTAACAGTCCTTAGCAGATATTTTCTTCTATGAATCTGCCTAATCACTTCCTGAACCCATGTAAAGTTTTAGCATCTAAAGCACCCCATAGGGACAAATAGCACAGCCTAATTATAGGTTACACAAGGGACTGTTTGCTCTCGACCTGCAATCTGCAACCTGCTAGTTTCATTATTATCCCCCAGTCCTTGTATTGAAAGAGGACATGAAGAAAACTCTCCTCTTTCATTTTCTCCATACCACTCAGGTTTTAAAAGGCCTCTTTAAAATTCCTCCTCTGCTGTTCCCTTTTGATGGAGAAGACTCTTAGTCTTTTATTCATCTCTCACACAGTTATCCCTTGCTGTGTCACCCTTTCCATGCCTTTCAGTTCTACTGTACCTTTTTGAGATAGATGGGACACAACTCCACACAGTCATCAGGATGTGAGCAGTGTGGAGTTACACAGCTACAAGGAAGTTCTCTCTTATGTTGTCACCTCCTTTTTCCAACATCTGATCTGTATTTTTGACCTCCGTGGAGCAGCATAGTTATGTTTTCATTCAAACTATTATTCTACCCTCAAAACTTTGCACCTAAGTGATAATAAACAACTGCTCTGCACACGCTCAAACATCTTTTAATCTCTGCAGGCTAGGCATCTCCTGTCTAAGCCCCACAAAAGTTCCTTCACTTAGTTCACCTGATCTTGACCCAGTGGTAATTCTTGCATGTTGATCCCACATAAGGTGGTAGATGCTGTCTTCTGCCCACTGTGGTAGAGGATTGCCACCTTTTTTGCAGCTACAGAACTCTGATAGCTCTGTAGCTAGTGGAACATTTTGTTTGCATCAAAAAGATGTGAGAGTCTCCAGAGGGGCTTAAAGCTACTGGCATGCTGTTCTGGAAAGGATAAAGCACCACCTGCAAAACCCACACAGAAACGTTCACCTGTGTAAACCAGAAACTTTCACTATTGTTTTCTATTGAGCATGTATATAAATAAGGTTATTACACACCTTCCCCGATGCAGCCGTGCACTTCTGAGAAGTGCCATTGCAAGATCTGAAATGAAAGGAAATTAAATATGGATTAATGATTCAGTTGCTGGGAAAATTTTGCGTGGTTCATAATAAACAGGGCACAGACTAGCACCATCCGTGAATGAATCAGAAAAACAGCAGATGTGCAAGCACCCAAACAGGAGTATGGCTGGGTCAAGTTTGTTTTCTGATTGTCTCCTTGCCCATTGGTGGCAATGGGAATAAAAACATACATGAAAATTCAAAAATGCACATTTTTTGAGAGAAAAAAACAACAATAAGGCTACCAGGCTGAATGAGCAGGATGGAGCCCTGGGTGTTCTTGCATTGAGCTACATCTGTCATTTTCTTCAACTGCTCTGTTTAGTTCACTGCCCTGTTTTTGTGTATGCTGTTAAAAATAACATGTGGGATAAGCAGTGATGGATTCACTGAACCATAAGGCAGGGTGACCACCTGAGAGACCCTTCAGTTGCATGACAGCTATTAATGTGGCATTATTCTAAGAGTCTTCTTTAAATAGATGCCACCACCTTCCTCATAACTTCTCTGAGCCCTTCAGTCTATGGGAAACAATCTTTTTATCATACTATAAAGACAGAATCCTTGAAAGGTTACAGCTTAAGCTTATTATCCAGGCAGACATTTCAATGTTTTGAAAAGATGTGGTGTGTATAAAACTCACCTAACCTTAGTCCTATATATAAAACATGGAGTGAAGCTTGACCCAAGATTAATCTAAAATGGCCAGAACAAAAGTGGAACAAGAAATCTTCCTGATCTCCTTGAGTACCTTTGTGTACAGTTCTTCAATTTACACTGGAGCATACAGAGGTTATGATATAGCAGCCATTCTGGATACAAATTTGCCTAAAAGTTTGGCCACTGACTGTGGGAAGTGTGGCCATTCTGCAGATGGCTCCAGCCTAGACTGTGCTGGCACTTGTAATTCTATGATTAGAAAATGGGCAAAGTAAATTCTCCAAATGCACATTTACTAAGTGAAGGGATGCCTTTTCTCCTAATGCTTTTGCAATACTTCATTTAGATCATGACTATGGATAGCAATGGGGTGGGACATGAACCACAGTGTCACAGATATTGCAGACCAGCTTTCTAGGTCTTTCAACAGAAAGGCTTATCTTTTTTCAAACACCTCAAATCCATAAAATATTTCAAAATGCTAGACTTTTCTGTCTACATCTGCTGAATGGAGAAATGAATTTGGTGAGCTCAGAGATACTGGAGGAAAGTATGTGTCTGCCAAACCACTGAGCTGGCAAAGATATTGCTGAGGACTTCAGCAACTTGCAGCTGGCCAAAGGCCTGTTATTTATCTAATTTACTGACAAGAGTATTATGTTATTTTCCTTCTTCAGGCATCAAGCTGAAGGATATTGTAATGTACTTGGGCTGTAGCCCCATGAAGGAAAGCAATTTGGTTTGCTCATCCTATGTCTTCCCCCAGACTCTTGACAACAGTTTTCCACTCACCCTAAAAGCGAATGGTTCTGGTAGATATAAATACTAGGTTAGCTGGCTTATTGTATGCCCATAGGTTCCATACAGGACACTGTGTCCTTGGGATTTCCACTGTGATCTGACAAGTAAAAGTACTTCAGAAATTCTGAATTCTGTGAATTGAGCTTTGCTGGATATTAGCCAGTCCGTCAGAAGAAATTGAAGTCCTGGAAAACACAGGCAAGTATCTCATCCAACTATTCAGAGTTCTTACTGAAGGCTGGAAGTCTGTGTTCATTTTTCTTTTCTGTCTGAGAAGAAGGATACTGGAGCCGACGTCTGCTACCCATAAAAACACCCTGTCTCCTGCTATCCATAAAAGCACCCTCATGACTTCTACCCTTTGGATAAGGTGAGGGAGCAGCTCCATTCATCGCCTCTGTTGAAGATGTTCCACAATAAAAAAAACAAAACAAAACAAAACAAAAAAACCCAAAAAAACCCAAAACCTCAGATTCACTCAGCACAGAGACAAGAATGAAAATGAATCACCAACTGAGTGATGAGAGTATTCTGCTGAGAGGGAAAGAGTTCGAGGCTCCAGCTTCACTTCAGAAGACTATGTGTTTTATATATTTGTGTGATGGACACTTCATCTCACATCCCAAGCTTTCTCCACTCCAACACTGCACCAATTACCTGCCAATCAGACTATCAGATTTGTACACACACTTTTTTTGGATGCCACCTCTGGTTTCCATAGAAACTGTTTTAAGCCTTATCCTCTCTCAATTAGAACTTTTTATAATTTCTCCACCCTTATGAAATCATTTGTGGTTCCCATGGTAATCACTGAAAATTTGTTATCTGTCAAGTACTGCTTCTTAATCAGAGGCTTCACCAATAGCGATGTCCTGCTGGAGCAGTAAAAGGCACGAGAAGGTTCTAATCCTCTTTTTGAGTGAGGAGTATGTCCTTTACTTTTCCATAAGGCCATATACCACAAATCCATACTGAGCCTCCCAACTCTGACATCAAGGTTTTGGTCACTGTAGATTTCCTTATATTCACAGAGCATGCTACAATGTCCCCATTTTATTGACTGCAAAGATGATGCACACAGATTTACACTGATTTTGCCCAAGATGGTTCCATAGGTCAAGTTATCTCAACAGCTTATAGGAAAATTCAGGTCTCCTTTGCTGAATTTAGCTCCTGTCCAGTTCCCTTTTCACTGGATCACAGCACCATGCACTCTCATACAAAACAGGTGCCAATGGTCCAAATGTCCCACATACATGCATGTTTAAAACACCACATAGTCAATGCAAACAATTTTTTTTATCTATATACACACACACATACACACACTACATTTATAACAGATTTTATACACTTTTCTTCAAGCCTAGATAGTAATTTCCATTACTGTAAATATGCCAATGCATGATAATATGTCCTACTACACTCCCAGACTGAGAAGGCTTGCTTTGACGCTAAATGCAGTGATGTAGTTGTTCTCAGCCCATTTTTTTCAAAAATCAGCCCACATTGCTCCTCCACTACAACAGTACTACTTCATGTCCTGCTCTGATCCTTTTATCAAGGTTCAGAAGCAAGGCTTGTAGATAGTATCCCCTGGCCTTTCTGACTCCAGCATTTCAGCAACTTCTATCTTTAGCCATCTGTGAGGCTACTGGACACCTTTCGATCGAAACACTAGCTGTACTTGCCTCTTGCAGCTGATTCTGGAGTTCTTGTACTGAGTGATACAAAACAAATTATGTTTCAGTTTTTGGTATAATATAAAATAGAGATATGTGCATATATCTTCTGGATATACAAGGCATCACTTGATGTGATAAAATCTCATCCTCTCCTGTTCTAGTGAAGCCAAGACTTCACCTGGGAGTTTGAAGTTGAGAGGGGTCTACTGTAACCAGCTATCATGATTTCTAACCATCAGCTGTTGCATTGAGTTCCTTCTTCATCTTTGAAATAAACAACATCTTTTGGAAAGATACTACTCTTGACTGAAAATATTAAAGTGAAAGAACACCATTGTACTTCTGCAGAACTGTCCCTAGTAGTAAGTTACTAGAGATAAGTTTTTCATTTGCAGTAAAATGTGCCACATGACACACATCGATCCTATAGAAATTACTATCTTGCACATCCCGGTGTGTTCAATTCTCTTTTGCTCCTTCTCCCTCAGCACTATATATCACCCCACCAAGAAATACCTTTTTTTTCTTTTTTTTTTTTAGGGAGAATCTTACTGTGTCTTTCAAATGCGGAATTTCTTTGTCAGTGACATTAATCCAGGGTCTGGACTGGTGGGATATGATCTTGGATGTGACTATATGAATATCATTATGTACTGGAGATTATGTATGTGTTGGGATCTACCCTCTAAAAAAGGGGAATGCCATCTGCAGCACTGCAGAAAGGGTTCGATGATGGAGAAAATGATAGTTAAGAACAACCTCATGCAGAATGGCTCCATTTTGTTCAACAGGTCAGGTTATCTCCCATGCCCACAGAAACCCAAGTTTCATAGTCTGTTCATATCCCATGTCAGGAGTTGCTCTTTATGCTTCACAAGATAAATTTTCAAGTTGGGATACTAACTGCCAACCAGAAAACTTCTTCCACATCTTGTTCTCTCTGTGGTTGGCTATAGTCAGAGATTTCTCAACAGAGGGAACTGTAATTTTCTAAAGCTGGTAGGCTGTAGGAGCTGTTCATTAGTACTAAGCAGGGTATCATTTTATGTTAAAGCCATATATAGCATATAAAACAACAGAATCTTAGAGTTGTTAAGGCACATCAGAATTTAAGAGAAAGTTCTGTGGCCTTGTATTCAAAAAGAGAAGGCATCTTGAAACATT
Source organism: Strix aluco (assembly GCF_031877795.1). Lineage (NCBI taxonomy): Eukaryota > Metazoa > Chordata > Aves > Strigiformes > Strigidae > Strix > Strix aluco. Next base: position 5,177,469 of record NC_133931.1, on the reverse strand, counting down.
TGACATTTTGGTATGTCAAAAAGGTTAAATGAATATCTGACAATCATGTAACTGAACACAAGTATCCATTTGATAACCATGTAAAGGTATTTAGAATATATAGCAGAACAAAGAGCAGCAAAAACATTTCATTTATATGTTGAAAAGCCAATGTGATGTCACTCTTCAAGGGCCTTGTGAACAAGGCCTCAGAAGGAAACAAATTGCTGCAGAGGCTTATTAGCAGCTTTATTAGACACAGACAGTCACCCCAGCTTGGAAGGAAAATAAGAATAATAAATAAAATAGAATTATTTTGGTACTGCTCCAGAAAGTCAGTAACTTATCACAAAGAAAAATTCTTTTTCCACAAAACATCAAAGCTGCAAGTGGGTTTCAGCTGAGTCTAGTGTCTCCCCACAAACAACACACCTTATAGAAAAAGCACATCTCTTAGAAAAAGTAATTAAGTGCCAAAAAAATTGCATTTTAAAGGCTCCCAAGGCCAAGCTATCAGAAATAGAGAGCTTTAATGTATTTATTGGTATCCTGCCCTGGTAGCCTGCCCTGGGAGATGGGGAAGGAGTCTGTATACATGCTGTGTATTTGTGTGGGTATATGTTTTACGGACCGTGATATGAAACAAGAAGCACCTTTGCAATGGTGGTATGGAAATCTTGCAGTGGATCAAGGGCGTTGCCTCCACTTTCCACATCTTAGGTGGAAAATCTCTTGGAAAATCCCTGTTAAAATGGACCTGTTTGTACAAAGGGAGCTGTTTGGCTCCCACTGTAGTGCAATGTGCATAGCTTGCTTCCATGGGCAGAGCGGTCCTGCTTCCATCCCACCCTGCATTACTTATTTCTACCTCACCCAATCTCAGCTTTACCCCCTCAGAAGTACTGCCTAGCCTGATGCAAACAAAAAAGATTAGGAAGTCAGACTTTTAATTAACATCTCAAATTCCAATTGAGTGTTAGTTTCTTAAATTGCCTGTGTTTAACAGTGTAAGCATTTTCTGGTACCCCTGTAAGGTTTGGAAATAAGAACAGAGAGAGTTGAATGATGCAGTAGAATATATACCTCATCAACATGAAAAAAGGATATTGCAGCTATTGTTTACCTAGCAGTAAGTTTCTCCAAGGCTGAATTAACAAAATGACAGTGCTCCAAATAGATTACCCTGTTAGTTTTGCACTGATACCACTTGTGGATCTCAGGCTTTTTCCATGGAAAGATGTAGGCACTGCAATACCTGCCTGGTATGCAGGATCCTAGGAATCTAAGATCCAAGACCCAGCAGCCAGTGCCGATTCCCTGTAGCACTGCACAGGGAGATTGTTTTCCTCTACATCCTTTTTTGATCCTTCCTTCACCCAGCACAAGGTAGTGGGAGGGCTCCTCTGTCTTCTCAGAACTGAAATTCTTGAAGCCCCCCACCCCTCTCTGAAAAACATAGGTCCATCCTCCAAAATACATGGACAAGGGTTTCTTTCTATTTTAGAGCAATGTTGTACCACTCACAGTTGTCATTTCTATGTTATTTAGCAGAGATGCTGGGATCAGTGCCCCCCTCAAAGCAAGAGGTATTTCGTTCATGTCTGTAACTCCAAGCTTCAGAAGAAGAGGTCTCCACCGCTTGTGTCAAAAGAATAAAGGAGCACAACCTTCATGGACCCATTGGACAAAAGCACAAGAGGACTGTGGTCTGCTCTGACTTCATGGGGAAAGGGGAGGTCTAGGTTCCTCTCACTGCTTCTGTGCCTGTTAAATGAGAAGTGTATGACCAGCCCTTGGAGGAAGATCAGAACTTAGGTCTTCTACTTCCCAGATAAGGCAAGGAATTTAGACTTTTTTCTGGATCTCAGATGGACTTTGGTGCAGATTCCAGCAACAGAGAACAAGAACAGAGCAGAACTTCAAGAACCTGGAAAACATTGGTGTCAAATATTTACTGATAGAAGATGTGTGCGTTTCTAGTGGGAGTTGAACACGAGGTTTTAAACTCAAAATTGGGGCTTTGATTCTTTCTTTACATGTTTATATTCTTACTGCAAGAGTCATCTCCTACCCTTTTCACTCTCCAATAATATCTTCTGAAGTCAGTGGGTCTGTTGAGAAAGCAGATAACCTTTTATACAGATCAACATCTGAACTGGGTCACCATGCAGCAGCCATGTAAGAGTTTGCAATAATATTGCAATCACAAGTCTTAAGTGAGCTTGAGTTTCACAGGTTCTATGAATTTTAGAAACACCCATCTTCACCAGATTCTGCATCATCTCATCTGCAGCTGTACCTAAAATGCTAGTATTGCAAAGCCTGGGGTAAAAATTCCAGTTCTGAGAATAAATAAGTGTGTATACACTTCTGTATAGCATGAGAGATTCTGCTCAAAATTGCACAGGTGACTTTATTTACATTTGTGTCAGTGAGGTCAGAATCTCATCCAAAATGTTCAGCTTTTGTGTTGGCTAGCAAAAACGTTCCCACTCTAACTAAAGCTGTCTTATAAATCACCTTGACAGTCCTCATAATTCAACATAATAGGGTTCTTTGCAGAAAGAATTGTCTCTCAGCTGATGCAAGGGGATGGACAAGATAACCTAAGAGGGTTTTATGTCTATGAAAAATTCAATTCTTGACCCTTTTCTTATTCCTCTGTGACTCCACCCATTCAGGAGCAGTTATATCCTGAGCATTATGAGATTTCTCTCCATTAGCTCCCCAGATCTCTTTGCTAGTCAGTATGCTGTGGCATTCTCCTAGTTAACATATTGTCTCTTTATATTCTTTGCTCCAAGACTCATTATTCTACATTTATCTGTACCGAACTGGATTTGTCATCTTTTTGCCCAATTACTTAAATGATCTAAGACCTTTTGTGTCTAACTGCATTGTTCTTCATTATTTACCTCTCCTCACTATTTACTGTCACCCAGAAATCTTGCTTTCAATACTATTCAAGTTATGTCTATAAATAATAGAGCATTTAAAAAGCCATGGTATAACACTCACAGTGAAATGCCTTCTCAGCTGAGACATGGAAAATAAACACAGCTTCTGTATGTTTTACACATCTCAGTCTGATGCCTTCCTGTCACTCTCTGCTACCTGCAGCCTTCAGATGTAAAAGGCACATATTGAAGCTGCCAACACAAATGTTAATTTATGAGCTGACTATCTCAGGGCCATAAATCAAAGGGGTATTTTCCACCTAACTGGACTCTCTAGGTTGAAAAATAACCTTATGAGTACCATGATGGCTGTGAGACTTAGTAATTATGCAGATCCTTTTTGCTGACTAGATTGGCAGAGAACAGAAGAGATGTGGTGATTTTCGTCAAGCTACAATTTCCCACCTAGCTGGAGAATACCCCCTTCTCCTCACTGGTATGGTGTCTTCTGGGATAAATCCATGCTGGTCAGGACAAGCCCTTCCTCAGTCTCAGGGTAACATCTGTTAAAGGATAAAGGTGTTGTAGGGAAACCAGTGGGACACTGAAGGAATGAAGAAAAGTTTGGATGCATGAGGGAGCCTGAAAGTGAGGAAAATAATAGCAAGAGTTATGGAAAAGATCAAATTGCAGGTAGGGGAGTAAGTCCTCTCTGGCAGCCAGAGGATACATTTTAAGGTAACTTATATACCTTGCGAATGGACAAAAAGAGTTACTTTTACTTTCAAATGCACTCTTGTGTTCTAGCAACGGATAGCACACCCTTCCCATTTCAAACAATGAGTATAGCCTGTCTTTCTTAACCAAACTCATTAGTTTTGGATGCCTGTTTCATGGATGGAAGAGAACCAGCAACACACACACATAAACACACACAGACACACAAACACTGGACTAACTCACCACAAATTCTGTCTACATCAACCCTCACCCTTAGTCCCCCTGTTCTTTGCTCTGCTCACACTGAGCATCATATTTAAATCAGGCTGCAAGGTCTTCCAATGCAGAAGACATGTCAAACTATTCATTTTCTCTCCCTGAAACATGTCAGCAGATTTTTTGCAAGTTTACAAATAAGAAATAAATAATCTTCACTTATACCTGTGAAGTCTGAGACCAGGCAACAACTGCAGTAGAGAAGAGTAGACGTTGGAGACACATCCTTCACCTGTGGTCACCAATAAGTGAGATCTTTAGCCATCTGCAGCAATCCGTTTCATTCATGATTCCGCCTCAATCTTCCAAGTATATGATGCCACCAGTGAAGGGCACTTGCAAATAAAATGCAGCAGCAGATACTTTCCATCCCTTCCTTAACACTCTGCACAAACTCATGAAAGCCACGATGATCGCTTACATGGTTATCAGTAGCAATATTAAAATGGCTAACATGATGAAGTTACTGATGAATCTGTTTAGGCTGTTGGAAGTGCCTAGAACTGGCCAGCGCTACTGAATCATCAAGCCTTTCCACATTATTTTTAGGGCAAGGTGTGGAGATACTGAAGGGACAGGCAGATCCCAGTATCCCTATGCAGCATTCATTCACAGCTGAAGACTGGTTCCCTCCAAACTCTCCTAATGGAAAAAGGAAGCAGGAGCAAAGCCCTACCCCTTTCTTTCCCTCCCCCTTTTTGCAGTTAGGGCTGGTAGAACACGCAGCAGAGACATGCTGTATCCCATTAAGGGTTGTCGCAGTAAACAGGCTCTTCAGCAACACCAGGGATAGTCATGTTCTCAAGTGCAGTAGCTAACAAACAGCCGAGAAGTTTCTGGATGAGCAGTTCACAGAGGCTGCAACAGAGGCTACCAGTTTGGTCAAGCTTCCCACTGTCTGTCACTAGAGACCGCTCCTCCAAGGCTCTCGATATATTGCAGATGTTGCTTATTGAGAATCCAGCTTCTACAGCACTAACATGCAGACAGATGACAACTGAGAGACTGGGAGAGCACAAGGCATATATCAGGAAACCAGAAATTTGCTGGTTGCATAACTGCATCCTCAGCCCCTCACAAGATTACAGAACTGCCTGTTCTTCACTGTCATTCTTAACTGGTCTTTCGGAAGTATCTCTGTGGATTGACTGTCCTTTCCTCTTTCTCTGGCTCTTGGAAAGGAATGACCAAGAACAGCTATTTCTTGTACTGAGGGAGTAGATGTATGTCCACCTCTAAAGGAACAGCATTTCTCTGCAAGCATTTCTCAGTCCAGCTTTTGCAGTGAAAGCAGTTTCTTCTGGCACCTCTGCAGTTCTTGATTTTCCTGCCTGTTGGAGAAGAGAGGATCATCCCCTTGCTTGGCTCTTTCTGGAACTCATACAAGGGTCAGAAGCTGGGAAAGGAATTAAATTTAATTTAGCAAGCTTGCGAGAAAAGAGAGTGTAGAGTCTTGATATACTATTGGTGCTTCACCAATTTCTTCTGGAGTGCCATTTTTGCTTCTTGAGCAGTAGGTAATGTCCATCATGAAAGCAAATGGGGGAGGGAAGCTCAGTGCATATGCAAAGAGTGACTACCTGCAGTCTTTCCTGCTGTTAATAAGGCATACCCAAGGTAATTTAACAAGCCTGTTAGACCAAAGCATCAGCAGAATTTGAGTCTAGGAAGTCCAGAGCCACAATATAAACTGATATTTGAATTTGGTTGTCGTATTCCACCACCCACTAGACATGTATTTTAACAATGGGCAATTCACTTGACTTTATGTGAGTCCAGGTCATATTTCCTCCTAGAAGCGTTTTCCATAATATTTAAACTCTTCCCCCCCCCCTCCCCCGTTTTTTTTAATTACATGTATTTGTTTGAGAGAGATTTTTTCTATCACAGAGATATGAGTCTTTTTTTTAAATGTCAGTTTATATAACGTTGTTTCTTTTTCTCTTAATCCTTACACAATAGAAATTTCCACTGGTACCTCACTGCATCTGGCTAGCTTGATACTTTCATAGGTTTGCAGTTTCTTTCTTCTTTTTCTCATTCCATTAGAGAAGTTAGAATGGGCCTGAAATCCCTAGTAGCTTGAATTAATTTGGGAAAAAATAGTGTCAAAAATTCCACCCAGAACTGATGCTAAACAAATGTTCAGGCAAGTAATATCTCCCTCTAAATATTTCATTATGACAGATTCCCAGGATATGTTACTGCTCAATCCTTACAGTACTGGACTCATCAGTTACTTTAGGCAAAATTAATCTCAACTAACTTTACCTGTCCACCACGTACGTGCCTGCACCTGAGTTTTAGCCTCCCATGGAGAGCTCAGGGTTCAGGATAGATCTGACCAAAGATATGGTAATATGTATCATATCCTGAGCTCTACTGTCCATGCAGATCACCTCTGCACATAAAGGAAGTGTGGCTTTCTCAGATGGAGGTGGCGATGGCTGCACTGTAGATTAACACATTTAGCCATATGTATTTTAGATAGTTGTACACGCAGTCCTGCCAACAAGGAGGTATAGTGAAGGAGTAGAGCACACTCAGGGTGGGTGGAATTTTAGTAAAATGTAGAATGCAGACTCCGATATATCCCTTCTGAGTATGTGCAAACAGATATTTCAGCAGCTTATAACTAAAAATAATGGGGATGAATTTTAATAAGAGTAGCAGAAGGCACATCTCTGGCACAAGGGGGACGTCATGTCTGCTGTGGAACCTCTGGATTCTCAACTTCCCAATAAATTTCAGGACCTGGGCAAAACCAGAGTTTTTCCATTTCCTTGTTACATCTTAGAGCCAAATTATTTTTCCTGAAATTAAAGCATAGATTTTTGGGTAAAAAATAGTATTAAAAAAAACCCCAAACAAACTAACCTACCTATCAAACAAAAAAATCCAGAAAGAAGTAGCTCAGAAATAAGCAGGCAGACTATTTCGGCCAAAGAAGTTAAAGTCATTCCATGATTGTATGAAAGTCTGGTAAAAGTTTTGAAAAGAGGGGCCATATAAAAGTGGAAGTATTAGGTAGCTTTATAGTCTGCACTGTCAACTCTGGCTGTGGTTGTTCCCGGATAAAGACCCAGCTAAGATTTAAAGCCTAACTTTAAAACTAAGTTCATTTGTTCCTTCATTTTGAGAGTGTTTTTTTTCCATAGACAAGACGTCAATAATAAGATACTGGAAAGGGTACAGAAGGTGATTGCATAGGTTAGATTAAACCAAGATTCACTGGTACACAATTATTTGCTGCTGTAATTGCATTCAAGTATATCTATATTTGATTGCCCAGATTTTCTTTTGCAGAACCTTTAAAATGCTGTTCCACTACCTGTGGTGAAGGTACCTATGAAATGAATGGGACTTGATATTTTAAAATGTTGTGTACTGAGCAAAACACTAACAAGGGAGATGTAATACTGGTTTATTGTGTTTAATGGGATAAAGATCATCATAGGTTATCATAGTTAAGGACCTTTCTTAGCCTGAAAGAACATAGTTTAAAAAATAAATAAATAGCTTTTATTGTGGTAAAGCCAGCTTCTTGAATGTTTGTGGGAGGCTTTACTTACAATCGAACCCACATAGGGAACTGCTGGTTTTAGTTTTATTTAGCCCTGAAACAGCTTTTCATTTCAGGATGGGTAGGCAGGTGCTGTTCTCCAGCCCCAGGCATCTGACCACTGCTGACTGCTGTGGCATTTGCTTTTTTCCGTGCCTGCCTAAGCTTCCTCCAAGGCTCAACTGTTCCCTGATATTTCTTCATTCAAGACTTTCTGAGTTCTTGCTCCTAGTCTGATCAGAGGATGTGCCAATATACATTACGTACACATCAGCTGGTGTCAGTAGGACTGATCTTATATAGAGGCCTATGTGTGTGTAGACGGTCTGTGGGGGGACTTATAGAAAAAGTATCCAAAGATGTGGATGAGGAGCATAGCAAACTTTCCAAGACAGAGGGAAAGAAGAAGTCACCTCCATTTCTTTGAATCAATGCTTCATTAACCATGAATCTCATCACTTCCATGTCTTCAGTTTAGCCCCCATTCACCATCTCACTAACTCTGAATTTAAAAATGATGGTAAGCTCTCCTGTGCCCCAAGACAAGCAGTCCTACCTAATGTCCTGTACACATCTATTTGCTGCAAGCCTTGCTGGTATCAAAATATACAGGACTGCAGGAATCCTGAGCCCTCCATGCTATTCTGAGAGGCATTTAGTCGCACAGATTCATCCCTGTTAACTGCAGAGAACTCATGAAAGCAGATGTCTCCATTTTACTTGGTCTTCCTCCAGAAGTGCATGTCTTTATATGGGATATTGTTCTTTTTTTTGGCATCAGTCAGGAGATTGCTGTCAGAAACGGTCAAGGACCTTGAGACAGTCTGCATTATTAACTGAGACTGGGAAGTTGTTATCTGTCTCATAATGTTGTACCTAGTGATGTTTTCCACAGTAATTAGTGAATATAACTTTTTTTTTTTTAAAAGCTAATATTTTCAGAACTGAGACACCCAAAGCTTGGTATCTACTTATCAACATTCAGTCTGTACCTGAGAGCAAGTGGACAGAGGTATAGAAGGACATACAGTGCTGACAGATACATGCCATTAGGTTGACCACTACCAGACTGACTTGAGCCAAAAGTTCAGTGTACCATGGAGGAATGCCAAGAGGATCTGCAGCATGCAAGGTTTATTTTCAATTTGGGGGGAAAAAAAAAAAAAAAAAAAGTAATTATGGAACTCCATGAGATCCAGGTGAAGTCTTGCCTTTTTAAAAAGCTCTGTGATCTGGAAAGCTATGGAGGAAGCAAAGGGTTAAATGAATGGGCAACAGCAAGTAAAATGCAGCCTGAATAGATAAAAGGCAACACATGATGGAGGTGAATCTCTACTTTAAAAAGTTTAGCCCAAAATATATCTTTGACTATGTCAAAGAACTTCACAGAGGTATTTTTCTGCTTTTAACATTTTTCTTTTAGCTAAAATTATACTGCTACTGTATTATTATTTTATCACAAATCTTTTTTCTCTTTTCCTCTCTCTCCTCTCTCTCTCACAAACACATACACAAAATCAATAGAAAGAAATATTGAAAATGCCCTGTTTTCCCTCTTTTATTATAAGAAGACTTTTGCAGCAGCCAGAGGTTGTGGGGTTTACGATTAAGTGGCATTGCTAACTGGGCCTAGACAGATACGAACACGAAACACAACAAAAGGTTGAAAATTATAACTAAATTTAGGGCTGTCTGAGCCTTGATTTTTCAATTCTGAACCCTTTTTTGGGTCTCTGATGGCCAGTGAAACAAGTTAATGGGGCTAGAAAATGAAAAGCCCTTTTTCTGTTTTGTCTTTTAATAATTTAAGGGCACCTCCAGCAACCAAAACAAATATATTTATCATCGCACACAAAGCCTTTAGGCATGAACTCTAAAGAGGCACATTAGTGTCAATGCATATGGTACACTGTCACTTTCCAGTTTATCTTAACTCTTGCTTCTCCTTTTTTCCTAATGCTTGTGTCTGAAGACATGCTGTCTGCTACTGCCTGTTTTCAGAAAAATAAAAAAATTAAAAAAAAATACATACGTTGATGTAGAAATCTCTTGGTAAAATCCAATAGTCTGGCTAGGCAAAAGATCAGGTTCAACAATTATAATGGATGCACTTGATCTAAGACCTGTGAAATAGCAGTACCCTTTCATTCCTCAGAAGTCTGTTTGCATGTAGGTAGGATGGTTTCATTCACTATAAAGAAAAAATTATACAGATGCACAACACAATATCCCCTTGAAGGAATTTTCTCAGATTAAGTGAAAGTAATATGTGAAGGATTAGAGCAACAGCCGTGTCGTAGACAACAGGACTGCAAGCTTTAAGCTGAAAGGAGTGAAAAGATATAGCAGTACATAAGTATCCCTGTGTTCAATATCTCTTCAGAACTTGTATTTCATGGTGGAATTATATTATAGGGATCAGCTTGGAACAATGTTTCTTCTGCATCACTGCATCCAGCAGCCCACTCCAGTTCATGAAGCAAGTCAAGTGAACAGTAAATGGGAAAAATTACCACTCTGCATGTTAGTAAACAGTTTTGGAAAGGTGTATTGCTGAGAACTCATAAACCCATTTTTACAGATGGGAAAATAAAGGCAGAGCATCTGGGACAAGGTCATGTGGTAAGTCATTGCTCAAGGCAGACTAAGATGTCAGCGCTTTTGGCTCCCAGAGCCATGCTTTGACTAGTGAACCAAACCCTCCCATTCAGCAAGAAGTAAAACGTTAATGTCTGAAGAGCAGGGTGAGTTTGTCCTGGCACGTCAGCAACACAGCAGGTTAATCAGGGTAAAATCAGCGCAAGTTGTACTCCCAGAAGCCAAGAAATGCTGAACTGCAACTGCAGTCTTATGACAATCTGTAAGGGTCAGACAGCCCGGCTGGCTCAGAGCATCAGGGAGGCCTCTGCTAGCCTGCCCCAAAGTGGGTAGCCCACAGGGGAACAGTAGACCAGCATCCACAAGGAATCACTTTCCAAAACACAGGCTGATCTGCAGGGCAAAAAAATCACACCAAGCACAATCTTGTTTTCATCCAATAGACATTTGTGAGCAAACTCAGCACAGTGCAGTTCTGGAGCCAGAATGTGCCTAGGAGGACTGATTTTGCTGTCTTTAGCCCTAGTTTTGGTAGTCAGTTCTCTTGGCTTCAGTGCCATCAGCCATTATTTACCTTACTGTGAAAGAAGCAGCAACACAGAGGAGGTTTTCAGTTTCCCACTGGAGCTCTTTCTTGGACGCTGCCTCACAGTCAGGCAGAATTATCAATCTCTTCTTCTGAAAGCTCTCTTCTCAGGGCTGGAAATCCTGAGATGCTGAAGGTCAGGAGGTTTAAGGTACACTGGCAGCACTCTATATCTCCAGTTTGCATTATTCTGGGTGCTGGCCAATGCTATCAGTCTCTTGCCAAAAAGGAATAGCTATTATGGCATTGATTTTCTGCCACAAAAAAAACAGGGAGAGTGACTTCTAGTTAAATGCAACAGTAGAAAGTACTCCAGCCTTTTACTGCAAAAAGGACTGTGTCTTGATCTGAGACTGGCATTAAAACCTTTTCAACACCAGTTCTGCACACAGGAGTTAGAAAGAACCAGTAGAAACAACCACTATGGAAAGAGCAGATTTTAGAATTTGTTATGAATTGATCCCAAGTAGCAGGGGCTCCCAGTGACATCAAAAATGGTTCAAAAGCTGATAAATTGTGTTGGAACCCTAAAATTCAATGGTGGGCTCAGACCTGTAGACTGAACCATCACAGATGGATAGGGCCGCACCACAGCAATGAGTTTTTTCAGTATGTCTCTCTGTTGAAAATAATTTTATCTGTTTATTAACAAAAAGAAGTCTAATCCAGGCTGCCCCAAATACTTTACCTTTAAACAAACAAACAAACAAAACCAATAGTGACAGTGAACATCAAACAGTCGCTAAGTAATTCCTTGACTAGTGATCATTGACTATCCAGATCAACTGGTTTCTGAGAACATATTTTCTTACCAGATATCTAGTACTCCCAATCTGGTTTGGGTAAGAACATATACATATATATAAACCAAGTTTTTGTTTTTAGCATTTTTAGCATGCCTTTTTTCCAGGGCTTGGCCAGAGCACAGATGAAGGAAAAGTATGAAAGAGATGGAGGGAGAGAGACTTGTCAGTACAACAGAGGAGATAGCTAACCTGTTCTGAACCTTAAATAATCATCTACTTCACTTAGTTTGAGCCACCAAGGAGATGAAGGGTCATGTTTTATTTTTATCTCCACAGATTCAAAGAAGTCAGAGACAGCTTAAGCTCACATTCTCCATGATGAAGATGAACCAGAATTCATTGTATCTGAAAGCAGCCTAATCCATTAAAAAAAAAAAAAAAAAAAAAATTCATTTCAAAATTCACAGTGATTTCTGCTGCTTGCAGTTTGCGAATAATATTGGATGTGTGCCACAGAATGGAGAAAACATGCACACAAACAGCACTTAAATTCCCATCAGTCTCAGTTTAGGAGGGTGTTTCTGGGTGGCAGCGGAGGGAAGTTCAGCCTCTGTGGCCAGTTCAGTCCACGCCAGCAGCTGTCAAGATACCATCTATTGTGACTTTATTTTTAATTTTAGCAATATGCACATTTTCCCTCAAAGAGTGAAACTAGTTAAATATTTGTTACTGATTGCAGCTGCTGCAGAGGGTTTCCAGTATCACTGACCAGGGCCAGCTGTGCACCAGTGACCAGGCCTCCGTGTATTAAATGCTGCCTACATGGACCAAGGTGCAGGCACTGAGACCCTCCTATCAGAGCAATTAGAGCATGCTGCCAAATGTCAGCATCACTCCAGCCTTCCCCAGTACATACACTCCTTCCTAAATCCATGGACACACTTTGGATCCGAATGATTTATAGACGTAATACAAGTAGAAGACTTGGCAGAGTCTTCCAAGAGCAAATGCTGTCTAATGCAACATCTCTGAAGGGTGGCTTTGTCCAGAGCAAACGAAGTAACCCTCTCAATTGCTGTCATTGTACATAAGTTGATTGACCCAGACGCTCAAGACAAGCTGTGTTTCCCAGCTCCTTTTCTCTTCCAAATGAAATTCAGTTTGGATTCCACCTGCAATGCACTGTATCTTCACACAGATATGGTTCCCACAGTTTCCCTGGTGGTACTGGCAATGCTTGCACTGGAAGATGAATTCAGGTGGAGGCTAACCCTTGTGAGTGAGAGATACCTTCAAACCTTTTCATGAATCTGATGTCAAATGTATTTATCCCTTCCAGAAACCCTGATAGAGGATGGGAGGAGTCAGTACCCCCACCCCCAGCATTCCCACACATTTGGGCTCTCAGTCCCATGAATGTGCCGGTGTTGATGGATGAGGTGCAGAGCCAGCAACTCCCCTCTACAAGACAGAAATGGGATGAGGCTGAGATCACTACCCAGCTCTGCTCAGAGGCTTCACATCCCCTTCATTCACAGTGGATGTGTTTCTTAGCCCCAGCTACAAAGGTTGACTCCTGAGCTCAGCCTGTACATATGACTCATGCTTTTAGCTCTAGAGGATTTTAATTCAATCCCAGATGTGTTAACCACTGGCCATCATCACCAGTACATGCAAAACGGCTATATTAATCTAGTTACAACATACGAAGGTAGAACAGAGTCATTTCTCAGTAATGAATCAGTCATGGAGATTTGAACATGGGGATTGGAAAGGAAATTAAAGTCAGGTTTCCTGTACAGCTCATTCTCCAGTCCACTGTAAACTCAGACAGGAGAGAGATTTCTTTTTGTTCATTAATAACGGGGCAGATCAAGCACCCCTTCCTGTTGCTGTACCCTGGTTGGATGGTAGTGACCACACGATGGCATTCAGGATTGGTGTTGGAGGCTCCCCAGCTGCTGCTCTGCAGTGCCTACAGCACCGGTGTGTCTTTTGTTACACACGTAAAGCATGTGCTACTGACTCCAGAAGTATTTAGGCACAAATCTAAGGACTTTGGTGAACAAAAGACTCATTATAAAACATGTAACTCTGAGAAGGAAGTTGGCATCCTAAATTAAACATCATGGGTCCAACTTGGCCATCACAGAGAGGGCTCTTCAGGAGCCCTGATGCAGGAGAAATAGGGACATACCTGAGCAGCTAGTTACCTTTATAAGAACATAAAAATTTATTGCTTTTTCTAGACCTCTGAATAATGAGCAACACAGTAATCTTATTAAAAAGGACTTTAAGGGCATGACCAGCTGCCTTCAGTGTCAAGCATGACAGCCCTTGGAAGTGCTTAGTCACACTTTAACTCCCGTTATTATTTTCCAAGCCTGTATTTAAGTCAGACAGAAATGTTGCTTTTCCTCACCCGGCACTATATGCCAGTATGTTTAACCGTAACCATCCCACAACAGCAGAAGGGCAGGTATTGCATCTTCTTTCATTAGTGCAAAAGACACAGGCTGACAAAATTGTCTCAAGTTTTAACATTATTGTTGCCTTCAAAATATCCATTCCCAGGGCCAGCCTTTGCACTGATGTCCCTCTGATATGTTAGGTGGAGAACTATCCTGAAGAGATTGCCTTTACCAACTACCACAGGACTCTGGAGCTGTAGGGACCAATAAAACAGAGATGTCTCTGAGGAGTAAACACAGGGTGAAGGCACAAAAGAAAAAGGAGAGAGAAACTCTTGAACATGCCACTGAAGAGTGACAATTCCTTTTCTATACTGTGCCAAGGGCTATTCTTTTGATCTTACAAGGCTGAAGATATAGGAATGAAGCCCACAGATCTGGAAAATTACAGTCCTAGAAACAGGGAAGAAGATATTAGATTAACACACCCAAAATTGAGGGGTAGGTATGAGAAGGGCTTGTATTATATTCATAACAGGTAAAACTTTGGTGTCACCATATGTTTAGAGTCTGCACTGAGTAAATGTCTTCTGCTCTGAAGGTTTTTGTTACTCTAGCAACTAAAGGGAGGGAGAGGAAAAAAAAGAGAAGGGGGAATGGAGGGAAGGGGGAAAAAGAGATAGCTTAACTGATATGAAAGTCCAGAAAAATCAGAAAAGGGTAAAAGTAAACTAAAAGAACTACTGGAGTTTTGGAAAAAAAATTAAAATATCTATATAAAAATACAGCAGCGAGTTCTCAAAAATATAAAAAAATAGCTTTCAAATTAGTGTTTTCTCAGCTGCAGGCTACAAGGTTTATTGCTTGCAGTATGAAACCTAATGATGTGGTGAAAAAAATGTGAAATCTCCTACACCCAGCCCTAGACAGACTGACAGCCCTAGAGATCAATGTCCATTATTAACTTGCTGACTTCATGCACAGCAAGGCAGAGCATGAACTTCTCTGGTTCTCTTCATATTTGGCTTAATTGGATCACCTACAGGATGAGAGGATAATTTAGCATGCAGGGCCAACCACATCTTCATTGCACCCCTGAGCCTAGAACAAAGGCTCTGGTTAGGAGGATGTGGACATCCAGGCAGTGAGATGCCCTGATACTTATCTGTCCATGTCTTGAAATCCTCTGATCACACAGGAGAGGGCAACCAATCCAGCCACTATTGATCTGAACTGTCTCCAAGATTGTGGCTTAAAAGTGAAATGCTTGTCAGACTCTTTTCATAGGAATCCTAATGAGACATCAAAAGGAAAGTACAATGTGGGACATGCTTCTGACTCCAAACCATTCTCCTTAGTGATTTAATCTAACCCTACTGAAAGCAATGGGAGTTTTCCATTCATTTGACACAGTATCAAATCTATGTGGTCAGAGATGGGGTAGGGTCCCAGACACAGGCACATCTTCCACCAAAGTCTCCTACTAGAGATTCTCTCTAGAAAATTAAGAAAGGCCTTGGTTTCCTTGACAAATTGGGCTTTAAAAAGCATTTAAGCCGTCATATGAAATTTCATAGAATTCTTTTTGCTAAAGTAATGACAAGAGCTATGAGGAGTTTAAATCATCATTTAGAGGGAATGAGGCTATTCATGGTTTAGAAACTGGTTTCTCAAAGGAAGAAATAAGCAGCTCTGCCACCTCAGCAGTGGTAGAGCGAGTGTAATTTTTATCTCTTAACTGCAACATCCTCCCCCCCAACCCCACTGTGGTTTTGGTCTCTGGCTGCCAGCAGAAGTCTCCAGCCTGAGACCCCCCAGCTTTGCCTGGGTGTCCCCTGTGCATCAGTCAGTCCCTGCAGACCCTCTGGTCCCATCTCCTGCAGCTCCTTGTTTGAACCTAGTGAGCATGGTGTCAGAGTAATGAGGCAGGAGTTGTCCATACTGCCAATGACTCCGTTATTTCACACAATATCAGGAGTGAAAAAATGGCTGCTGGGTTCTTTAATGGTCTGGCAGAAGCCTCATTGATAATAATTCTTTACTTGGGTTTGCTGGAAATTACAACCATCTACTCTGTTCAACTCCATTTCTCAGCCTCTTGAAATTCTGCAAGAAATAGTTTTGAAACAGCTTCTCCAGCTTTAGGAGAAAAGAATAATGAAAAAAAAAAAAGCAAATTTGTCAGTGTTGAACATGCCTTTCTCTCTTTTAAGCAGCAATAAACGAAACTCTCTGGTTTCTTATCTCTCACCCTCCTGCATTAATATTTAGGAGTCCGTGCTAGCAAGACTGTCTCTGGTTCTCAGTTAAGGCTTTGTATTTATTCTACTGATCCCAGCACACTTCTGGATCCCTGACAGCAACTAACTTACAGTCATCTCATCAGCACCCTGTGACACGGGGTAATCTCAAAGAGACTAGCAGCTGAAACCCTGCTTCTATCATGTTTCCACTGAGCCAAAGTCAGCATGGCATTGGCACGTCCTGTTCCCTGCAGTACCTTCCCCAGGTCCCACGGTAGGCCACGCGATGCTCCAGAAGCCTCTTGATCTCACGCAAGATGCAATAATTGCCTAAAATCCCCTGCTGTAGCTGAGACTGTGCTGGGCTCCTTCCCTGCTGCAAGAGTTTTCTATGCCACTGTTAGCAGCTTTTTTTCCAATGTTATTCTGCTCTTTGAAAAAAAAAAAACAAAAACCTGAGACCCTGGCTATGAACTGCTGGCTTGTTCAGTGCAAAACCAGTTTCAATTGAAGCTCATATGAAGTCTCTCAGGGCCTGGAGTCTCAGCTGGTTTGAACCTGATCTCTTCCTTTGACTTAGGTGGACCCATGTCACATTACACCAAGTGCAGCTCTGCTTTTGGGTATTTAACTCATTTCTCCTCTAGATGTGCTGGCCATGTCCTGAGAAAAGATTTTTCTTGCAGATTTTGTGCTTCAGGGAGAAATAATCTCTGCCCTCTATTATTTTCATGGCATCCAGAACTGTTATAGACACCTCCCACCACAAATGGAAAGAGCTGGACTCTCTCTCACACACCTTAAAAGCTTCAGACAGGCAGTAAACAAAACTGCCAGGTAAAGCTGTTACTGCAAGCAGTGCATCAGTGTGGTGACCTGGTCATTTGGCAAGGGCAGGGATCTGAGGAAGAGGGATGGCCAAACTCAAATGTGGCACCTGTGTTGTGGGTTTAAGTGGTATGGAGAACAGTATTGCTTTAGACCTGGCAGAGAGAAGACAAAAAGTCCTACATCATCCATCTCAGCCAACAGTGCAGCGTGAGGTACTCTTCAAGAAGCAGCTATGAACCAGAAGGAGCAGTCTGAGAGGGGATTGCCTACAGGACGTCCACCTAGAAATGTTAATGTCATCCATAGGATCCAGGAGAGTCACTTATTGGATGTAATGTGAGAAGAATTTCTGTACGGCTCCAGTGAAAAATGAAAAATGGAGAAGGACAAAATGCCTGCTGGTGGGATGGCCAGGAAAGGCAGGAGAAGACTGGGAGAGCGATGTCTTGGGGAGGGCATTGCAAAGGTCCTTAGCTGGTGCTATGTGTCTGCTATGTGTTCTGGACATTAGGAAAAAATTTTTCACAGAAGGAGTGGTCAGACAGTGGAATAGGCTGCCCAGGGAGGGGGTGGAGTCACCATCCCTGGATGTGTTTAAGGGTCGTTTAGATGAGATGTTGGGGGATATGGTGTAGGGGAGAACTTTGTAGAGTCGGGCTGATGGTTGGACTCGATGATCCCAAGGGTCTTTTCCAACCTGAATGATTCTGTGATTCTATAGTGAGGAGAAACATCCAAAAGGTGGCAAGCAGTGGAAGGTAGGAATGGGACCCCAGAGGAGGGCAAGGGAGCAGTGATGGGGAAGAGATTCAGCACGGAAAGCACAGACAGAGACATTTGCTCAGCAAGAAAAATCTCAGCCAATGCTTAGGAAACAAAGAGGAACCAATTCCAGGAGAAACAGTCCTGAAAACAACGAAATAACTTCCTCCAATTCAAATAGCTTTCAGAGAGATTGTGAATGACAGGACTCAACAAAAGGCTGATTTTTGTGTGAATAAGTTCACCTCATTTTAAGATCCCGGGCTAAAACGCCAGCTACTTTCAAGGCCGGTCAAACCCTCTCTCCTGTCCTCCAGCTAGCAGGCTGAACACAACGCGTTTGAATGTCTTCTCAGCCCATGCAAAGCCAAAAAGTGCCAAAGACTATTTACTGTCTGTGGACCTCTGAACATTAAACATCTTTTAAGCTCGACACAGTCAGTCTCTCTAATTTTAAAACTAGTTGCCACAAAGGAGAGAAAAGTTGAGAACTCTCTGCTTCATCTTTTATTGTGTTTCTTTCTGAGTCTCTTCCTCGGACAGGGACAGACACCTCATGGGTGAAGTGTCCCATCAACCTCCAGGCGTTATGTCCTGGATCCCAGTTCTTTTCTTAACAGGATTAAACTCAAACCATTATTAGGCAAACTGAATCCAACACGCACATGTTGCCAGACAAATTGAATTTGCTTTCACTCAGTTAATTAGAATAAGCTTCCATTCTCCCATCAACTGTTTTGCATTCATATGCAGGCACGGTCTCCTCTTCTGCTTCCTACAATTGCCAGCATAAGGCTAGCAGATTTTGAGACATACACGTCGTGGCTTTTCTGTGTCTGATTCAGACCCACCTCCTGGTCCTCACAAGACTCTTTCTAGACCTTGATATCTAACACCTGCTGGAGAGGGCACCTCAGTTGTCATTGTCACATCTCAGCCCTTCAAAAAAACCAAACACCAAGAAAACAAACAAAGAAACACCACCCAAGAAAGAAGAAAGACAGAAAGTTCTTGAATAAGAAAACATCTTTTTTTTTTTCACCTTGTCCCAAACAAACAGATAGCTTCAACCCTCTTGTAGGCCAGCACAGATTAGCTCAGGAAATCAGAAGCAAGCGCTGGGCTAGAGAACATCCATCACAGGGCTTGGTGGTGCTGTGGTTGCTAGCTAATCAAAAGAGAAAGATCTGTCTGTGCTCTTGTACCCTCGACTCAGTAGCAGGGATAGTCTCACATACCTATCTTTCAATGTGCTTCATTATATGCTAATGCAAAGAGCCACATAAACATTATTATTTTATTATACTTATTTTATATTTTATATTATTTTATATAGCTTCCTGTTTGCTGGATCCCAAGGCAGACTCAAAGAGTGGTTGTTCGAAGAGGGGAGCTCAGCTCAGAACGAACACATTTATTTTTCAAACTTTAAGCATCATATCAAATCTTCACCTTTTTCTCCCTTTCTCCCTTACATATTCTGTAGACCTGAAGTGCAATGTTACTTCTTTTAGCTACACAAAGGTCTGCAGAATAAGGCCATATTCCTTCATATACCGTCATCAACTTAGCCCACTTCTTTTCAGATAGATGCAAACACACAGGAGCCTAAAGCGCTGCAAAAGCTGAATCTTAATCAGAGATATTTGGTTATACAAAGGTCCCAAGAACATCCTTACCTAGCGGCAACCTTTGTCGTTCAACTCCTCTTCCATGTGTTTTCCTTTGAATCTGTTAAGTCCATGCAGCTTCTTAATCAAATCACCAAAAATGTGTTGAACAAAATAATCAGCTTGTGATTACATTTTAAGGGATAAATAGCACATGACCAGCATTAATCAGTACACCTCGGGTGGGTAGCTGATTCCCAGGCACTAGAAAGTGCTATTTTCCCTTGAACACAGTGGCCTTCAACCAAATCAAATGGAATTTTTTTCTTATCTCTAATTTGTTAACGCTGCAGATCTCAGAATAGAATTGACAGTGCTACTAATAAGAACGTTTTAAAGTTATTATCCTCACTGAAGTCCTATAGGATTTTATTAGAGCTAATGCAATTCCCCCAGACTCTAATGATAAAAGCACACTTTTCAAATCATCTTACGGGCGTATCATTGCCATTACTGTACTTACTGGTTTCCTTAAATACCAAAATATATCAAGGAGGAGAAAGAGATTGTCCTAGAAGTTACATTTCCCACAAAACATTGTATTAGCCATGCTCTAGCATGCCTCTAAGATCGATGGATTTAAATCTGGGGAGACAAAAGCAGGAAAGGTCAAGGGGTGGGATATTGCAAACTAGTTGGTGATCAATCCTGGCTGAAGACATGACTTTTTAGTTCACATACTACAGAAAATCCCAGCCCCCATTGCATTTTGGTGTGTTATGCTCACCGCTTGTCCCATTATGCAATGTAGTTTTAAGAAGTGCACCCTACAGATTGTGACTGCTTTACTAATATTCTCATCAAGCCCAAGTGTTCAGTTGTTGCAGCGCAGTGGGTGGAGGGGGGGATATAATCTTTAAAAATAGATCCTCAAGTCTTTTCTTAGATTGCAAAAAATTTCTTAAAAAAAAAAAAAAAAAAAAGAAATCCAAGCTACCACACACTCCCCCGTTTGTCTGAAAGTGATTTGTTGGCAAGAATAGAAGTTTGGTTTCCAAGGTACAGTGAAAGAGCATAGAGACGGCCTGAGGTATGGGATAAATATGCCATATTTCTCAGTTACACAAGATGCTGTAGCTAAGGGGAGATGCAGAGGGGGTACCAGGATGAAGCTGCTTGCCAAAACCGCCCGAGAGCATTTTGTATGTAGTGCCTTGTGTTCGAAAGTGGAGTACAGGTGTGACTCACCCTGCCGAGACATGTGTGCCAGCCTCTCTGCAGCAGATGGACGAGACACTGCAAGGCTAAGAAATCCTTTACAGCTTGAGCAGGCAAAATCCATGTGCCAGCTGCCCCTTGCACGGGGACAGGCTTCCTCCAGCTTTCACAGAGGGTCCCAGTGGCACTTGCATTGCGTGTGATCCTTCACTGGACCCAAAGCCTGCAGGAGTTCCTGGTAACGTGGGTGCTTTTGCTGCAAAAATCAGTATTTAGAGAGCTGCAGTCCTGAAAGGCCCTTTCACAGGCCATTGTCCCTCATTGACTGCAGAAATGCAGCCGAAGCTGCCAAATGTACCAAGGGACAGCCCTCAGCAGGGAGGGCCTGGGTGAAACCAGCCCTGCTGTGCAAACCAGAACTGCGCGAGGCTGCGTCTTCTCAGGAACTAAGGAGTCTGGGCCACGTCTTATCAGGAGCTAACAGTACCTGCCCAGTCTGGGACTAGGCAAAACTAAAACTGCTACAGCTGCCCACCTGCACATACACCAAAGTGGGGTGGGGGTTCACTACAAGTCAATCACTTTACGCTATAAAAATTTGTGGCTCCTCTGAGCCCACTGAACTCTCCTGTACGGCAGCAGGCTGCACAGCAATGATCTTCCCCTTGAGCGGGGATGTCTCTGAGGGTTACTTCTTGAGATTAAGAGACCCATTTACCCAGCATCTGATACCTAGAATGAGGTAAGCAATATTTTACATTGGGCCTAGGGGTATATTGTATGCTAGAGACATTTATATATACCCAGC